>NC_087179.1:15241879-15249379 GCF_035594125.1 Scylla paramamosain | reverse complement strand
GTTTGGGAAAGAATGTCGTACTTACTCTAATGTTTTTGTTTTGTCACCTCCGGGTTGAATATTTGTAAAGGTTAATTTGCAAACACGATTTTTTTTCTTTTGACTAAGTTTGTTTTGAGTTTGAGTGTGATTAATACATAAGCCCTAGCAACACATCTCTGCCGGAAATAACTCTCTCTCTCTCTCTCTCTCTCTCTCTCTCTCTCTCTCTCTCTCTCTCTCTCTCTCTCTCTCTCTCTCTCTCTCTCTCTCTCTCTCTCTCTCTCTCTCTCTCTCTCTCATTACACCACTTGTCCCAAACCAAGATTACTTCATTTTCAACAATGATACATTCATCTTCATTACCGTTCCTTTCTTACTAGTCTGTCCTCCACGTTTTACTTATTTGTTTATTTATTTATTATTTATTTATTTATTTATTCATTCATCATTCATTCAGTTGATTCATTTAATCATGTTCTTGGACTGCTTCTATTTATTTCCCTTCGTATACATAGGCTAGGATAAACAAATTAGATTGGGTTAGCCTGGGGTAGATGGAGAGTCAAGCGACATTTTAAGAAGGAAGGATAGACGGATGAAATAGAATAAGTAAAAAAAAAAGTACGTTTCTTTAGTGTGCATCTGGCGGAGAATATGGACAATTACAGCAATAAAACGACAGTCTAGGGAAGGGAAGGTTAAACAAAGACAGAACAGACAGAGAGAGCAAGATAGACAGAGAGATGAGGATGTTTAACTAGCGTGCTCTGAAGAAGACGGGAATCAGGAAGAAAATAAAGCGTTAGAGTAGTCATACAGAACGACAGCCAAGGGAAGAGAGGCTTAAAGGAAGGCATTCGGGACCAGCAGACAGAGCAAGATAGATCGACAGATGAGATAAGAAATTGTGCTGAGTAAGCGTGGGACAGTTTGGCAGGTGACAGGAATGAGTGGAGATGTTTTAGAAAGACCTTTGCCCTTTTGTGGAGTTTTAAGAAATGATAATGACTGGCCCTGACTGACAGACGAAGCACGGTAAAAATTTGTTGCAATATTAGGCGATAAAGAGCATTGACATTTTAGGAATTATTAACAGAAACACAGTGGATACATGTTAGATAGATGAATATATATAGATGGATAGATAAATTAGTAGATATTTAGATAAATAGATGGATAGACTGGCTGATAAATAGATAGATAGACTGACAGATAAATAGATAGACAAACAGAGATAGATAGACATGTTGGTAGATTGATAAATAAATAAGTAAATGTATTGATAAACACGTGGATAGACAGACAGATAAATTGATAAATAGATAGACGAACAGATAGATAGATAGATAGATAGATACGCAGGTAGGCATATATATATATATATATATATATATATATATATATATATATATATATATATATATATATATATATATATAGATAGATAGATAGATAGATAGATAGATAGATAGATAGATAGATAACATCATAATCACATCTATAAACTTAACGTTTAAACGGACAAATATGTAATAAGTTAACCAGTTAATATAAAAAAAATCAAACGGAAATCGAGGGAGTAACTCTTAAAAAAGTATATATATATATATATATATATATATATATATATATATATATATATATATATATATATATATATATATATATATATATATATATAAGGAAGGATTAGATAAATAATTTGTAAAAAAAGGAAGAAAAAATAATAGTAATTTAAACGCTCACATAAAAATAAATCAGGAAATAGTAGCCAAGATAAATATATACGGAAAAAAAAACAAGAGTAATGATAAGAACAAAATAAGAACCCGAAAAAAATAGTCAAAAAAAGAGTAAATAAATAAATGAAGGGAAGAATAATTTAAACTTGAAAAAAAATAATACCATTAAAGATGCAGAGAGAGAGAGAGAGAGAGAGAGAGAGAGAGAGAGAGAGAGAGAGAGAGAGAGAGAGAGAGAGAGAGAGAGAGAGAGAGAGAGAGCAAGTAACAATGCTAAGAACAAAATAATAATCTTGTCACGTTCATGATCTCTACAACACGGAAATCCCCCAAAAAAAGAGGAGGAGGAGGAGGAGGAAGAGAAGTATTCTGATAACGATAAGAACAGAGCATCGTCACCAGTCAGATGAGATAAGAGGAAAGGGGTAAGGGGGAGAGGAATTAAAACACGTGAGGATTACTGTTACAGGGAGAGGGATAAAGATTAGGATAAGATAGTAGTTTTAATTTAATGCGGCACACCAACGGGGTCACATAATGATGGTGGAACGTTTGGTAGTGTTCGGGAAGAAAATAATACGAGTAGAGTTGTAGAGAGAGAGAGAGAGAGAGAGAGAGAGAGAGAGAGAGAGAGAGAGAGAGAGAGAGAGAGAGAGAGCCGAGTCACTAACGCTAAGTAAAGAAAGATAACGTGAGACAGAGAGCATGTGTGTGTGTGTGTGTGTGTGTGTGTGTGTGTGTGTGTGTGTGTGTGTGTGTTGAGCCTTAACACTGACACACACTGACAAACAAACACACACACACACACACACACACACACACGGTGGCTTATGGAATGTTCCGCTACACCAGTCTCAGCACACCAGAGTGGAGTGTCCTGAAGCACACGTCATGTCATACACCACTGAAGGAATACTGATACAGAACACAGGGGGGGGGGCGGTGCGGCGGTGCGGGGCGGGGACTGGCTTCCCACTCTCCTCATTGCTGCGCCTTATTGTTGTATTCTGTAACACGCCGGGGGAAAAAAATGGTAGTGGTTTTCTTGTATGTCTTCTTTTTTGTCTTTGTTGTTGTTGTTGTTGTTGTTGTTGTTGTTGTTGTTGTTGTTGTTTCTTTTTCATCTTATTCTTATTCTTTTTATCATCATCATCATCATCATCATCATCATTACTATTATTATTATATTATTATTATTATTGTTGTTGTTGTTGTTGTTGTTGTTGTTGTTGTTGTTGTTGTTGTTCTTGTTCTTGTTGCTCTTTCTCTTCTTTTCTTGTTTTTTCTTCTTGTTCTTGTTCTTGTTCTTGTTGTTCTTGTTTTTGTTCTTCCCGTTTTTCTTGTTCTTCTTGTTCTTGTTCTTTTCTTCGTCTTCTTCTTCTTCTTTTTCTTCTTCTTCTTCTTCTTAGTCTTCTTCTTCTTCTTATTATTATTATTTTATTTATTTATTTTTTTATTATTTTCATTATTTTTATTAGTAATAATATTGTTATTGTTTTTATGGTGATGATGATGATGGTGTGTTTTATCTTGTTACTGTTGTGATCAATATTCATTATGTAGTTCGTCATGTATTACTACTACTACTACTACTACTACTACTACTACTACTACTACTACTACTACTACTACTACTACTAAACGTGGACGTAAGCAAATTTCTCAGGATCAGTAATCAGGATAGAATAAGAAATAACGGGTTCAAGCTTGAAAATTTTAGGTTCAAGTCAGAGATAGGAAAGAATTATTTCTCCAATAGAGTGGTGGATGAATGGAACAGCCTCAGTAATCAAGCTATTAGTCATAAGGGAGCTTTACAAGAAGATTAGACAAATTTATTCATGGCGACGATAGGTGGAAATAGGGCAGGTGTTTCATACAGGGACTGCCACGTGTAGGCCTGGTGGCTTCTTGCACCTTCCCTTATTTTGTTATGTTCTTATGTTCTTACAACAACAACAGCAACAACAACAAGATGCACGCAATACACTAGTACAACAATACTGCAATATGGTATGATAAGACCAGGGCCAGTATTAATAAACACTTTGAAAGCTAAAAGTTACTCTCAAAGTAAAGATTACTTTCAAAGTTGCTCTCAACTCCTAAAAGGACTCTCAGAGTTGCGAGTTTGCTCCTAGAAGTGCTCTCAAAGTGGATGAAAGATAAAAGTACCTCGGAGGGACTTTTACTAGAGTTAAGGGTGAAGTTCGTTTTGTCAACACAGGCGGAATAGACGGAATATACTTACATACATATATACATACACATCTGTGTGTGTGTCTTTATATATATATATATATATATATATATATATATATATATATATATATATATATATATATATATATATATATATATATATATATATATATATATATATATAGAGAGAGAGAGAGAGAGAGAGAGAGAGAGAGAGAGAGAATACTATGCATATGATATGTATGCATGCATGCATGCATGCTTAATTTAGATGGGCAACAATGTCTGTCCATACAGTCTTCTTTTGCTTGGAGGTCACTCCCGGATAATTTTTATCCCTTGATATATATATATATATATATATATATATATATATATATATATATATATATATATATATATATATATATATATATATATATATATATATATATATATATATATATATATATATATATATATATATATATATATATATATATATATATATATATATATTTTTTTTTTTTTTCCAAGGATTAACGTTTCATAGCTGCAATGATTTCTTTCATTCTTGAGTCTGCTGCCGTCCTCTGCATCCATATTGAGAAGACAAGCGGCATGTTGGCCCGGCAGAGAGAGCGGCGCTTTGTTCACATCCACCAAATTATCGAGATATCCAGAAGTTACATATCGCTACTAATAATTATCAGAAATAGTCTAGGACTACTTAGGAGTATTCAAGATTAATTCACAAACATAAACTACTACTAAGAGAGCGACATCTTGTTATATTTGATTCAAAATAATGTTGCTACATTTAGAAAAGCCGCCACTTTAGCGGCATTTCTACTCCCAGGAGTAACTTTTACTTTGAAAGTAAAAGTTGTTTTTAGGAACAACTTCTAGGAGCAAAGTTGAGGATGAAAGGAGTTCTAGGAGTACCCCTAGGAGTATTCCTAGGAGTCTTTATTAAATAGGGCCCTGGCTAACACTCCCCGCAGACTCGGTGAAACGCGGCAAGGTCTCCCCGCAGACTTAGTAAAACACGGCACGCTCCCTCCGTAGAGTTTCATCGCGGGGCAGTAGAGGCGAGGCAAGACACCATAAGAATAACACAGTGGCTCTGTGCTAGTCGGGATTCTGTTATTAATTAATTAATTGATTTATTATTTATTCTTTTTATATTTATTTATTTATTTATTTTAATGTATTTATCTATTTTTATCTATTTGTTTTTTTTTTGGGGGGTGTTTCGAGATTAACCTCTACTTACATGTATAGAGTCAAATGTGTAGTTAAATGATAGATGTATTGATATGTGTTACTGACTTTTATTATTATTATTATTATTATTATTATTGTTGTTGTTGTTGTTGTTGTTGTTGTTGTTGTTGTTGTTGTTGCTGCTGCTGCTGCTTTTAGATTAATCATGTGATGAATAAACAGACAAACTAATGCACAGGCACAACAATAACTATAACTACTACTACTACTACTACTACTACTGCTGCTGCTGCTGCTGCTGCTGCTGCTGCTGCTGCTGCTGCTGCCGCTGCTGCTGCTTGCCTCTCCATTATCGGCCTATTGAGCACAGTAGTAATGACTGACACTTTGTTAACGAGCAGTCTCTTGTTGTTGCACCTGTCATTACCTTGTTAGTGCTCTTCTTTGTCCTCCTCCTCCTCCTCCTCGGTCAATACCCTCATTATATACCAGTGAGTCTATTGGTATATGGTAGTCCTGTGTTCTTCCTCCTCCTCCTTCTCTTCCTCCTGTAATAGATCCCATGCCCTCCTTTACTACAGTCAATACAGCACTTAGATGCCTCAGTCAGTCCCATCAATTATTCATCCAGTTATTATCGTCGCTTACGTTACCTTACCTGTCGTTAACTCTCCTTCACCTGTCGTTACCTCCTCTCTCTCACCTGTACGTATGCTGGGCCTCACTTGGCCTCTCCTTTGCTTACCTAACAGCACCTCAATGTAATCTGGTACATGCTAACGGAATTGGTAATGTGTATGGGTGTTCTGTAATGGTTCGTTTTGTTACAGAGTTGTTTGTTGGGTTAGGGGTTCAAATGTAGGCACTACGTATAGAGATTTTGTTCTGTTTTGGAGTGAGGAGAAGAATAAATGCAGAGATGTTGAAGAACTGATGCGGAGATTATGATAGGTGTTGATAAAGAAAGGAAGGAAGAAAAAGAAAAGAGAAAAAAATACACGTCAGGAGTAGATAACAAAAGAAAGAAAAGTGAGAGAAAAGGGAAAAAAATACACGTCAGGAATAAATAAATGATGGAAAAATACATATCTGGAATAAAGGAAAAAAATGAAAAATAACGAAAAAATAAACACATACATCTAACATCAACGGTAAAGAAAAGGAAAGGAAGAAAGAAAGAAAGAATACAACGAAAAAAAAGATAACGCATACATACTTGTGTCTAGAAATCAACAATAAAAAAAAAGAGCAATAACAGAAGCTCGCTTGACTGACAACTGTTGGTGAGGTAAACATTACACGCCTTCACAACGGGACACGAATCAACACCGCCATTCCTTTTGATGTTGTTAGTGCCAGTGGTGGTGGCGGCGGTGGTGGTGGCGTCGTATTATAATTTATACTGTTTTTCAGCACCACCGTTCCTATTGTTGCTGTTGTTGCTGTTGTTGCTGTTGTTAGTGGTGGTGGTGGTGGTGGTGGTAAAGTGTTATTATTTTGACTGTTTCCTCCTTTCGCTTTCCCAGACGGTGGTGGTGATGGTTGTGGTGGCGGGGGCGTATTTTTATTATTATTATTACTATTTTCAACACTATTCCTATTATACCTGTTGATGTTCGTACTGGTGGTGGTGGTGGTGTAGGAGGAGGAGGAGGAGGAAGAGGAGGAGAAGTATTATAATCTTCACTATTTTCTCCTCTTGTTTTGCAGACACAAGATAACGTCTCCGAAATGGAATCGCTTCAAGGGACTCAAGCTGCGTTGGAAAGACAAGATTCGCCTCAACAACGTCATTTGGCGCTGCTGGCACATGCAGTGTACGTGTGTGTGTGTGTGTGTGTGTGTGTGTGTGTGTGTGTGTGTGTGTGTGTGTGTGTGTGTGTGTGTGTGTGTCTGCCAAGCTACAAACACATGATTTGCTAGGCCATTGTACTCTTGTTTTCTTTATTAACTTTTTGACCACAAGTACTCTTTGTGTGTCTGCCCGTCTGTATGGGTGTTTTGGAGAGGGTGAGGTGTGTGGTTGGCTGGCCGTCTGGTTGTCTGGCTGGCTGTCTGATTGTCTGGCTGGCTGTCTGGCTGTCTGGCTGTCTTGTTGACTGGCTGGCTGTCTGATTGTCTGGCTGGCTGTCTGGCTGTCTGGTTGACTGGCTGTCTGGCTGTCTGGTTGACTGGCTGTCTGGTTGTCTGGCTGTCTGGTTGTCTGGTTGACTGGCTGTCTGGCTGTCTGGTTGATTGGCTGTCTGGCTGTCTGGCTGTCTGGTTGACTGGCTGTCTGGTTGTCTGGCTGTCTGGTTGACTGGCTGTCTGGCTGTCTGGTTGACTGGCTGTCTGGTTGTCTGGCTGTCTGGCTGTCTGGTTGACTGGC
>NC_087179.1:15214379-15236879 GCF_035594125.1 Scylla paramamosain | reverse complement strand
AGAGAGAGAGAGAGAGAGAGAGAGAGAGAGAGAGAGAGAGAGAGAGAGAGAGAGAGAGAAGGAAAAAAGTATAATTGTAGGAAACACCAAAGATAAAAGTGATTCCCTTAGAGAGAGAGAGAGAGAGAGAGAGAGAGAGAGAGAGAGAGAGAGAGAGAGAGAGAGAGAGAGAGAAGGAAAAAAGTATAATTATAGGAAACACCAAAGATAAAAGTGATTGCCTTAGAGAGAGAGAGAGAGAGAGAGAGAGAGAGAGAGAGAGAGAGAGAGAGAGAGAGAGAGGAATCCGTGACAAGCGAAATCGATTGAGCTAATGGTAAACTGGTAAACTCTGGTAAACTCTGGAACTTCCTGCCTGCTTCTGGATTTCTTCCTTCCTATGACGAATTCTTTCAAGAGGAAGGTTTCAAGACACATCCTGCAATTTTCGCCGACCGCTTTCAACTCTCCTGTATGGGGACTGGAACCTCAGTGGGCCTTTTTTTTTTTTTTTTATAGTTTTGTTCCCCTTGACCGGTGCCCCTCCTACATAAAAAAAAAGGTAAATTTCACAGAGATGCGTAACTATTGATGATAAGCCCCTTATTCTGAAACACTTCTGCGCCACGCCTCCACTACATTCAAAACGATTTATACGTTAGTTCTTAAAGTTATACAGATTTTTAAGTTTTTTTCTTTTTCTTTTTCTTTATTTTACAGTTATAGTAATAAAGTAACTAGATCTCTACATTATCAACAGGACAAACACTTGAGAACCCAGCTACTCATTTCTGTGGCCTTTTAAAATAATCGTGGTAAGAGAGAAATAACAAAGGTTTTCGTAGTACAAACCCAAGTCGAATGTGACGGTGGTGCTTGTGGTGGTGGTGGTGGTGGTGGTGGCGGCGGGGAGGGCGTGCTGGCGGCGGCGTCTCTCATAGGACGAGCGGGAGGGGCGGGGAGCCGTTCTGTTCTTCTATTGGTTAACCGTACTGCACAGGTGGAGGTGCGGCCAGACCTCTCTCTCTCTCTCTCTCTCTCTCTCTCTCTCTCTCTCTCTCTCTCTCTCTCTCTCTCTCTCTCTCTTGCTTTATTATTTTTTTCCATTCCTCTCTGTTTTCCTCCATTCCTTTATCGTTTCCTTTACCTCTTTCCTCTCCACGTTGTTTAGTTTACACTTCTTACTGCCTCTCTTCTTTCCCGTCCTCTTTTCCTTCACGTCTCTCTCTCTCTCTCTCTCTCTCTCTCTCTCTCTCTCTCTCTCTCTCTCTCTCTCTCTCTCTCTCTCTCTCTCTCTCTCTCTCTCTCTCTCCTAATTTTCCCTCCTCTCTCCTACCCCAGCTTCCTCCCAGAAGCCACGTCATCACACACGCACACACTTGTGTATCTACGACAGCCGTCCTAAAACATTCTAGGAACACAAACCACCTCGAAATTGTAGGAAAAAAGTGAAGGTTTCGAAATATGACTATGCTTGCGACACAGGGAGGAGATACGGTAACATAAAAGAGGAGCTCCGTATGGCAAGAGTGTTGGTATGAACGGCCGGGAAAAATATGTGTGTGTGAGGCATTGAGCGGTTTCCCCAACACGCAGTCACCCACCACGCATCCCGCCTCGCTTAACCTCCCCCGCACTTGCGCACTGTTTGTTACTTTCCCATGCATTTCAAGACACGTGCGCTTCTCTCTCTCTCTCTCTCTCTCTCTCTCTCTCTCTCTCTCTCTCTCTCTCTCTCTCTCTCTCTCTCTCTCTCTCTCTCTCTCTCTCTCTCTCTCTCTCTCTCTCGTCCACGTGGAAGGCAAGAAGGGTTCCTATTATTAGTATCATGTCGCTGTGTTCGGGAAGAATGCGAAGATTTGGTTTGCTTGTATCCGTGTATGGTGTGATATGCAGAACGTATATTAATGTATTGTGTGTAAAATGTATTATTAATGTTATTGATAATGATGATGATAATAATAATAATAATTTTAATAATAATAATAATATTATTATTATTATTGTTATTATTATTATTATTATTATTATTATTATTATTATTACTGTTCTACTACTACTACTAATACTAATATTACTACTACTATTACTACTAATATTTTATTACTGTTGTTGTTATTATTATTGTTGTTGCTGTTATTGTTTATTATTATTATTATTATTATTATTATTATTATTATTATTATTATTATTATTATTATTATTATTATTATCATTATTGCATTGTATCTCTGTAGGTTCCTTCTTTTTATATTATCAGTTACATACTACCCTATCATCATTGTTGTCAACACCATCATTATCATTATAATATCACCATTACTAATATCAGTAGTAGTTGTGTATATATATATATATATATATATATATATATATATATATATATATATATATATATATATATATATATATATATATTTTTTTTTTTTTTTTTTTTTTTTTTTTTTTTTTTTTTTTTTTTTTTTTTTTTTTTATCTTAGTGCATCATTATCAGTCATCGCCGATGTTACTTATAGATACTGATGTCACCATTGCCATCATCACCACCACCTTTACCAAATTTATGTAACCTGTGTCATCATTGCAGTCATCACCATCATCACCTCCCTTTTTATTGGTATTACCTTTATCATTATTACAGACATCATTATCATCACCATCACTTTTACTTTGCTTCATCACCATCATCTTTATTATTAACCTTACTTGTGTCATCACTACTCATCACTGTGATCACCATCACCTTTACTATTAATATTTCTTGTTCTACCATTATGGTCACCCACACTATTATTATCCTTGACGTCGTTTTGTCATTATCATTATCACCATCACCACTTTACTGTTCATATAACCTTTCCCATCATTATCGACATTTTTACTATTAATACTATCTTTGCCATCATCATCACCACCTTCCCTATTAATATAACCACCGCCATCAACCAAATCACAGTCACCATCAGTAATTTCCTTTCCCAGCACCTCTATCATCATCATCATCATCATATTAACATTTTTCTGCCATCATCCAAATCACCATAGCTATTTGTCATTTTTCCACCACCACCACCACCACCACCACCACCACCTCTCACCACTGCCCCCATTGCAGGCCATCGTGCTGGAGGGCAAGTACTGGAAGAGGCAGATGGAGGCAGTCACGGCTGAGTACAAGAAGTGGAGGATCTATTACCGGAACAAGATATGCGGCAAGAACATCCTGGAATCTGACTCGGTTAGTTGTCTTCCTCTCTCTCTCTCTCTCTCTCTCTCTCTCTCTCTCTCTCTCTCTCTCTCTCATGTACTTCTGTCACTCAATCCCTCACTCACTCTTCCTTGTTTTTGCCTTTCTAGTTTATCCTTTCTCTCTCTCTCTCTCTCTCTCTCTCTCTCTCTCTCTCTCTCTCTCTCTCTCTCTCTCTCTCTCTCTCTCTCTCTGTCCTTGTTACATGTCAAAGATTCTTTCTCTCAGTCTCTCTCTCTCTCCCTCCCTCCCTTGTCTCATTTCTTTGTCTCTTTGTCTCATTGTTTCTCTCTCTTTGGTTGAATATTAGAGCAGCATTCTGAAAGACACCACTGACACACAAACACAAATGAAACATTGTTACTGTCTGCACCTTTGTTTTTGGCTTAGTTCACTTGAGGAGATCACTAGAAGAAGGGGGAAGAATGCCCATCCACAGCAGGAGTCCTCTTTCTTAATAAACATTAGCCATAACCCTGTAATTTTTAACCTAACCTAACCAATAGAAAGTCTGCCCCTATCACAGTGTCTATGAGGCCTAACCTAATCTAACCAAGATATAGTTATTTGGGTAAGTTTTACAAGTTTGCCTGTCTCAAATTAAGAGATAAAAAATATTTATTTCAGGTAGATTTTGGTGTGTTTTGAGTTAATCTGCTAACTATTTCTGTTGGAAAATCAGCCATTCTCTCTCTCTCTCTCTCTCTCTCTCTCTCTCTCTCTCTCTCTCTCTCTCTCTCTCTCTCTCTCTCTCTCTCTCTCTCTCTCTCTCTCTCTCTCTCTCTCTCTCTCTCTCTCTCTCTCTCTCTCTCTCTCTCTCCTACAGAAGGCATGCACAACTCTATTTCCTATCGTTTTTTTTTGGCTCATATCCCCAGTACTCTTGGTTACCTGGCAAGAAAGCAAGGTTTTCGGGTAGGAAAAGCTAAAATAGAGCCAAACACTGCCTCTTACCACCAAAAATAAATAGGGAGCTGCCTACTATTGCTGCTGTTCTTGTTGTTGTTGTGATGGCTGCCATGTTGTTCATCTTGCTCTTGCTACTAGCATCTTAACACGACTAAAACTAACTAAACCTAACCTAACCTAACTAAACCAGTAAATATGAAATAGGGCCACAGCTTCCACCTCTTTTGTTTTCTCTTTCACTTTCTCCTTTCCTTGTGTTATCTCCATCTCTCACTCTCTCTGTTGATTCTCACTCTCTCTTCCTTGCTTTTGAGTCTCTAGTTTGTCCTTTCTTTCTTTTATTTGTTTAGTCTTCATTCTTTCCTTATCATTTATTCTCAGTCTCTTCTTTGCTTTTATCTCTAGTTTGTCTTTTCTTTCTTTTTATTTATTTAGTCATCATTCTTTCCAAACCTGCAATCTCTTTTTCCCTGTTTTGTTTCCTCCTTCATGTTTGTTTACATGTTGAGCGTTGCTACCATCGCCAGGCAGAAGGTGGAGTGGTGAACCAGCCCATCCACACTTCCTCATGGTGCCTTGTTAGTGAGCAGGGAAGCTGTGATGATGAAAAGGATGTCACTAAATATTCATTGTGATGTTAGATTCCTGTCTCTTATTTGTGACAATTTTGTGGTTCTTTTTTATTGAACAGATAAAAATTAAGCTGCATAATGTCCATAGGGATTTAGATTTCTGCCTCTTATTTTTGAGAGTTTTGTAATTCTTTCTAATTGAACTAGGGAGCTGAAGTGGCTGGGATTGATGCTGCATAGTATTCATTCATGGCGATTTAGATTCCTACCTCTTCTTTTTTTAGTCTCATGATTCTTTGTAATCAATCTGGGAAGCTAAACTGATTGAAAATTATTAGCAAAAAAAAAAGACAATGCTGAGGTTTTCCTTGCTTTTAACCTCATCTACTTAAAAGACTTTATATAAGAGAGGACTCTGGCCTAGGGCAACAAAAAGCCTATAAGAAAAAATGGCCCATAGGAGGTGCTTGCCCCAGAGAGTGTAGTCAAATGGGTTATCCAGAATTTGAACATTGCATTCATAAGTGATTTCAGATTTCAACCTTTTATGACTAACACAATAGAGACTAAAAATAATATATAGACCTGCATAAAAATTATCTAGGCACCTGATGATTGCTTAAAGCACAGTAGTTTGCACCTCTGTGTCAGGGATTCAGCTCCTGGCCAGGGTGTGTGTGACCTAACCCTTTCACTGTGATACAAAAACAGTGAACACCACCAGCATTAATGCATGAAATCTTTATAAGCATCCACAAGAAAGAAAGGAATGAAAGAATAGATTTTGCAATTTCTATCCAGTTTTAGATTGGAGGTGTCTGTGGAATAAGTCAAGATGTGTCAGAGTGATTAGTAATTAAGGAAAGATGTACCAAATAGCATTCATAGAGTTAAAGTATAAAATATAATAGATTAGACCTTTTCTTTCTTTCTTTCTTTCTTTCTTTCTTTCTTTCTTTCTTTCTTTCTTTCTCATGATCATTCCTTATCAAATTTTGATTGACTTAGAAAAATTTCCTAAAACTATCTCTTGTTTATAATTTTTTTTTTTTTTTTTTTGGGGGGGGGAAATCAGCAAGGGCAGCCCAGTTTTGATCCATGCTGCAGACAGATCTCTCCCACCTACTTATGAATTTCCCAGTGTTTGTAAGATGCTCCAAAGAGGGACTTGACAGCCTCAGATCTTGCCCTTCCCTGAGATATAGCTACATTTCAGTCAGTCCCACCACTGTCAGGATTCTACAGGAGGCATAGTACAGCAGGGACTTATATGTTTGTTAGATGTGTGTGCTCCAATGCAGATGATTTGAAACTTGAAAGGAAAGAAAGAATTACTGTCGAAAATTGTCATAGAGAGAGAGAGAGAGAGAGAGAGAGAGAGAGAGAGAGAGAGAGAGAGAGAGAGAGAGAGAGAGAGAGAGAGAGAGAGAGAGAGAGAGTGGGTGTGTTTATGGTTCTTTGTTGTGAGTGGGTGTTGCAGTGGTGTGGGGATGGTGCAGTATGGGTGTTGTGGGAAGATTTGGGTGTTGTTTGTTATTTGTATGTGTTATATTGTTGTGTGTATGGGTGTGTGTTGTGTGTATTAGTATTTTAGTGTTGTATAATCTGTTGTATATCTGTATTTTCTTTTGGGGAACTTGAGGAGTGTGTGGCAGAAATATTTCACCTTTCCTTTCAATTATCCACCTTTGTACTTCTCATCCCCCTCATTTTTATCAGTCCTCATCTATTCCCTTTCATCTCTGCCTTTCCTCTTACATTCTTCATCTCTCAGTCTCTCTTCATCTTTTCTGTTCTTCCCTTATTTATCTTCTCATTTTCTTGGTCTCATTTTTATCACTTATTTATTCTCTTCTTCCTCTTTCTCTTGTCTTCCTCCTCATGCCTTTTATTCACCCTTGTCTCTTTTCTTTTGTGTTCTTTCTCTTCTTTCAACATTCATTCATATTTCATTGATGTTCTTCTCTTTCATTTTCTTTATCTTGTTTCTCTTATCCTCTTTCTCTTGTCTCTTCCTCTTCACACCTCTTATTCATCCTTGTCTCTTTTCTTTGTCTTCTTTCTCTTATTCCAACACTCATTTATATTTCATTGATGTTTTCTTCCATTCTTCTTTCTTCCTCTTTATCTTAAGTATTCTAACTCTCACATTCAGATCTAGGCAGTTCTCTTGGCTTCCAGTCCCTCTTCTTCCTCTTAAGAATTCCAACACTCTTTCCTCAGTTTATAGATCCATCGAGCACTCTTTTCCTCCATTACTTTCAACTTCATTTGTGTGTGTGTGTGTGTGTGTGTGTGTGTGTGTGTCAGAAACTATATGTTTTGTTTAATCTCCTGTTTTCATTCATAGTTCCCCTTGCAAACAAAAACTTTCATTATTGTACTAAAAAGGTATACACCTTTCTATTTTTCATCTCTGTTTTTTTTGCATTCATAGTTTGCCTTTCAAACAAACTAAAACTTTTCATTATTGTATTAAGAAGAAATACCTTCAACTTAACTGTTATTTTTTATTAATTCATTTTTTTGTATATTATTATAGTTACTTTCATTTAGTACTATTTCATCTCCCTTTTTGCATTCATAGTTTCCCTTTCAAACAAACTTTTCATTATTTTAGTAAGGAAAAAATACCTCAAACTTGATTTTTTTATATGATATCATAGTTACTCCCCTTTAGTACTATAAGTGTCTGTGTTGTTAAGAGAAATATACAGATCTTAAGTACCTTTTTTTCCTGTCTGTTTGTCGTGCCCCTTCCATTCAGCGAGGCCGCCACAACGAATAACAGTGTGTTGTTCACTTTGCAGTCAGTGAGCCCATCGGGGAAACAGTCAAATTGCTTAGTAGAAACCCCTAAGAAGGTAAAGGTGTGGCATGATGACCCCCCTCCTTGCCCCTCCCCTTGGCACCTCCCCTTGTCCGTCCCTGTGACCTCTTGAAGAGCACCTGTGACCTCTCCTTGACCTCCCTTGACCTTTTTATTTCTGACTTTCCTTGACTCCTTTGATTTCTCTCTAACCTCCCTTGATTCCTTGATGAACACCTGTGACCTTCCTTGACCTTTTGTTCTCTTTCTGCTCTCCAATGACCTCTCCACTTTTCTTTTGATCTGTTTATCTTCTTGTACCACCACTACACTCATCTTGTCAGGCTTCTCTTCTTCCTCTTTGTCCTTGTCCCTGTTTTCCTCTCTCTCTCTCTCTCTCTCTCTCTCTCTCTCTCTCTCTCTCTCTCTCTCTCTCTCTCTCTCTCTCTCTCTCTCTCTCTCTCTCTCTCTCTCTCTCTCTCTCTCTCTCTCTCTCTCTCTCTCTCTCTCTCTCTCTCTCTCTCTCTCCTTGTTTCTTTCAGAGTTGCATGCTTTCTCTTCTATTGTAGTCTTGTTGCTATCAATCCATCATCCTCTGACACCTTTACCTATCTATCTACTTACTCACCCATCTGTCATTCCCTCCAGCAGGATCCTTCAGGGTGGTGGCTGTGGTTGAAGGACCTCCACCTCCCTTCATTCAAACTCTCTCTTCTTGCTTGTTCAGTTCCTTAGCCTCTATTAAGATCTTATCACACCTATACTCCTTTACCCGCATCCTTCCAGCCACCAGCTTCCACCTCCCTCTATCCTCCCTCCAAACACTTCCTTCTTGCTTGTTCAGTCTCAGTCTTAACCTCTTCTAATGCCTCTCTCTCATATAAACTCCTTTGCTCTATCCTACCGTCTTCCAGCCTCTGTCTTTCCCTATCCAAACACTCTTCTCACTTGTTCAGTCCCTCAGCCTCTATTAACATTTCCTTCACACTTGCACTCCTTTACTCCACCCTTCCACCTTCCAGTCCCTATCTCTGTATATGCAAATACTTAATTTTTGTTATTTTCACCTCAGTCTTGACCTCTGTTACACCTCCTTTATCCTCCTATCTTTCAAGCAGCCTGACTTTCCTCTCAGCACCTTCAGCCTCACACATGCACTGTCTTTACAAACTCCCCTCTCTGTGTCTCTTCACTGTGGTGTTGGTGTCTCAGTGTGGTTCTATTCACACACTCTATAATTCTTGCTACTTGTTCTTATTAATATTTCTTAAGATTGCTTCTCTTCTTCCTTCTTTTCATTCTTCTCTCTTTTATTTTTCCTCCTCCTCCTCCTCCTCCTCCGCTTCCTTTTCCTTATGTTGTTGGTTCTTCTCTTCCTCTCTTCTTTTTATTGTCTCTGTCTTCCTTCCCTCTCTTCTCATCTTCTCCTCCTCCTCCTCCTCCTCCTCCTCCTCCTCCTCCTCCTCCTCCTCCTCCTCCTCCTCCTCCTCCTCCTCCTCCTCCTCCTCCTCCTCCTCCTCCTCCTCCTCTATTCCTCTTCTCTTCCTCTCCTCCTCCTCCTCCTCCTCCTTCTCTATTCCTCTTCTCTTCCTCCTCCTCCTCTTCCTTTTCTTTGTTATCACTGTCCTCTTCTCCTCTCCTCTCCTCTCCTCTCCTCTCCTCTCCTCTCCTCTCCTCCTCTCCTCTCCTCTCCTCTCCTCTCCTCTTCTCTTCTCTTCTCTTCTCTTCTCTTCTCATCTCATCTCTCCTCTCCTCTCCTCTTCCCCTTTCCCTCCTCCTCTCCTCTCTTCTCCTCTTCCCCTTCCCCTCCTCCTTTCCTCTCCTCTCCTCTCCTCTCCTCTCCTCCTATTATTAACCAAAAACATCCAGATTTTAGCTTTTCTCCCTAAATTTGAGTGATCTGCTTCTCATTTTTATAGTTTTTGTTGTTTTTTCGTATTGTTTCATTAGATTGGGTTGCTGTTTTGGCCACTTTGACTTTTTTTCTGGCTGCTTTCTTGGGGCTTTTATTTTCTTTATCTTGTTATTTTTGTTGTTGTTGGTGGTGTTATTATGTATTTTTCTTTCTTTGTTGGTTTGATGCAGTGTCTCTCTTTTTTTGGATGTCTTTGGGGCTGGATGACTGTGTGTGTGTGTGTGTGTGTGTGTGTGTGTGTGTGTGTGTGTGTGTGTGTGTGTGTGTGTGTGTGTGTGTGTGTGTGTGTGTGTATTTACCTAGTTGCAATCTACAGGGCCTGAGCTACACTGGTGTGGTCCGTCTCCATATCTACACTTGTCCAGTTTTTCCTTAAAGTTGTGCCAACACTGCATCCTCACTGAGCTTCTATATTTCTTTGTTACTTGAGCATCTTCCTTTTCTTTCTTTTTGTTTTTTTCTGCGTCCTCTTGTGAATGTGGTATTTCCTTCTTCTCTTAGCAGTAGTTTATCATTATCAATTTCTTCCACTCCATTCCACAATTTATAAATCAGTATTAAGTCTCCCTTTTCTCTTCTTTGTTCCAATGTTGGCAGGTTGATTTCTTTTAACTTGTCTTTATATGTTAATTCTTCCAGTTCTGGAACCATCTTTGTTGCTATCCTGTGTGTGTGTGTGTGTGTGTGTGTGTGTGTGTGTGTGTGTGTGTGTGTGTGTGTGTGTGTGTGTGTGTGTGTGTGTGTGTGTGTTCCAGTTGTTTTTTTTTTTTTTTCTGCAGTGTTTGTTTAGTGTGTTGGCGGCCTCACCTGCAACCTGTATGTGGGAAGTGTTGGTGTCAATACTAACCTTGAAACACTTGAAACACTTTTTTATACATGCTGAATCTAAAATATATGTAATATGACTCAGCACATTTCCTTCCTTCCCTGCCTTGCAAAACATCTTCAAAGTATGATATTTCTTTTATCTCTTTTTCTTTTTTTCTTTCCTTTTTCCTATTTCTCCATTTTGTTATTATTACATTTTAAAGACCTGAAAAACCATTCTTCATAGTATGACATTTCTCTCTCTCTCAGTTTCTTTCTTTTCCTAAGTCTCCCTTTTATGATTATTATTTTTCAAGTAGTGTATTTGTATTGGAGTATAATCATGGGTGATTTCTTTTCTCAGTACAATATAAAGCATTTCTCTACCCATACATCAGCTTTATTTACACAGAGCCAGTGCATTTTTTTTGGTGAGAGAGTTAAATTCATGTTTTTTGAGCTGCTCGGCATTTTTTTAGTCAAACACCCCTATTTTATTTATTTTTATTGCTATTTTTTTATTAGATATTTTGTGTTTTGAATAAATGTATCTCATGTTCTGCTATACCATTCTCTCTTCTTTCTTCTTCTCTTCTTTCTCTTCTCTTTTCCTAACTCTCCTGTCTTTTCCTCTCCTGTCCTTTCCTCTCCTCTCCTCTCCTCTCCTCTCCTCTCCTCTCCTCTTGTCCCCTCTCCTCTCCTCTCCTCAACTCTCCTTTTCTCTCCTCTCCTTTCCTCTCCAATACTCCTTCCAACCTTTCCTTCTTTTCACCAACATTCTCTCCTCTCACTTTCACTCTATCCATCCTTCCCATCCCCTGTCAATCATTCCAATATTTACCTTTTTCTTCCCATCATTGCTTTTCCTTCACCATCATCATTCTTTCCCTTACTATCATTCCTACTGCTTTTTTCATATGTGCCTATCTTTACTGGCATGATTCTCTCTCCCCTCTTTATCAGTCCAGTACTATTCTCATGTTTCTTTTATTTCCATCATCTTTAGTCCTCTTGCACCTCATCCATCATTCAAATAATAGTTTTTTTCTTTTATTTCATGGTTGTATTCCTCTTGGTTGTTTCCCACTCAAAAAATTACATACTTTCATTTTCATAATCATCTTGGTACAGTCAGGATACAACAAGAAATAACAAGTTCAAGCTTGAAAAATTTAGGTTTGAGAAAGAGAAAGGAAGGAACTGGTTTTCAAATAGTGGTAGATGAATGGAACAGCCTCAGTAATCAGGTTGTTAGTGCTGAGTCATTAGGGAGCTTTTAAAAGATTAGACAAATTTATGCATGGGAAGGAGGAGGAGTGGAGATGAGAGGAGGAGGAGGAGGAGGAGAAGGAGGAGGAGGACAGTGACATCAAGAAAGAAGAAGAGGAGGAGGATGGGGACAATAGGTGGAAATAGTCAGGTGTGCTTCATACAGGGACTGCCACGTGTAGGCCTGATGGCTTCTTGCAACTTCCCTTATTTTCTTATATTCTTATGTTACAATCCTACCTATCAATATATCTCTGACATGTATTGAGACTTCTTTATCTAACTCACTATCTGGGTTGGGTCATTTGGCGCTCACCCCACTCTCCTCTTCCCTCATTGGCTTGATAGAAGGGTACTCAGGAGAAATGTAGGAAAGAGAGGCTGCGGCTGTGGAGGTCCTGGTGTCACATTGGCCTTGTTAGGGGTAAGAGATGAGTGTTGAGGCTGCTTGTCATTCTCTCTCTCTCTCTCTCTCTCTTCTTAGCTTTACATAACCTTATCAGCATTATTCTGTCTCTCTTCCTAGCTTTACTTTTCTCATTATTTTCTCTCTTCTTTACTTGGCTTTACTTCTCTGTGATTTTTTCTCTCCTTTCTACATTTATTATCTCTCTCTCTCTCTCTCTCTCTCTCTCTCTCTCTCTCTCTCTCTCTCTCTCTCTCTCTCTCTCTCTCTCTCTCTCTCTCTCTCTCTCTCTCTCTCTCTCATTGTTATTTTCCTCTTCCTAGCCTTACTTCTCTCTCTCAGCACTATTCTCTAACTCTTCTTTTTTCATACCATTATCTTTTATATCATTCCAGCATCATTCACTTTTGCTTTTATCTTACCTCACCTAATACTCTCCTTTTCCTGCTCATCTTTTTTTTTCTCTCGTTCTTTTTTGCACACAAATATTATCTTTTCTTGTTTCTATCCTTCACCACCTCATCTACCTCTACAAACCTCACTGTCTCCTCTCCTCTTAATCTTACACCTTCTTGTTCCTGTTTCCACTTTCTCTGTTCCTCACCTCATTATTTTACAAACATCATCTCTCTTCTTATTCCCTCTCCCTCATACACTTTTTTCTATCCCACACCTCATCATTCTACAAACCTCCTCTCATTCACATTACTTTCTTCCAGCACCTCTTACTCCTACCAACCTTCTCCACTGCCCGTTCCAGCATTTCATTCCATCACTCTTCCAGAACCTCTTTGACCTGGATGGGATGGACCTGACCCGCAACAGCTATGGGGTGCCGCTGTCATTCGAGGATGGGGACTTCTCGGAGTTCATGGATTTCACCGATGTCCTCTTCTCGTCCCTCATGAGTGCCCCACAGCCCTTCGCCTTCCCCAACCCTCGGGAAATTGGTGGGTTCCTGTGTTTCTCTTCCTCTTGTTCTACTTGCTCTTTCTCCTCCTCTCCTTGGTCTCTTCTTGTTTCTTGTTTCTTGTTTTCTTATCTTTGCTCCTTCTTCCTTGTTTTCTCGCTTTGCCTCCCTGTTCTCATATTCTCCCTCATTCTCTCTGTTCCTCTTCTCCTTGCTCCTTCTTCTCTTTTCTCTTCCTCCTCTCTTCTTCTTGTTCCTTTTTCCTTGGTTTCTTATCCTTGCTCCTTCTTTCCCTGTTCCTTTTATTCCTGTTCCTCTTTTCCCTGTGTTCCTCTTATCCTTGTTCCTTTTTCCTTTTTTCTTGTTTGCTTATCCTTACTCCTTTGTTCTTTTGTTATCTGCTCTTTTCCCTGTTCTCTTCTTCTTGCTCTTTCTTCCTTGTTTTCTTGTCCTTCCTGCTCCTCCTTTCCCTGTTCTCTTTTCCTTGCTCCTCCTTTCACTGCTCTCTTCTCACTCCTCTTCCTTTACTTGTCCTCTTATCCTTGCTTTTTCCTTTGTCTGTCCTCTTATCCTTGATCCTCCTCTCCTTGTTCACTCCTCCTTGTTCCTCCTTTCCCTGTTCTCTTCTTACTCCTTTCCTTGTTTTTCTTATCCTTGTTCCTCCTTTCCCTCATCTCTTCTTGGTCCTCCATTCCTTGTTGTGTTAGATTGGGTTTGGTATTGTTAAGTTAGGTTAGGTTAGCTTGTTATGTATTTTTTTTAGAATTTGGTAATATAGAAGGAGTAACATAATAGATTTTTCACTCCTTAATCCTTCCTAGTCCTCTGAGAGGTGTGGGTTCTGCTCAAGGGGAAGTCCTGTATTGCTGCAGTCTTCCTCGGGTAACCTTCCCTCACTGTAGCACACTTCAGGAAGGTCTTGTTCTCTGGGTGATGTCTTCAGTGCTAGGACAGGTGGGGGGTGAGAGGGGGGACCAAAAGTTATTTCATTCTTAGTGGTTGCTTGATAATGTGCCTGATTTGCATGTTAGCTTTTGTTTATTTTATTTATTATATTCTATACTACTCTATTTATATATATATATATATATATATATATATATATATATATATATATATATATATATATATATATATATATATATATATATATATATATATATATATATATTTATTTATTTATTTATTTATTTATTTATTTATTAATTGATTAATTAATTAGTTAATTAATTAATTAATTTGTTTGTTAGTTTCTATTTATTTTAATCTATTCTATCTATAGTATCTTGAAGCTCAGTGGTCTTGATGGGGGTTGGTTGTAGTAAGAGACCCATTCATGACCTATTGATCCCACAGCCTTCAGGTAGTTTCTTAGTGTTCCTATTGACTCCACAGCCTTCAGGTAGTTTCTTAATGTTTCCGTGAGGCTCAAAGCTATCACGACACAGGTCACAGATACATAATTCTGAAACATGCCTCTAATTCTTATGGCTTGTGTAGCTGGCAGGGAAGGATGTAGTGGTGGTGGTGGTGGTGGTTGTTGTGGTGGTGGTGGTGGTAGTGGTGGTGGTGTGCTGCCTGAACGACTAGGGAGTTCAAAAAGGTTTGTGTTGGGTCTAAAGGCTGAGTGAGTGAGGGCAGTGGAAGGGGAGTGAGTCACTGGGCAGGCTGCAGGATGTCTGGTTGTGGTGGTGAGGAAGGGTGGTGATGACGATGGCAGGGCTTGCTCTTACTAAGCCAATGGACCTCCAGCACCCAACTTCTTTGTTTATTTAACTTCATTTAAAGCATTCAGTGATGGGTGTTTGTGACCAGTCTCTATACCACATGATGTTGATGTATAGAATATTAAGTATAAGTAAACAACAACATTAGTTGTTGAGTGGAGGGAAAGTTATATTCTTCTTCATTTTTTGTTATATAAAATTTGTGTTGTTGTAATCTCCACCATCTCAAGTATAATAACCAGGGGATTGGCACTTTATAACTAAAGATTTTGGGACCTTAGAATTTTTTGTTCTTAGATCACTGGTCATGGGCTCCACTGTAATGCATATCCACCAAAATTTTTGATTAATTACATTGTACCAGATTATCCAAGTAAAATCAATCTTTTCATTCACAATTCCATTATGGTTTCAGTAAAAGTAAAGTCAATTTGCTGCATGTTACACAAGATGGGAATGTGTACACCAATCCACAAGTGAGAGCAGCAGCTGGTGGTGGCAATGTTGCTGTGCATGTGACCTCAGCCAGGAAGACTAGTGTGATGGTTGGTGACACAGAGTATAAAGACTCAAAATAATCATTAATTCTTGCACACTCCTGTTTCTCTCTCTCTCTCTCTCTCTCTCTCTCTCTCTCTCTCTCTCTCTCTCTCTCTCTCTCTCTCTCTCTCTCTCTCTCTCTCTCTCTCTCTCTCTCTCTCTCTCTCTCTCTCTCTCTCTCTCTCTCTCTCTCTCTCTCTCTCTCTCTCTCTCTCTCTCTCTCTCTCTCTCTCTCTCTCTCTCTCTCTCTCTCTCTCTCTCTCTCTCTCTCTAAGATGACCCTTGACCCTTCACACAACACACACAAAAGGACACACACTTGCCTCATTCCTCAAGCAGTTGTAATGTCTGATGTTTTGGAACCTTGTCAAGTTGATCCAAAAGGTTAAGCCATGAGGGAGAGCAGCCAGGAGCCAGACCCGTGATAGGCACAGCTGTCCCAAGGCCTGTATTCTTAAACACTACAGTATTTTATCTCAGTGGCCTTTAGAAGGCTGTAGTGGAAGTTAGTGGAGTTCTCAAGAATGTTTACATGATTGAAGTGATCCATCTATCTGTATACCAGGCAGGCAGTCTCACATGGGGTGGCCCAGGCAAAGCACCACACTCACCCACATCATTCACACTCTTTGCCCTGTTGGCCCCTGATGGAAAAGAACACTTATGAACCACCATACTACACCCACAGTTTTAATGGTAGTTAAACTAATTAACAACAAAAACAGTCGACTGAAACTTAAGAGTCGTTACCTAATTCTGTATTCTTCATGACTGTTAGGAGTCAGAGAGAGAATCACAGTTCATGCAGTAATGGCAACAGAAACAGTGACTAATCTCCTCCACCAACACATCAGGTAGTGACAGGAGAGGTGAGGCCAACCAACACTTGGTGCTGCTTTGATCACTTGTTGCTTGACTCTGCATCACTAGTGTGGAGGAACATCCATGAGAACACGTCATGTCTGTGGTGTATGGAAATAGTCCTGATGAGAGAGTAAAGCATTGAAGAATACATCTAGTCAGTAAATACACATTAATACATTGACTAGTGTAGGAGATGCAAAGACAGGGAAGAAGTGAGACAGCAAGTACAGTATATCCTTTACTCCTGAAGGTGGTACAGGAACAGAGCATCAGGAAAACATATTGTGTCTAAGTATTTAATTCCCAGTAACCAGTGAAGGATAGGATGATATATTGTGACAAGATACTAAACTATGAGTAACTTAACATAACCTAACACAACTTTACTTAACACAGCCTAATCCAAACCTACCCAAACTAACTAAATCTAATCCAACCCAACATAACCTAACCCAACCTAGCCCAACCCAACATGACTCAACAAGTTGCCCAGCACTGTGAGGGGAAGTAGTAATGTGAAGTGATGCTGATGATAGTGACTAGTAAATGTCCTTATGTCAATGCCTCACAAGAACACTCAGAAGAAATAATGATGTGACAGGTGGAGGCGACTGTGCACTTCTGAATTCTACACTGGAAACAGTTTGGTGCTGCATGACATCACTTCTTGAGGCAACTGTGTGATGGCTGGGTGACTGTGGTGGTGCTCTGTACTGAACTCCCATCCTTTTCCCTCCCCCATCCCCCCACCCCCCTTTTTTTTTATGTATATGTCCTTTTCTGCTTCCTTCTGGCACCTTCTGTATTGCATATCAAACTTGCCTTTCTGTTTCTTTCAAAACTGCATGCATTCCCTTTTGTTTTATTGTTATTACTTACTCTGTTATATGTATTAATTTATTAGTGTCCCTCCTCCTCCTCCTCCTCCTCCTCCTCCTCCTCCTCCTCCTCCTCCTCCTCCTCCTCCTCCTCCTCCTCCTCCTCCTCCTCCTCCTCCTCCTCCTTCTCCTTGAATGTGCTATGAGGTGTGTTCAAGAAAGCAAAGCAATTTAAACTACCTATCATCTCCCTACAACTGTACTCCAAGATGTGTCAGGTAAACAAGTGACCCCCAAAGTCTCACTAGATGTTCAGCCTTGACTGTCCCTGAGAGAAACTTGCTACTGCTTCTGTTCCTGTTACTGTGTGAACTGTGACTATTTTTAGCTGATTCCTGTGGTGTTAGACAATCATAATGTTGTGTTGGGTAATGGACGGTCTCTGGTGTTGTTTTGATGTTGGTTTTCACAAAGTCAGGTGTGTAGAATTCAGGTTGGGTTGGGTTAGGTTGTATTGGATTGGGTTTGGATTGTGTTGGGTTGGGTTAGATTGGGTTGGGTTGGGTTGGGGTTAGGTTGGATTAGGTTAGGTTGTCAGGTTGGTCTAGTTTAGGTTGGGTTGGGCTAGGTTAGGTTGGGTTAGATTGTAAGGTTAAGTTAGGTTGGGTTAGTTTGTGTTAGGTTGTGTTATATTAAGTTAGGTTGTGATAAGTTAGTATCACCTTGTCACAATAAATCAGCATGCATCACCTTAGTTGTGTTCACCTTGTAACATATTCAGGGTATGAGCTATACCACTGTTTTGCTCATATTTGTCCAGTTTTTCCTTGAGGGGATGCATATTTCTTGCTTCCATCACCTCTATCACCTCTTCCTCTCATCCATTCCAGTTACTATTTGTTAAGGAAGCTGTGTCTTGTTTTGTCATTCAGTCATCTCATCTTCCTTTTTCTTTTTTCTTTTTATATATCTTTTTTTTGTTACATCTCAAATATCCAGCCTCTTCTCTATACTCTCAGTAATATATCTTTTTTTTATTTTTCCAGTCCATTTATTAACCTGTGTATTGTAATTAGGTCTCTCTCTCTCTCTCTCTCTCTCTCTCTCTCTCTCTCTCTCTCTCTCTCTCTCTCTCTCTCTCTCTCTCTCTCTCTCTCTCTCTCTCTCTCTCTCTCTCTCTCTCTCTCTCTCTCTCTCTCTCTCTCTCTCTCTCTCTCTGTATGTTAAATTGTGTGTGTGTGTGTGTGTGTGTGTGTGTGTGTGTGTGTGTGTGTGTGTGTGTGTGTGTGTGTGTGTGTGTGTGTTCACCTAGTTTCTACATCCATTTTGTTATCCTGTTCCTTTACGTATTTATATCCAGTTTTTCCTACAGTTGGTATACATTCCTTGTGTATGTGTGTGTGTGTGTTACCGTGAGGGCCTTGAGGGAGCTAAAGGGCAGTAGTATCTTAGTGCTTGTAAAAAATATCAAGTGTTTATATGAAAATACCAAGGGTCGGACTGAGGGAGTGAAGAGAAGGATTAAATAGGACTAGAGCATTTTTTCCCACTGCAGGTGAATGAAGGTGCTCTGTCAGGACCGAATAACTTTACACAGGATGAAACAAGGGGCAAGAAGCAGATAAACAAGAGAAAGGAAAGAAAACAATAAGAAAATCTGGGAATTACAGTTTCTTTATTGCATATCAAAGTTGCTTTTCTTTCTCTATAGTAATCTTTGTTTTCTTATGCCATCTTGTTGCTTCTTTCAAAATTGCTTGCATTCTCTTTTGTTTCATTGGTATTGCCTGCTCTGTTATACGTATTCCTTTATTAGTACTACTCTTTCTTCTCCTCCTCCTTTTTAATATGGCATCACAATAAGAGATATACTTGATGAATGAAAGACTGTGTTACCAATTTTTTTTATTATTGTTTTATATGTAGGAGGAGCATCAGCCAAGGGCAACAAAACTATAGGGGGAAAAAGGCCCACTGAGGTGCTGATCCCCAAAAAGAGTCAAAATCAGTCATCAAAATTTTTAAAGGAAAAGTGTCTTGAAGTATTTCCTCCCTTTCTAGGTTGCAGCTGCATTGTCTTGAGTTGTAATACATATTTCATATCTACATTACATAATACAGTATTTTATGTCACCTACCCCACTTGAATATTGTGATGAAACATCTTTGCATATTTTCTTCATTGTTTTTTTTTTCCCCTCTCTTGTGTCTTCTTTTATTTGCTTCTTGTCTATTCTTTTCTCCTTGTTCCTTCTTCTTCTTCTTCTTCTTCTTCTTCTTCTTCTTCTTCTTCTTCTTCTTCTTCTTCTTCTTCTTCTTCTTCTTCTTCTTCTTCTTCTTCTTCTTCTTCTTCTTCTTCTTCTTCTTCTTCTTCTTCTTCTTCTTCTTCTTCTTCTTCTTCTTCTTCTTCTTCTTCTTCTTCTTCTTCTTCTTCTTCTTCTTCTTCTTCTTCTTCTTCTTCTTCTTCTTCTTCTCTCTCTCTCTCTCTCTCTCTCTCTCTCTCTCTCTCTCTCTCTCTCTCTCTCTCTCTCTCTCTCTCTCTCTCTCTCTCTCTCTCTCTCTCTCTCTCTCTCTCTCTCTCTCTCTCTCTTGTGAGAGTGCTGATATGTTTTATTTTTCTTTCCTTCTTCATTTCTTCATTTATTCTTCCTTGTTTCTTTTTCTTTTCTTCTTTTCTCATGTATAGGTTTTATTCACTTTTCCTTCCCTCTTTTTATCACTTCTTTTCTTCTTGCTACTTCTTTTTATAATCATGAATCTTGTTTTTTTCTGCGGGGTGTTTCATTCCTTCTTTTCTCCTTATCTTTCGTTCTTCTTGTGAATCTTGTTGTTTATTTATGTTTCTTTTGATCTTTCCTCTTTCACTACATCTTTTATTGTTCTTCATTTCTTTTCTTTTCTTCTTTTCTCGCACACTCCATCTTCATTCACTTCTCTCCATTTTTTCTCATGATTTCTCTTTTATTTCACTCCTTTCTTTTTCTCTTGCATCTATAAACATCTACCACATCACACCACTGATTATAGAAAGCTTTTGATCTCTGCTTTCATTTGCACATTTTTCTCCCTCACTAACTCTGAAATAAACCCTACAGACAATACAAGTATAACCCTGACCTTGTTTACTTCTTTCACTGTTTTGCAAGAGTCAGGAATTGCCACCATTGAGTCTCCTCCAGTTGTTTCTGTCCCTTGTATCTTCCTCTGTGACTCCTATCCTTTGTAGCTCAGGCCTTGTATATTAAAGCTAGGTAAACACAAGTAGGTAAAAATACACACACACACACTTACACACACACACTTACACACACACACACACACACACACACACACACACACACACACACACACACACACACACACACACACACACACACACACACACACACACACACACACACACACACACACACACACACACTTGAAAACATGAAAAAAACTAGAAAGGTTACAAAGGATAGCAACAAAGATGGCTCCAGAACTGGAAGAATTAACATATGAAGATAGGTTAAAGGAAATAAACCTGCCAAAATTGAAACAAAGAAGAAAGAGGGAAGATTTAATACTGATTTATAAATTGTGGAATGGAGTGGAAAAAATTGATAATGAGAAACTACTGCTAAGAGAAGAAGGAAATTCCACATTCACATGAGGACACAAAAAAAGAAAAAGTAGTAATAAGAAAAGGAAGATGCCTAAGTAACATAAAGAAATATAGTTTCCCACGGAGAAATATAGAAGTTTGAACAACCTCAGTGAGGATGTAGTGTTGGCAGTGAGTGTGCACAACTTTAAGGAAAAACTGGACAAGTGTAGATATGGAGATGGGACCACACCAGCATAGCTCGAGCCCTGTAAATTACAACTAGGTAGATACACACACACATACACACACACACACACTTACCTGTCCTACCTTCACCTATGCACCTCTGAGTCATTCTAAAGGTTAATGCATCTAGGTAACTACATCTGTATATCTACCTGCCTTTTTTTATTTATTTATTTATTTTTATTTATTTATTTATTTTTTCATTTAAGAGGCTTTGGCCAAGCACAACTAGAAAAACCTAACAAAAGGTCCATGAAAGTGCCAGTTATGCCTGTCCATCTGTCATACCTGTCTCTGTTATTCCTGTCTCAGCTCCATCCTTGTTCCTCTCTTTTTGTTTCACCTGTCTGTCTGTCACACCTGTCCATCCATCATACCTACCATTGTACCTGTCTGTATCATATCTCACTGTCTATCTTTATTACAAGAGACAGGTAAATATATCCATATATCTGTCCCAACCTCACCCATACACCTGTCTTTCTGTTACACCTGTCCATCTGTCATACTTGTCTCTCTTTCCAGCACAAGGGACAGGTAACTAGGTAAATACATTCATATACCTGTCCCAGCCTGACACGGTGTAACATGAGTTTTTGCAGATAATGCTGCAGGTAAAAATACAGGTTAATCTAAGTAAAAAATGTTCTATGCGCATGTACATTTTGAGGCGTTGTTTAGCCATGGTATGAAATTCAAGTGTGGCCTGATGACAGATACAACGGCTGGGCCAGGTAGGTATCTGTGGCGGAATGTGTAGACCTGCATGTCCATTGGTGAAATTGTGAATTATTCAATCATGATTTCTACAAGATTTGGAAGTTTACTGTGATGATAATGAACTGGTGATTCACTGATAAACATTACACAATGATAGTATGGATGTAATAAACAACAAATAAAATAATAGTCTGCATGGCACCATGCATTGCTTGCCCAAACAGGAAAAGGACTGAAACTAGCAGCAAATTAGCTGATTGCAAGTCAGTCACATGCAGTTTCCGTTGGAGACTGTGACACTGAATACATTCAGATTATATTACATAATTTAAAGTAATGTGGAGTGTGTAGATATGGTGTTTCTCCACCATGGTTACCTGCCCAACCCAGCCATTGTATCTGTGTCCAGGCCACACTTGAATTTCACACCACAGCTAAACAACGCCTTACAATGCATATTTGCACAGAACATTTCCAACTAGATTAACCTGTACTTTCACACCTGGCAATATCCACAGAAACTTGTGTTACACCCTGTACCTGCCTTTTTGTCACACCTGTCTGTAGCATAGCTGTCTGTCTTTTTATCACACCTGTCTAGCATATCTGTCTTTTTGTCACATCTATCTAGCATACTTGTATCTGTCTTTTTATTACGTCTCCCAACCCTCACACCTGTTTATCCATCTTTCCAGCACAAGGGACAGGTGACTAGGCAGCTCAGTACACCCACACATCCACTGGAGTCTCACCCATAACACCTGCCTTTGCATAACACCTGCCCTTGTCTTTCCAGCACGAGGAACTGGAAACTCAGACTTCATCCAGCCAGGACTGATCCAACTGCAGCCCAACCTGGATGACTTCATGGACATTGTGGAGCCCCTGCAGGGTAAGTCATCCTCATTACTCCTGCACCCTCCTCCCTTGTGTCTGTCTGTCTGTCTGTCTGTCTGTCTGTGTGATGTGGTTCTTGGTATTATGTTCCTGTGTCCTCTTTATTTTATTCCTGTCTTTGTGCCTGTTATTCCTACACCTCATTTTCCTGATATGGTTCTTCTTATTGTTATGTCTTGCCTCCTCCTCCCTTTCCTCTTCCTCCTCCTCTTCATCTTTATTCTTATTGTCATTCTTCTCTTTCTTGTTGGCTTGCATGTTGTGTGTTCCTCCTCCTCC
>NC_087179.1:15206879-15209379 GCF_035594125.1 Scylla paramamosain | reverse complement strand
ACAACCATTCCTACCACCACACCCTTCCTCGCTGGCCGCTCTACCCTGCTCTGGTCCGCTCTGCTGGCACCGACTACCACCACTGCTACCATCGGAGATCTCACCACCACCTCCACCTCAATCCTCCCTCACGGCCCCGACTTCAACTTCTCGCCACTCGCGCTTCCCTCTACATTTGAACTTCTCTCTCGCCCCAATACACTTCCTTCCCCCTGCGTTGCGTCGCGGGCCGTGCCAGAGACTCGAAAGGTGTGAAGAGTGAGCGACAGAGCGTCCGTCAGTCAGTCAGTCAGTCCGTCCCATTTCAGCGTCTTTCAGAAAACTTCCCACGAACTCTGATCCTTCCTCTAAAGGTTACGTATTCCCTGGACTCTTGCCACTCGCTCGTCAGCCACCCACCAAGGAAAGCCACAATGTCTTCCCCAGCGCTGTGAGAACCTGACAACTTGAAAACCTACCACCCACCTACCCACCAACCAACCAACCAACCATCATGCATACGTTTGTTTATCCCGGATACCCTGGCTCCTACCCTGGCCCTCGTAAGTAGCAGTAACAGTAGCTCCTGGAGGGGGAAACAGGACAAAAGCTTTCCACTCACTTAGGCAAGGAACTACCACTTATTACTACCACCACTACTACTGTTACTACTACTGCTACTGCTCTGCTATACCGGCCAGGGCTCGGCAAAGCGGGGGTCACACAGGGCTTGCAAAAACTGACGGCAAGAAAGGGAAGAGAAGGGAAAGGTTTGATAAAGGGACAGGGAAGATGTTTTTCTCCTCCTACTATACCTCCACCTTTCCCTCCATGCGGTCAGAGGCAAGAAACACTTCTACAATGCGGGCAACTCTGCCATTTTTCGTTACTGGGGTGGGAGTGGGACACAGACTTGGGGAGGGAAATTGCTGGGCTTCGCTGATCAATCTAAAGTCATTGCTGGGAATTCAGGTTTTATCTTCATAATTGAGAGCGAGGCAGGGAATGAAAGAGATCGAATGCACAATAAGACGGAGTTTTTAATAAGAAAGAGTAAGTTTTTGTAATGAGAGTAAGTTTTATAATAAGAGTAAGTTAAATCTTAAACCGAGGACTTGCTAAGTTTATCCCATACGTTAATAAATAGATGAGACTTCCATGACACTCGCCTGATGAACGAAGCTCGGCGAACTTAGTGGAGAGTGATGCCTACAGGAGTACCTACACGACACTGGCTTACCTACACACTTTGAAACACACATACACACGTACACACACATGGCCGGCCAAAACTTTAGTTAACGCGTCCAAATCTGGGAAAATATGAGGCGCTCCATTAATTAAATCTTCAAAAAAATATCTGATGTAAGTTGCTTTTTATCCATATAAACTCGAATGACATTCTAGTACTACTACTATTATTACAACTACAGCAACTACTAGTGCTACTTTTCCACTTTTACTTAACATCATTTCATTAATTTCAGTTGATATAGCTACTGCCTCTGAAAGATAATATATACATAATTATTATTATTATTATTATTATTATTATTATTATTATTATTATTATTATTATCATTATCATTATTATTATTATTGTGTGTGTGTGTGTGTGTGTGTGTGTGTGTGTGTGTGTGTGTGTGTGTGTGATGGTTTTTATGAAGATGATGGAGCATGAAATGTGTGCACCGGCTGGAATGGTGATAGTAGTGATGCATTGCTTGGCGGAAAGCTGCATGCCATTGTGGTTATTGATTGTGTGTGTTTGTGTGGTGTTTGTAGTGTTGGTGATGAGGTATTTGGAACGGTGGTGATTGTGGTTGCTGTGGTGATGAATGACTGGTGGTGACTGATGCGTGGTGATGACTTTGTGGTGACCGATAGTGATGGTGATGGCGGTGCAGTACATGGCGGCGTGGTGTTTCAGAGATGCTGGCGGTGCGCGGGGCCGGGCTACCGTCTGTGCCGGAGGAGGACATGCTGCCGGAGGTGGAGGGGGCCTCCCCGGAACTGCCCGTGGCCCCCTCCGCCCCCGCCACCACGGCCTCCACCACCACAGGGATGCTATACTCCACCTCCCCCACCACCACCACCTTCCTGCCCTCTCCAACACACCACCAGCAGCAACAGCAGCAGTACCGCCCCGCCATACACCACCACCAGCACCACCAGCAGGATGTGCAGCAGCAACAGCAGCAGCAGGCGCGGGAGCCACAGCAGCAGCAGCAGCGGCAGCAGCAGCTGGTACCGGTGCCCACACAGTCACCTCCTGTGTACCAGTCTCCCGTGCCCCTGCAGCAGCTGCCGCAGCCCTCCACGCCGCCCCACCAGCTGCAGCAGGCCCACACCCCGCCGCTGCCCCGCACCTTCCTCCGCAGCCACAGCCAGCAGGAGCTGGGCGCGGGGCAGGCAGCGGCGGCGGCTGCGGCGCCTCAACACGATGCCTTCGCCGTGCCCAAGGTAAGGCACTCACTCTCAACACTGTTTGCTTCCTGCGTCACCGCCTCCGCCTTCGCCT
>NC_087179.1:15144379-15196879 GCF_035594125.1 Scylla paramamosain | reverse complement strand
GGGATGATTAATAAGATTTTCATGTGTTTTCATATCAAAGGTGGGGAGTCCTTGTTGAATTATCACCAGAATCATAGAAGAACCCTTGAAAACTCTTAAGTAACTTTCATTGTTGCTTTTTGAATGCTGTAGTTCTTTTTCAGGTCTATCTATTTTCAAAGGCTATGGTGATGATCTGTCAGGTCTTCATGTCTTTTCACATTGACAATGCTGATTTCTTGTTAAATTACCAGTTAAATTATGAAAACACCCTTGAAAAACCTAAGTAACTTCCACTACAGATTTTCAAATGCTTAATTCTCTTATCAGAATTATTTTCAAAGGCCACAGTAATGACTAGTCAGATTTTTATGCTTGTTTTCACAATGATTTCTTGTTAATCAATCATTACAATTTTGAAAACACTCTTGAAACACCGTAAATAACCTTCACTACAGCTTTGAAAATGCCCTACTCTCTTATCAGGACTATTTTCAAAGGCCACAGTGGTGATTAGTCAGGTTTTTGTGTTTTTTCACATTGATTTCTTGTTAAATAATCACTAGAATAATGGTGATTTCTGTTAAATAATCACTAGAATAATGGTGACTTCCACCATAACCTGTAAAATATAGGAGACAGTGGATAATGATTGGAGCTGGGAGTGGGGAAGCACCTGAATCTTGATCTTGAGGATCACATGTGGGGCTTGTGACTGTCAGCTGTATCCTCTTTAGAGCATAAAGATTCTATAGGCTGATTTGTGTGTAAAGTTAAGTTTGGACTGTCCACATACTTCACCCCCTGTCCTGTGGCTCATTGGGGACAGTAAATGCTCGCTCATCAGAGAAACCACATGTGTTCTTAGTAATGTGTAAGCCTCAGCCTGCCATTCACTGAGGGGGAGTAACTGTACTGTGAAGGAGGAGGCAGTGACAAGGCCCAGCATTAATTGGTCAGATTCACTGTGTCTTTGGTCATGTTTGAGTGATGTGTTTGTTGATCTAGTGACCTTTCTATAAATCCCAACCAATATTTTTCATTGCATCCTTTTCAGATTAACAGACTTTTTGTACTGTACTACAGAGAGAGAAAGAGTGATGAGTTTCAGCATTAATTAATCAAATTTAAATGTATATTTTATTATATTTTAATTTTATATGTATTGATTTGCAAGCTTGTTAAAAACTTGTGGCAATTTTTCTCATTGGCTCTTTAGATTGATGTAGCAATGTGTTCACCCCCACAGAGTGTGCCACGGCGCCGATCCCACAGCTCAGGGGGCAGCAGCAGCAGCAGCAGCAGCGGAGCCATCGTGGGCTCACCATCACTGGCCCCTTACCAGATGATCAGTGGCCTCCCCAACCCTGCCCCAGCCCAGATGCCCCCCCTCAACACTGCCCCACATCGCCCCAGCCCCCGGCCCCAGCTCCTGCCGTGGCCCAGGTCCCGGCCTCCCTGATGGTGCCGGCCCCAGTCCTCGCCTCAGTCCAGGCCAACAGTTCTTCCTCCACGTCAGCCTTGCTTGCTCATCTTCTCACCTCAGGTTGGTGTGGAGACTCAAGATAGTTGTCAGTGTTTGGTGTGGTGAGAATCTCCTGTCTATGTCTGTACAGTGTGTGTGGCCTTTGTGTGTGCTTACAGGGTGATAGGTGGGTGTCACAGAATGGGTAAGGTGGTAAAGATAATGATCAGTGTTATCAAGGGTAGGCAATGTTAGTGTTTCAGTAGATATTATATATCTATCCATCTCTACCACAGGTCCATACCAAGTTGCCGGCAGCAGCAGCAGCAGCAGCAGTAGTAGCAGCAGCAGCAGCACTCCGTCAGTGACCAGCGTTGCACAGCCAATGGTCAGCACGAGTCGCCACAAGACTGAAGGTGACGGTATCAAGACCACATCCCTCGTCATCCCTGGCCTCATCACAGGCTGCGGCTCCCCCACCACCAGCTGTATCACTAGCAACAACACCGTGTACACCCTGAGCAGTGAAGTGTGCAGTGTGAAGCCGGTGGCCACAGCCTCCCTCATCATGCCACCCATCACCCTGTCAGCTGTCACGCCCTCCAATCTTAAGACACAAACATATTCTCAGGTATGTGTTGCCTCTGGTTCTTGTATGCTCATTTGTGGTACAGCAGAGCATGTGACATTATCAGTTATTGTGGAAATGAAGTCAGTAGTAGTTGTAGTATGTGTGGTGCAGAGTAGCCATAAGACTTAACCACTTTCCTAAACACACACCGTAGCCTCTGAAATTCACACACACACACACACACACACACATACACAGGTTCACTGGCACTCCCACACAAACCAACAGTATCTTTTCTCTTGCAGTCAATCCCGCCATGGAGCAGCCCCTGTTCCCCTCCCAGCCTCATGAAGCAGTCCCCGCCCCACCCTGAGCCCACCTCCCCACACATGGTCAACATCCCCTCACCCCCCAACAAGGCCTTCAGGTGGGTGGCAGTGGCACGGTGATGGCAGCAGTGGTGGTATAGGTAGTGGCAGTATGGAAAGCCTTGGTTGCCTTGTGTCAGTCAGTGTCAGTCAGTCAGCCCTCTTATCTATTTGGAGAAAAAGGAGCATTATATTTTTCTCGATTTCTGGTGGCAGTAGTGGTTGTGGTAGTGGTAGTATGTAAAGTCTTGTTGCCTTATGTCTGTCAGTGTCAGCTAGTCCTCATGTCCAGTGGGAGAGAAACACATCACTTCTCTTTCCTTTTTTTCTAGTTGCTAAAAAATGTGTGTAGAGTTCTTATAAAAGGCATACAACAGCAAAATTACCAGGACTTCCTAGATTGCATCTTTGACTATAGCATCACATCTCATTCACTCTTAATGATCTTAATCTTGATGCTACAGGTGACTCAGAATTGCCCCCACCCCAAGTCAAGTCTTCAGAACAGCAAATGCAAGGAAAGAAACAAAACAGAGCCAGTATTTGCCACAAACTCTAATTTCTACATCTAGCCTGCCTCATCCTTATCCTTGCTCCTGTTAACCCTAATCCTCCCTGTCCTCTTCCTCTTGGTGCAGGCCAAAGAGTGACTCGGAGAGGGTGCAGTACAAGGAGCACCGGCGAGTGTGTCACATCAACGCAGAGCAGAAGCGTCGCTCAAACCTAAAAAACAACTTTGATATGATGCACCAACTGATCCCCTCCATCAGTCAGAATGCCAATGCCAAGGTGAGGAGTGGTGGTGCTGGTGGTTCTTGTTGTAGCAGTAGCCATCTTTTTCGGAAGCTTCTACAATAATAATCTTTCTTGTGAGTGGCATGTTGAGTGAACCTTTTTTTTCTTTTCTTTTTTCTTTTTTTTTTTTTTAATGTTTGGCCAGATTCTCACTTCTTCCTCTCTTGGATCATCAAATTTTGGTTTTGCTATTATTATTTTTTTATATTTTTTATATTTTTTATATTTTTTATTTTTCCCTTCCTGTCAGATCAGATTTCTGTCTATCTGCCTACATACCACTCTCTCTCTCTCTCTCTCTCTCTCTCTCTCTCTCTCTCTCTCTCTCTCTCTCTCTCTCTCTCTCTCTCTCTCTCTCTCTCTCTCTCTCTCTCTCTCTCTCTCTCTCTCTCTCTCTCTCTCTCTCTCTCTCTCTCTCTCTCTCTCTCTCTCTCTCTCTCTCTCTCTCTCTCTCTCTCTCAGATCAGCAAGTTTCTCTCTTACTGTTTAAAAGTACATCATTTCTTCATTCTTTCTCTCACTTCATGTCAAATCAAATTCCTGTCCATTTGTCAACATACCACATCTTCATCCTCTCTCTCTCTCTCTCTCCCTCTCTCAGATCAGCAAGGCAGTCATGTTGCAGAAGGGAGCAGAATACATCCAGCAACTGAAATCTGAGCGGCAGCAGCTGACCGAAGAGGCAGAGAAGCTCAGATCACAGATAGAGAACCTCAGCTTTGAGATCAGGTGAGGAAAAACTGGTGTTGTCTATGGTGGTGATGGAAAATGGGGAGACTCCCTTGAAAGCCACAAGTTTTGATAGTCAGTGTAAGATAGGAAAAATGGTGAAGTATGTGTGAATAGCCTTCATCTCTTTTTTTGTTTGTGTGTCTGTGTATTTATCATTTTTCTTTTATTTCTTTCATTTTATCTTTTTTTGTGTGTATTGTAATTTTTTTTTGTTTTGAGTGCGTGTGTGTGTATTTTTGTCATATTATTTTTTTCTTTGTGTGTATTTCTGTTATCTTCTCTCTTTTTTTGTGTATTTTTGTCATTATCTCTTTTTTAGTGTATTTCTGTTGTCTTATCTTTTTTTTTAGTATTTTTGTCATTTTATCTTTTTGTGTGTATTTCTGTTTTCTTGTCATTCTTTGCGTGTAATTTTTGTCATTTTATCTCCTTTTTTTACTGTATTTCTATCACATCTCTTTCTTTGTGTACATTCCTGTCATCTTATCTTTTCTCGGTGTATATTCCTGTCATTTTATTTCTTTCTGTGTGTGCATTCTTTTCATCTTATCTGCTTTGTGTACATTCCTGTCATTACATCTCTTTCTCTGTGTGCATTCCTGTCATCTTATCTCCTTTGTGTGCATTCCTGTCATTTCACCTCTTTCTTTGTGTGCATTCCTGTTATTTCATCAACTAAGTAACAGACAAAGCATGAACAGAAGACTAACACTCCCACCTCCTTCACAGCAACGCCCAGGCACAGCTGCCAGCCACGGGCGCCCCCATGACCCACGCACGATACAGCAAGCTCAAGGAAATGTTCTCAGCATATGTGAAGGAGCAGACGCTTGCCAACTGGAAATTCTGGATTTTCTCGTTGATCACAGAGCCTCTGCTGGAGTCGTACAATAACAGTGTGAGCACAAGTTCTGTCGACGACCTATGCCGGTCCTCCCTAGCCTGGCTGGACCAACAATGCTCCCTCAACACTCTGCGGCCTTGTGAGTATTGCTTCAGTGTGTGTGTTGTGTGTGCAGGAGTTTTGGGTTTACGTCCTCCAGTTGTGTATAATCTTTGTTTTCTCTTTGGGGGCTGACATCATCAATGGGTCTTTTGTCTTCCTTTTCTTCCCCTATGTCAGTGTCATTCACACATGAAAGAATAAAAAAGGTGTGTTTATATGTGGTGTAAAGTGATGGTGAGCCACATGTGTAGTGATGGGACAGTCAAGGCTGCCCTAAATCCATTACAGTCTTGCTGACTCATTGTTATGGTACTGGATTCATGTCTCTGTGAATGTCCTCATAAAAGTTCACTCTCCAGCAAAAGCCTTTCATGGCCAGTGTATCCCTCAGCCTTCAGATCAACTTGTCAGCATTTCATTGATGCTCCAGCAGGGCACGATACACACAGTACTAGTAACACTGAGATGTGATACACTCTTGTATAATGAAAGAGTAACTATAGGAATATTCTTTTGTCCACAGTGCAATCTTGGCTGTGAATGGAATACTGGATTAACATTACATCTAGCAAACTTTTCTCTATATGTGGTGTGTAACATAAGAATAGAAACATGTTGCTTCCATGGTGGAGTCTTGGCTGTGAATGGAATGCTAGGTTAACATTACAGCTAGCTTATATATTTGTGGTGTGTAACAAAAGAGTAAAAAAGCCTTGCATCCCCAGTGGTGTCCAGTTCGATGAGGAAACTGAGCACCACCACCAATGTGCTGGCCAACCCCGAGGGGCTGCCGGAGGAAGTGTTTCGGCGTGTCACCAAGCAGGAGGGGGAGCGCTTCTACCCCCGGTGATACTGGCTTGGTTCCTCCACCCCTCCCTCTCCCCCCGACAGCCACTGCCAGGAGCCAGGAGTGTGATGGGCTTGAAGGGGTGCAGGGAGCGTTGGGGGAGGGCTGGGCTGCCACAGATGAGACATGCCCTCCGCTACCATGCTTTTGTCTGTGTGTGTATCATGTAGGGGTGTTGTGTGTGCTGGCAGCGAGTCATGTATGTGTGTGTGTGTGTGTGTGTGTGTCGTCCACGAACTAAGGTCTGGATGATGTGATACAACCAATGCAATGCCTCTAACTGAGTGCATGGGGGGGAGGGGGAGGGGATGCCTGGACATATACAGGTGAAAACACAAAATAAATCAATCAGCTTGAAGTACAAATCCTTCTCTGGTCGCCTCTCTGCCTTGAGTGGCCACAGCTTAGAGAGAGAGAGAGAGAGAGAGAGAGAGAGAGAGAGAGAGAGAGAGAGAGCTCCTTAGTGTGACAGTGTGTACAGATCGCAGACCCTTGTGCCAAGAGACAATAGGGGCACTTTACTTACAGAAGGAGAAGGAGGAGTGATTCACCAATAGAATATGAGTTATAAAGGCAGACAGCCCTTCCCTATATTTGATACTGTTTTTACTCTTGCTGCCAGACAGTGTTTTAGTGTAGCAGGAGGAGGGAGAGAGGAGGAGATGATGAAGGGCTGGCCAAAGCTCACCTCCTCCTCGTCAGCAGTGATTCTTTGGAGTTACTATACACGCGAGCAGGAACTGTCGTGTGTATGAGTGTATGTATGTATGTGTGTGTATAATATTATCTCCTAGGTTGTATTTTTTTTAATTATGCTAGCAAGATAATACAAAAGTTATACGTATTTATTATTATGTATTTTGTTATGTTTGATGAAGAGGGGCCACAGGCAGGCAGATTAATTGGTCCTCATTTCTCATACACCGATGATTTTTTGAGTATTTAATGTTAATCCATGTGAGAGGTGAAAGTTGTGAAGATGTTTTACAAATAAAGACATTTACTACAACTTGTGTGTTTGTGAGACCATTCCACTCATCTACCATTCTGTATGAGAACCAATTTCTCCCTATCCCTTTTTAAAATTTATCTAAAACCCATTACTTCTTTTCCTGTCTTGACTACTAAAAATCTTGTCTTCACCATCCTTTTTGTATACCTTAGGACACTTCATTACCTCCATTGGTAATCTTGTCCTGTCCTCATTACTAATTTTAAGGATGCTGTCTAGTTGTACATCATCCTTGCTATGCGTATCCTATTCAAGATTACTACATTAACCAGTACCTTCCTTGATCTCATTGGACACTACAGTACTCTCATCAGAGCCCCTTTTAATCAGAGTCCTTAAATCTTGTCCTGTCCTTTTCTCTAATATTAAGGATCTTTATTTGCACATCATTCTTGCTTTATTCCTCTAGACATTTAGGTACTTAATTGAATCAGACCTTCTCTTATCCTATCCTACCCTGATTACTAACCCAAAGGTATTGTCTATATCACCCTTCTTTTATACCTTAGAACACTTCAGTACCTCCATCACATTCCCTCCTAATCTTGTCCTACTCTCATTACTAACCCTAATGATTTTGTCTAGTTGAGTATCACTCTTGTTATGTCTGGTAATTTTTTTAGATTTACACTATAATCCTCCTAACTTAGCTTGGGGAGCTGCACCGCCCTGGCCCCCTCCAGTGATACTAATCAAACCTAATCTAGCCGGAGGGGGTTGCACCTCCCTCAACCCCCCTCAGGGATACTATTCTAACCTATCCTACAGGATCGGATCTAGGGATTTTTTTGAGAAAGTGCCCGTGTCTATTTTGAAAACTGGATTTCCCATGGAAGCTCAGATAGATAAAGTGTCTTAAAATCCAGTAAGGTATGCAAAAATCACATTCCCAATGTTGTAGAGTATGATGGTGTAAATCTAAAATACCTTATTTCCCATTGCACACTTCAGTACTTTCACCAGACGACTATTCATGTAATCTTTCTTAATCTTTTCCTAACCAAATACTAACCTTAAGCTTGTCTTTTTTGTACCCTTGCTATATCCCCTCAGACATTTCAGTACATACATTTGTGATGTCCCCCCAATTATGATCATATCTTGGTTACTAACCCTAAGGACCTTGGCTATATCACTTCTTTAAGAATTTCAAATTTCAGATTATGTTGAGAAAATGGGGTTACAAAGGAGAGAGAGAGAGAGAGAGAGAGAGAGAGAGAGAGAGAGAGAGAGAGGGAGAGATTATGCTCGGACTTTGAACAAAGTATGAAGAACAGCTTCCACATGAATACACAATATAAGCTGTGGACTTGACAAACAAGGATAGTTTTTGTGTGGCATAGTTTTTGCTTTAGAATAGATGTACTGATTTGTACCTGCTAGAATTATTAGTATAATGAGAGAGAGAGAGAGAGAGAGAGAGAGAGAGAGAGAGAGAGAGAGAGAGATGGAGGGGGGGGGGGGAACACTAACACAGAACATAATAGTTTAAGCTAAAATTATCAACATTTTCTCTAGAGAGAGAAAAAAAGTTGAATATTGAAATGCCCTTTCCAATCGGTTATCACATTCCTAAGGTTACATATTAGATCTTGAGTATTTTAGATATCTCTTTTTTCTTACATAAGTCAAATAAAGTACGTATTGGCAGTGGCGGCTCCTCAATAGGGACTGCGAGACTGCAGCCCCCCCAGTGGATTTCTAGGATTCACGAAAATAATGTTAATTTATTTATGTTTGACTATCATTCACATGAAAACACCAATTCTCATATGTTTATATGAAAAAAAAATACTGCAAAACAATGAGGAAGTACGGAAATTATTTACTATTTAATGATAGGAAAGCGGGGAGAAATGGGGGGAGGCTTCCCGGGCGGAATGAGGAGTGTGGACTGCGTCCAGCGCAGTCTTGTCTCGGCCGTTGTTGTGGTTAGTTGAGTGTTCTTGCGTCGGTCTTGTTTTCGATCGTGTTTTTCAATTTGTCAGGGATGATTTTAGAATATTATTGATCAGTGATGGCTTGTGCTCAATCTTGATTATCATAGATGGTGTAAAATCACAGAAACATCGTATAAGATAGTATTTTTTTTCTTTTCCCAAGTAGGCCTAGCAGTATTTTGCAAAATGGCACAAGAAGCAAAGACGGTTTCTGCATTGAAAGAACTCAGTTTTTCACAGTTAACACTTCAAGAGAAGGTAGCAATTAAAACAATCGCCCATTACCAGACATTAAAATTGTGCAAGGAGTAAGCCACAACAAGAAGTATATTCGCAGTTTTAATTGTGATTGGTACCAAAGGAAAACATGGCTCTGTGGATGTGAAGTTAAGAAGTTAAGAAAAAGTTATTGATCTGTTTGCACAAAACAGGAACAGGAGAATGGACTTCCTTTTCAAATAGCCTAAGCCAGCACTAAGGAAATCAAGCATTTACTGTTAGGATAAGACCCAAAGAATTAAATAATTATCTCTCTATCTTTATAATCTATCAATCAATGGTATGTTAAACAATAACAATAAAAGCATTTAAGATTTTATTTGTCTGAATGTGAGACAGCCCCCCCATCAGTAACAGTCACGAGCCGCCACTGCGTATTGGCATATTTTATTTTCCCACTCTCTTCTTCTTGTGTCCACACGTGGATTTGATCTGCCGGTAGTGCAGATGAAGAGTACTACAGCATTTCTTCCACTTGTTATTTTCTCAGTGTTCTGGTTTGTCAAGCGACGTGATGGTTGCAGGAAGGATCTCAAGTATCCAGGAACCTTCACCGTCACGCAGGAGCCTCAAAAAGTAAGGGAAATAGATGAAATAAGCAAAAACACGATACCGGGTGGAGTCTAGGAGCAAGTGTAAGACAGGGTGACTGCTGTGTTCACGGAAGGAAGCCACACCACGCCTGACTTCTGATCTCTCTAAAATTTCAGATTGGGGCAGAGCAAACTTACTTCTGTTGATTACCTCAAAAACCCAGTTCCTCTTTCTGTCAACTCGACATAACCTTCCAAATGATTATCTCTCTACACTGAACATCCACAGTCTGTTATTGTTATTATTATTATTATTATTATTATTATTATTATTATTATTATTATTATTATTATTATTATTATTGTGTTACTAGTTATTGTCATTTATTTATTTATCTATTTATTTTATTGTATTTATTTATTTATTTATTTATTTATTTATTTATTTATTTTCTTTCTTTTTTCTTTCTTTTATGTGTGTGTGTGTGTGTGTGTGTGTGTAAGGTCTCTGGTCAAGGGCAACAAAAACTGATGGGCAAAAAAGTCCACTAAAGGTGCCAGACCCTGAAGGAGACCATGAAGACAAGTCAAAAGTTTCCTGGGGAAGTGTCTTGAAGCCTTCCTCTTCAAAAGTTTATAAGTCAAAGGAAGGAGGAACTACAGAAGCAGGCAGGGAGTTCCAGAGTTTACCAGTAAAAGGAATGAAAGATTTAGAATACTGATTAATTCTTGCATTAGGGAGATGGACAGAATAATGGTGAGAGAAAATAGACAATCTTGTGCAATGAGGCCACAGGAGAAGGGGAGGCATGCAGTTAGCAAGATCAGAAGAGCAGTTAGCCTTCAATCGGTCATATATTTGTGAGAACAAAAACAACAAATAATTGAATCAACCAACAATGTATGTAGCAGACTAATACCAAAACATGCTATTGTAGCACCCACCACTTACAGCACTGCCCACAGCCGGTCAGCCAGTAGTAACACTCTTACCCAGGCAGGCAGCAGCTCACAAGTAGTCAGGACAGCACTCACTCTGTCACCAGGTGGAGTGAAATGCAGGTGGAGGCAACTCACAGGGATCAGTGTAGTAGTGGAGTGTGAAGCAAGAAGGATGTGCAGAAACTACATGCATAGCACAGGCATATATTTCATGACTAGAGGACAAGACACAGTTATCTCATTATTTTCAGGGCACCACAGGTACCAGTACTCACACCAAGCAGGGTACAGAGTCATAAATGTGCAGCACACACTGCCCACACACACATCAAGAGCATAGAGTGACTCAGATGTACACACACACACACACACACACACACACACACACACACACACACACACACACAAGGGAATGGCAGGTATCACCCCCAGCAGACAGGTGTCAGATGACCAACCAGGAGGGAAGGCAGGTGATAGGGGGCACTCCTGATGAACTCCACTCTCACTCCAACTCAACTCTCTTATGTTGTTACTGTTCCTTTCCACCCTCCACTCTCACTCCTTCCTTCTCAATCTCATTCTTCCACTGTGGATGTAGCTGGCAAGGGTGTGATAGTCTTAGATTAACAAATACTTTTGATGGACATAGCAGAGTTCATTACATCTTAGCTTTCAGGCACAGGCAGGTCTTCCCCTCACTGGTGGCTCTGCTGTCAGGCATCCTGGAGGTCATGCTTAGTGTTGGGGTGTGGCTGTCTTTCACTCACCCTCCTAATGGCTGCATTGTGAAGTTCCTGTGATGTTTTGATTTGAAGATGTAGACTGTTGAGGGAGAGAAGATCCCCATCAAGGCAACAAAGCAGGGTATGCACTCTAGTCTCTCCCTGCTTTGCAAATCTTGTAAAAGCAGCCAAATATCACTTTTGGCTGCTGCCTACACCAGGTAGCAGCATAGTGGAGAGAGGCACCCTGTAGTGTTCACTCAACTTCCAATCTAAGATCCATTTGGTTGTGCACCTAGATTTTTTTTGCATATTTTTTTTTCACCTTCTGATAATGAATAACAGTTGGTGACAAGCATAAGGCTGGTGATGATGGCAGCACTGCTAAGAAGCATCAAGCTGTCTCACTGGAAACTAAGGTGGTCATCATAAAGAAACTTGATGGTGGGAAAAAATGGTACACATAGCCCATGCTTGCAACATGAATTGGTCCACCATTGCAACAATTTATGAGAACAGGGACTGTATTATGGAGGATGTAAAAAGTTCTCTGCCTGTGCAATCCACCATTATTACTAAGAAAAGGAACAAAATCATGGAAGAAATGGAAAAATTGCTAAGTGTGTGGATTGAGCACAAAACTACAAGCACCTAATAACACACAACCCTTCAACCAAAATTTCAAAATTATCATGGCGACTCCTACACCAGCCTCAGAGTCCCCATCTGGGGAGGGGACCACAAATGTCCCCAGGTCAGACTGCCCTTCTGACAACGATCCTAAGTGTCTTAATACACAATCTCATATCTGTATTGATATTGATTGATCACAATCTCATATCTGTATCTTGTCCTATCGCTCCAATCCCTCCTCAGAATCCCCCTAAGCAATGGTGCCTCTGGCATTTTGCCTCTGCCAGTTGGGGGGATCTGAGGAGGTACTTTGCTGATTTTCCTTGGAATGACTACTGCTTTTGTGTCAGAGACCTGTCTTTGTGTGCTGAGCGCATAACAGAGGTGATAGTGTCTGGCATGGAGGCGTACATTCCTCACTCTTTTTCTCAACCTAAACCTTCCAAACCTTGTTCTTGTGCTATACATGTTAGAGAGGTGGCCCACAAAAGGTACTTAAGCCTTCCATCACCAGAATCTCATGCACTTTATATTTCTGCCCGGAACCATGCCAAGTTTGTTCTCCAACTAGCCAAAAACTCCTTCATTAATAGAAAGTGTTAAAACCTTTCAAAATCTAACTCCCCTCATGACTTCTGGCATCTAGCCAAAAATATTTCCAATAACTTTGCTTCTTCTTCTTTCCCTCCTTTATTTCAACCAGATGGCACCACTGCTATCACATCTATTTCTAAAGCTTAACTTTTTGCTCAGACCTTTGCTAAAAACTCTACCTTGGATGATTCTGGGCTTGTTCCTCCCTCTCCTCCATCCTCTGACTACTTCATGCCACGTATTAAAATTCTTCGCAATGATGTTTTCCATGCCCTCGCTGGCCTAAACCCTCAGAAGGCTTATGGACCTGATGGGGTCCCTCCTATTGTTCTCCGAAACTGTGCCTCTGTGCTTGCACCTTGCCTAGTCAAACTCTTTCAGCTCTGTCTGTCAACATCTACCTTTCCTTCTTGCTGGAAGTTTGCCTACATTCAGCCTGTTCCTAAAAAGGATGACCGTTCTAATCCCTCAAACTACCATCCTATTGCTTTAATTTCCTGCCTATCTAAAGTTTTTGAATCTATCCTCAACAGGAAGATTCTTAAACATCTATCACTTGACAACCTTCTATCTGATCGCCAGTATGGGTTCCGTCAAGGCTGCTCTTATCACCAATCCTCAGGACCAAACTACATGTTTCTAGGGTAAAGAAAAAAAATCACTTTGCACACACAATTGGTCTGACATGACAGACTGCAGTGTATAGAGTGGCAGCACCATCTTTCCTGCTTGAGGGCCTTGCATAAAACCATCCAGGTATGATAACTTTGCTGATGTGCCGTTTGTCTAGTCTGACGTTTACTTTCATCATTTACAATGAAGTATGTGCTGCCGAATATAGCAATTGTTTGGAAGATTTCCAATTTTAATAATAAATTCACCAAATTGATAAATTTAGAAATTCATAATGTTAATAAATTTAGGAAGGAAGTGGATTAAGCTCAGTCTTTGGCCTTTTTGAACCGAGGTAAATTTAGCACATAATAAAAATATTACTGGAGCATGTGACACCCTGGCCCTGGGAGTGTGCGAGAGCAGACAAAATTGGAGCCTTTTCTATTTATTTATTTATTTATTTATTTATTATTTATTTATTTTTTTTTTACTGGGCTAGGAGCCAAAAATATTACTGGAGCATGTGACACCCTGGCCCTGGGAGTGTGCGAGAGCAGACAAAATTGGAGCCTTTTCTATTTATTTATTTATTTATTTATTATTTTTTATTTTATTTTTTTACCGGGCTAGGAGCCAAGGTTCTAGGTAGTGAAAAATTTGCCTTATCTTAAGGAAATGAAAAATTATTCTATTATACATCTAAAGGAAGTGAAGAATTAAGCATTTTGTACAGTGTGTGCCAAGGACTGTACTACTACAATACTACTAGTATGGCATGAACTTCCATCCTACCTCCTTATCTCCCAGCCAGACAGGGGAGTCTTCAGCATTAATACAGGGTGTTCCCCAAATTAAGGTACATATTTTGGGATATGATAGCATTACAAAGTAATTCTAAGTCAAAAATACTCAATACACATGTGCTGTTTTGCTTTATTTTGCGAGAAATTAAATTTTAAGTGGTGTTGCAGGAACCACTTGCCTTGGTGGGCCTCTGCCTCCTTCCTTCCCTCCTCAGCTCATTGCCTCCTTAGCTCATTAAGTACTTAATAGTAGCTGCATGGCCTTGATCACTTAAGTGATCATTTTAATAGTTACTGCACTACAGTGAAACATTAAATTAATTTATTAATTTTAATTACAGTGAAACAGACAAATGACAAATAAAGTTAACGGGTAGGATTACGTTGTGATTATATTTAAATATTAACGGTTAGCTTTGAAATGAGGTATGCAGATGATAACAATATAGTGACAATTAAAGCAGTTTTTTTTTATTTTATTTATTTATTTTTTTTAAGCAGTGGTTGGAAATGAACTGAATATTTCAACAATCAATTATGCCAACCGGGGGATTTTCAAAGCTCCATCGCTGCACCATTGGGCTGAAAACCATCCCTCATTACATTGATTTCTCTGCGTGCGTGTGAGAAGCCCTTCGTCAAGCCATCAACACACAAAACTGATGTACTCAATAAACTTCACAGCTCTGATCCTTTGCTATGTAGGTTGGTCTGAAAAATAACTATTGGCATCTTTTTATTTTTCACATAAATAATTATTTTCAATGTCAATATAATTCTCATCAGATAGTTGTAGGAATTGAGTGAGTTTTCTCAAAGTTGGATGTATTATCATGCAGGAAATCTTAAGTTTTGTCTGATTTGTGTGTATGCCTCACAGAGCAGCAAGTGTTATGTGGTTTCATCTCGGTGAGTGTTGCATTGTGTACAATGTGTTGCCATCTGTTTATGTTTCTGATGTTTTAATGTGTTGCTTCTACAGCTTATTAAGCACAGCTCTCCTATCCATCTCAAGACGCATCGTTCACTCCAGCAGCGTTCTCATAGTGGGGCGAGAATGGTGAGGCCTTTACCTCTCCCTTTTTTGCTTGTTGAGTCCATCGCCTGCCACCAACACATCTCTCACGCCTGTATTCAACATTCCATCTGTTTCTTTCCATCCAATCACAACTACATCAGCTAACACCTTCAAATGAACCAAGCAATCTTACCATCTCCCTCACCAACTTTTCACCATTACCTTAACCTCCTGATATACTAACCTCCTTCACCATTCCTCCAACACTCCAAAATAACCAAGCATTCATACATCTCCCTCACCAACCTTTCACCATTACTTTAACCCATACAACACTAACCTCCTTTAACATGTGCCCCCAAACTTCCCCTTATAAAGGAAAAGGCTCAAATACTACGCCAAAACTTTATCTTTTCTTCTTTTATATATACAGAACAGTCTCTTCGTTAGCCTGGTTATAGATAAGATAAATAACAGAATATTCTACTGTTATGATTCCATTACAAAATAATTTCTATACACCAGATGTCTTGCCACTGATTACATTACTGCCAGCATGAATGTACAAGGAGAAAACTGGATAAGATGTGGAGGATGTCAGAATAATGAGCATGCAAGGGTGGTGGAGTACAGCTGGCCACTCCATCCACCTCACACAGCTTCCACATCACCACCAGGAAGGTTTGGGCCTGTCAGGAGGCCAACTTGGTTCTCTCTATGCCTTGGGAGCAAGAGCCTTGAGGTCAGCCATGCACTGCTTCAGGGTGGCGGCCTCCTGTGCTGGGGTGATGGAGCCCTTCACATTCTTCACAATCCAGTCCACCATGTGCTTCTGCTGCAGCCGAGTCTTCACGTTGGCCACCTCCAGCTGGTAGTCCAGCCGCTTCTTCACCTGTACGCACACAAATGCACACCGAATTAAATACTTGATAAGCTCACTGACTATGAATAGCTAATGCATACATACATTCAAACACACAAGGCAACAGATGTGGAATGTATGACTGAAAAAAAGGTGTGTGTGTGTGTGTGTGTGTGTGTGTGTGTGTGTGTGTGTGTGTGTGTGTGTGTGTGTGTGTGTGTGTGTGTGTGTGTGTGTGTGTGTGTTTAACAGTAAGATAAATATGGTACAACAATGAGACTGAAAGCAAATATAAAATAAATTATGAACACACACACACACACAGTTCACTTGGACTTGCCTTTAATAACCTAATTACTGCTGAAACTGCTCCTAGAGGTGTAACTGTGGCATAACCAGGAACATCACCAACTGACAAACAGGTCCTGGGGTTGAATCCCTGGGTGAGACTCCCCACTGACTCCAACAATTACTAACTGCCAGATTATCAATCTACCTCTTCCCCTATCCTTGGAGAGTCTTCTAGAGAAGACACTTCCCATCACAGTATTAGCAGATGCTCTTTTCTATTTCTCCAAGCAAGAGGATTTCATTATAGTGCTGGTACTCAAACTTTGAAAACTAGAGAATTCATGCATTTTACATATACTGAAATGACTGAAAATATTCTGCGATTCATATTTATATAAACAATATGGGATATCATGATAAACACTAGGTTTAGCAGAAAATACCAGGCGAGTCCTTTTGTTGGCAGCCATGTGGACCTTTTTAATGAAGCCCACCAATCTCCAGTTTCACTGCAGCCTCATTAGCATGAAGCAATATATTCACTTTACATAGGTAGAGTTGGCTGTGAACATGAGTAAGGAAGAGCTGCAGTACACTGTTCCCTGGCTATAAGATCTGGATATGTTCTTAGAAACACAATAGTAAGGCCAATCCATCATAACAGGATTGGTGGGAAAGTATTCCTGCCAACCACCACCACCACTAGGATTTTCTGGCCATTTCAAAACAACCAAAGAAATAAACATATACACAATGCAAGTTTATATTCCAAAAATGAAATAGAAAGCCATCAAATAACAGGTGTGTGAAAAGAAACCCCCCAAAAAAACTCAACAATTAACATCTGAGCTGAAGAATGATGAGGATCCCATTCCTATGGCTGGTGCACTCCTATGCATTCCTATGGCTCTGCACTTCTTTAACACAGTTTAAAGTAATATTTCCTGCAAGGTGTGATTTATCATGATGTACAGAAAGTCTTATCTGACCCTATAACTAATTACTAATACAACATGGAAAACTATATAATTAAGCATGAAATAAACCAAGAGGTTTGTGAAGAGATGGTGTTGGGGTGCTCTTTGTGAAGGAGCACCATTAGTTAGTTTTTCTACCACTCAACCTGTTTGTGCGCTTGCTCGAGAAGCCTCCTTGTGAATGATAATAAACAAAGAGTGGTTTCCAGGTGGGAAGGGGAAAGAGTTTATTTGATAATCTGGCCATAAGTCTATTCAATCATCTAACACTCTACTTGAGAACCCCTTCCTCCCCTACCACCTAACCAGTACCAGCACCACTACTCCCTTCTCACCTGAGAATGCACCTTGGCCAGCCTCCTCCTGCCAACTCACCAGTACCAGCACCACCAATCCCTCCTCACCTCAGAGTGCACCCTGGCCAGCCTCTCTCGGTAGGCAGCCTCCAGCTGCAGGGCCACATTCTCTCGCTTGGCATCAAAGAGCATATCCTGCCCCTTGGCGGAGAGCTGGGCTTCCTTCTCCTTTTCCATACTTTCCTTGACTTGTATGATGCTGCCTTCCCTGTAGTCCCGCCAGCTTTGCTCAATATCCTGAAGGAGATATCAAGGTTATATTATGTTTTGAGTTGCTGCTTATTCTCTACATGACACCAAACAACTACTTAGGTGGAGTGAAGGAAGGACCAATGAAGTTCTTGGACCCTGTAAAAACTGCAGATGATTGTGATGTGTTTTTGTCTCAAGCTTCTGAGGTGGACTACATGTCAAAATCATCAGAATGGAAAACAGGTATTGAAATATGAGAAAATGATTGTTACAGGTCCTACTCTGATCTCAAACAATTTCTTGGGTGGACAAGATAGACTGAAGATCTTTAGAGTAAAAAGTAAGCACTGAAAACCAAAAAGATATTTGTTGAGTTACTCTATGTACATTGTGTGCCACCACACAACTCTTTGGATTATGAGATGGGTTGGAGGTCAGGACAACAATATACAGCTAAAACACAGGTCAGGCATAAATGATTTTTGAAAATATGTGCAAACACTGTACCAAACACACACACACACACACACATCAATAGTATTTCCCTCCTAGATTAGACTTTAGGATAAATGTTAAATATTTCCCCATCCCCTCTGTACATTTTCAGTTTATTAACTGCCTAAAGAATAAACCATTTATTATTATTACTATTATTATTATTATTATTATTATTATTATTATTATTATTATTAAAAAAAAAAAAAAAAAAAGCACCTCAATCTTCTTATCCAGAGTCTGGCCGATGACAGGTCCGAACTTTTTGACGGCATAGACCACCATGAGGAGGATGGAGATGCCGGTGTAGTACTCATGCTCCATCACGTAGATCTCTTTGGAGCACAGGAAGGTGGTGAGGCCCAGACCCAGCACATAGGGACCTGTGGGGAGAGGCGGGTGAGGCACGGCTCGGCACACACAGGAGCTGCCAGTTTCAGACTGCTTAAATTGGAGGGGTAGCTACACATATATTGATGAGGCACAAAGGTGTAATTAGGAATCCATTTCTTTCTTCTGCACTTCTGTTTTTCCTTTCTTCCTTCCTTTACATCCTAATCCCTGAACACTTCAATGAGAGAGAGAGAGAGAGAGAGAGAGAGAGAGAGAGAGTGTTACCTGTGACACCAGTCTTGGGGTAGAGGAACTGGAACCACTCCTCAGGGACGAAGCCGAGGCGCACCTTGCCAGGCTCCACAGGCCGCACTGGGCGTGGGAAGTTGGCCTCATCCCTCTGCTCAGCTCTCTGCACGGCCGAGGTGCTGGTGGGCCGTACCAGCACCAGAGGCCGCACCTCCTGCACTGTGGCACACAAACACACGTTTAAGGACAAAATTATCCTTTCTGTCACAACCTTCTTGATACCCACACTGCTGACAGCCAAAGCTTTAGACAGCCTAAACATCTTTTAGTCTATGCGAAACCAGTCCAACCTACTACTGGCTAACTAGTCCCCCAATATTATTGACATGTAAGAATTTCAACTTACTCTGATAATAAGAACTGGTCAATATTGTCCATTTTTGTCAATTCTGACTGATCTAAATCCTACAAAAACAAACAAATCTCAATTCTGCTTTCCTTTTAAAGAAGACAAAACCAGCTGGTAAATATTACACAAAATCAGTATATCTTCACTCAGCAGTATCCAGTACCCATAATTATTGATATACTCCCATAAACTCACCTCACTGGCCACACTGTTACTACAACTGAACAGTAAAAGGAAATCACAAGGAGAGACACACGGGCAGAACATATTTGCAGGTCAGTTATTCAACAAAATTGTAGTGCAACTCAGTGACTCAGCAATGACAATGAGTTACAAGTATGTACCCTTTGCAGAGTATAAAATACGAACAATGTGCATTAATGTTTGTGAATTCAGTAAGTAATAATGTAAATAATATCAGATACTTTGGATGGACACTTTAATTACTAGTTTGAAATAGAGGTGGAAGCCTACAGCACAGTACAGATTGGTGCAGGAGTGGGCCCACAGGACAGTGCAGAGGGGACTGCAGCAAACCAATTGAATCCAGAGCAACAACTTCATCAGGTAAAGAATTCCACAGACTGACACACTTTGATGAGAAAACTCTCCTCCCAGCCTGAAGGAAGCTGTGGGCATGGAGAGTCTGAAACCCTAGGTGCCCATGAGGGTGCCACACTGAATGTTTTGTCAGCAGAGCAGCTGCACTCATGGTGGAAGGTTTGCCAGTGCTTAAGATCTCCAGGCAGCAGATGCCCTTCATTTCAAGACCCTTATCCTCCAATTTTGGATAATTCCAGTATTTTTCTTTGGGGACTGGCACCTCAGTGAGCCCTTTTTTTTCCTCTCTCCCTGTTCATTGCCCTTGGCCAGTGCACCTCCTGTGGAAAAAAAAAAAAAAAAAAAAAAAAAAAAAAAAAAAAAAAAAAAGCATTCTCCATTCCTGAATTATATGAAGTCTAGAGTAATTCTTAACAATTCAAAATTCATTACTGACAAATATTAACCTGTGGAAGGTGGTGTTTGAGTTCAAAATGTTAACATGGATGAGATACAAATGTCTGAAATATTACAAGACTGCTTGTCCCTGTGCTCTTGACAAATTAAACCAATAATTCTGTAGATGGATTTCAGCAAGTAGAGCCCTCTCACACAGCCCATATTCTAGTACTGTATACCTGTGTGCTTGAACCAGATGAGTGGTCCCGAGACCAGCAAAGTGTGTGGTAATTTCTTTACAATAGGACCAAACTGCATTTCAAGTACAAAGCTATGATATTCATTATTGTTTTTTTTTTTTTTTTTTTTTTTGTTATAGATGATTTTGAGTATAAAACACATTGGAAATATTTAATTTTGCCTCTTCTCATCTCATCCATGATCTTTGGAATTCATCGGGAAGCAGGGTTTATGGGGAACACAAAAATGGTCATTTTAGGGTACTTGAAGAAAGAAAAAGAAGCAAGAAGGCAATCCTAACTTAACTTAACATGACCTAACTTAACCTGACCTAACCTGATCTAAACTAACCTAACCTGATCTGACCTACCCTAACCTAAATTTGCTATTTATTTAACTTATTTCACCTATTTGCTTCACTTAACAAAAAATCTCTATATCAACGAAACTATTAATTTGTGACGAAAACTTCAATAAAGTAAGTTTCTCAGTATCCAAAAAGGTAATAAGAAACTGTACTCCTAAATGTGTAGAGCATTACAGTCCTCTCCTAAAATAATACCAAGGGTGCCACTGAGGGGACTGGCAGGCAACCCCAGGGCCTGATAAGTGGCGCATCTTGTGTGCCGGTGGAATCTGAGAGAGGAGCGCGCTGGGACTCCAAAATCCCTATGTGCACCGATGAAGGACACTGTCTCTCATGATAACACTGAGGTGAACGTCAGTGTGGTGGCGAGCACGGGGAGCCCAGGCACACCTGTCCCTGATGTGAGCGAGGGCCCTGCACCTGGCGACCTTGCCAGATATTGGTGGTATAGTTAAATGAATACAATTACATAAAATAATAATAATCTGATAAAAAGTTAAACACTGGGCGTAAATGTAAATAAATGCATTAAAGATATGTAGTGGTCAGAAGAGATTCGCAAATATCAACTGTGTGGCTACACCAGTACAATACACACGTCCTTCTGGCGAGACAGTCATCAAATAGTCCCTCAGGGGTTCGTGGGTGGGCAGGGCTGAGTAAATGTTATCTGCAAAGATATTATGAACCTCATTTCTGCCCCAAACTATTTCTCCATTACAACCGTATATGCCGCAGCCTGTGCCACTCTATTCACGTCAGGACTGATCTAGTAACGTCCAAAGTGTTGCTGGATTAACATATCCCAGCAATTCATCCCCAAAGTACCCGGAGCCAGTCAGCCGGTCAGGGAAAAGTCACCGGGGAGGAACACTATCTTGCCCCCACTCATTTCTCAGCCCAAGGTGTGGGTCAGGGTGCTCAGGGCGGTTAAGGGTACTTGTTGTGTGATTCCTAGGCAGATTAGAAGAGAAAACGAGAGGTATGTTGCCTGAAAATGGCTTACCAGTTCGAGCAGCCAAACGGGACAACATTCCTATGAGCAAGATGGCGGGGCTCTGCACTGAGTGCACTCTGCTGGGCCTCCTCTTCTTCCTCTTGTGTATTGCTGTCTGCTGAGTTTTATATGACTCACCTTCAATTTTTAATTCATTCTTCATACTTTTTTTCATTGTTTCTTTAGTTCAGGCTATTTTTATGTTGTTATTTTCACTAGAATGACGGGGATATCTATATACAGTATACATGTATCTATGTATATTTTTTTTATCTACCCATTTAATCTATCTTTCAATATAATACGGTATATACGTATTTATCTTTATCCATCTATCTGCCTATCAATATATGTATTTACCTACAGCTATTTATCGATCTGTCTACTTTTCTATCTACCTATCAATGTATTTATCTCTCTCTCTCTCTCTCTCTCTCTCTCTCTCTCTCTCTCTCTCTCTCTCTCTATATATATATATATATATATATATATATATATATATATATATATATATATATATATATATATATATATATATATTTCAGTCTATATATCACACCATTTACATCATATACATTAATTAATGGGAATCCCATCACTACCATCAGTAAATTATTCCCTTTGTGCTCGGGTACGATCTGAAGGTGAGATCTATCTCGAGCCTGTAGAGTTAGTTGGCTCGAACACCTGCCCAGAGGAGGGCAGTGCCTTCGGTGGCAAAACCACAGGGCTCTTAATTTTTTGGATTTGTACTACCTTCTTGAGCTGGAGGGCGCTGTAGAGTTTTACTAAACTTACCCTAACGAGTTAACATGATTGATTAACTGGTAATATGGCCAGTTGACATGAATTTTGTCTGGTATATACTAAAAGATTATAGTTTTCTTTCATACATTTGTGAAGAAACATAATCATCTTTTCAGTACTCAATCATTCATTATGACTCCCTCTGGGTACATCACAGAAACAGCGATTGATTGATATGAGGGCAAGACAAGTCTTTAGTCATGGCCTGCCATAAATGTAGATGGACTCCCTAACCAGAACAAAGTAGGACATGGTGTCAAAGCCATGAAGGTCAACAAGTCCCATGATAGATTTTTGGTGATCTTTGCACTCTTGCATGATCGACTAACTTACCACCAACTTGAAGTCTAATACACAAAAATCTATAAAGAAAATTGCCTGTAGATGCTGCATTCTCCAACATACTCAAAGACATCCAACTGGAAAAGGCTCAGAAAGCCTGTGGCTCCAGGTTTACTGCTGTGTTGACAACGTGTGATGGACAATTTTGCTTTATAGTTGAATTTTAGATCTTGCTTTTTCAAAAATTCCTCCAGTTTTCTCTCAAATACGTTGATATTTTCTGAGCTGATGACACAATCTCGGGGGTGATGATCCAGTTGTCCACCATTCTTCATGGGAAAGAATACTTCCTTAGATTCAGTCTTGACCTTGGTTTATAGATTTTCTTTGAGTGGCCCCTCATGCCACTGTGTCATCTCTCATCTTGAACATGTCACAGCGGTCCCCATTGTACTTCCTGCTTAGGATCTTAAGTAATTTCTCCTATTGCTCTTCTTTATGCAAGTGTTGGTAACTAGTTTATGAAGTCTCTCAGTGAATATGAATTCCTACATGCCAGGTAGCATTTTTAAAGCTCTTCTTTGGACATTTTTGATGGCTTCAATATCTTTCATTAGATGCTGGTTCCATATTTGATTTGCATACTCTAGATGTCTGACTACGGTGGTGTATAGAGGCTTGAATATCTTCTCATCTAAGGCATTAAAATTCCTCCAAATCAGCTCTGCTATTCTATTGGATTTGTTATTTTTTTGTGATATATGTTCAAAGAAGGTTAATTTTTCATCAGTGACCACTCTGATGTCTTTTTCTCCTGATGCTTTCTGAATAAGCTGGTCTAGGCGATAGTGTCTGTTTCCTGCATCAGTTTTTCCTACTCTTATATATTCACTTTATCTGGATGGAAACTCAGAAGCCATTTGTCTGTCCAATTTTTCAATTCCATAAGGTCCTCTTGCAGCAATGCAGAATCCTTGATACTGTCAATGGTTCTGAATATTTTTGTATGACCTGGAAACAGATATGAATAGCTTTATATTTTGACACAATCAAGTAAATCATTAATAAAGATGACATATAGAAGAGGGCCAAGCACTGAACTTTGTGGGATTCCACTTATGACTTCAGCCCAAGATGATTCTTTACCATTTACTACCACCCTTTGTGTCCTTTGCATCAGGAAGTTACAAATCCATTTCCGATAATTGTCTTGCATGTCACAGTATAACCTTTTCCGTTAGCTTTTTGTGAGGTACACTGTCAAATGCTTTTTAAAGTCCCAATATATGACATCCACGGCTTTTTCTTCATCTACTGCTTTGGTCCATTTATCTAAAACAGAAATATGCTGCAGCACAGTTGATCTTGCTGTGATGAATCCATAATGTTTCTTGCTGAACATGTTTTCTATCACTTGTCTTGTGATTTTTTCCTGTACCAAAGTTTCCATCAACTTACAGACCACTCATGTTAGACTGACAGGTTGATAGTTTCCTGGTTCATTTCTTGTTAACAGCAGTAATATTTGCAATCTTCCAATCAGCAGGCAGCCTTCCAATATCAAGTGATTTCTTAAAAATAATCTTGAGAGATTCAACTATTTCATCAATGACCTCCTTAAGAATCCTTGGATGTAAATCATCTAGAACTGAAGACTTACTTTACTTTATATTTTGAAGTACTTTTCTAAGTTTCTCACCTGTTACATCAAAATACCTTAGAGACTGCACTTCTCTTTTTATTCCCCTGGGTCTCTCTCCTGGTTTTTACAAATTATGCAGAAAAATACCTGGCTTGATTGTTCACTCTCCTGAAGTCTTCTTTTGCACTGTATCTATCAGCATTCAGATGTCCTCTCCTCATTTCCTTTTAGTTGTTTCCAGAGCCACTGCTTTTTCTTTATTTTGCTCCAGTTTACTGTTCTTGGGCAAATTATTAATGTCTTTTTTTGATCCTTGTGACCATTAATAGAGATCTTTGGCACACACTCATCGACTTATATTCCAGTGTCTTACTTTTACTATTTTCAGTGGACTGCAGTGGAAGTTATTAGAAATCTTGTTTTCTTTTCATGACTCTAGTGATCGTCAGACAAGAATCCTACTTCATCAATGGATAATTATTTAACAAAACCCAGCTCATTACCTCTATGGCTTTGAAAATTAGTCTCCTGAAAGGCCAAAACATTTCTGAATCCAAGGTGCCATTCTACTGAAAAACTTCTCATTGGTTTCCTATGTCCTTCCCTTTCAGCTGATTAATCTTTCATGAACTCCATACTACATAAACACTAACCACTTTTAGTCACATGCATCATTGAAACACTGGGAAATTGACCTGAAGGGATAAATGAGCTGTGAGAATCTTTTGCTGGGAATCAAACCCCTCTCAGTACACACAGGGTAGCACAAGTCCAACACCTTACATACCCAGCAGGGCAAGATGATCACCAAGACCCAAGTGGATTTCACTCAACCTTGACTGTCTCGTCACCACATGAGCAAGGGCAGTAAATCATACCAATGGGCGCTCTTTGACATTTATGGCACAGACTATGAATGTATTCCTGGTGTGAAGGGTTGTACAGAGCTTAATGTTAGAGGTGGATGTCCTCACGGTGGGGTGGTGGTGGTGGTGATAATGTACAAGTTTTAAAAGGGCACTACATTAATTTCCTTTGGGTGTTTGCACTTTTTTTTCAGAAAGATTTGACAAAATGGGTAAAAAATAACTTGCATATGATGTCGCACACACATGCACGCACACACACACATTTTCCTCATGTCCTCATACACTGGTGATAAAACCTTAACCTAGATTTTTTTCTTTTTTAATTTTTTATGTGACTGCACAGCACTAGAAATTACGTAAATTTAATGCCTGACTGCATGCTGCCTGCTGTGTGTGGTGAGTCCAGGGGTGAGGTGGGGCACTGGCTGTCAAACTAGCCATCAACACAAGCACTTCTGTCCTCACAAACTCAAGCAGCAGTTGATATGTACTGTAATAACAATGTTATTCCTTAAGGGACTGGTGCTTGTCATTTGCCAAATATTAACCATACAACCTGTCAATTGTTGGCTACTGGTATCTTTAATCTGATTCTTTCTTTTGATCAGATAAAACACAATACACTAGCAAGCAGAAATGAAGAAACGTATACAGCAGATTACACATGTTCGCTTGGTTAACAGTTTGGCTTTTTAATGTGAAGTTTTACAAGATATTCCAGTTGATCAAAAAGAAAAATGTAGAAACAGATTACTAATTATGTCACTAATTCAGTACCAAAGCAACATTACGAAAGAATTCCTTTCATATATAATGTAAATAATAGCAAGCAATGACAGCCACTCAAGTAATTTCTTTCAACATGCTGGCTCAAACTGTCACTCATAAAGCCCACTGGTCATGACCTGCATCTGCATGCCCCACAGTCACTCCACAACAAGTAGTTTGACAGGTATCACTGCATACTCATGACCAAAAATCCAATAAATTTCTGCACTTATTTCTACTGCCTTTAACGTATTTCCTCAGTGCTAAGTCCTCTGGTATGCTTACAACCTCCTTGCAAATCCTGATAATTGATAGATTCATCATGCATGAGAGGAGTTGAGACTGAGGGAAAGCACCAAACACAGTGGTGGTGAGTGCTGTTCCTTGACTTCTGACCATGACTGTATCTAAGACATCAAGAAGGAACACAATGTACATGTCAAATGTTATGTGGGTCTTCCTACACAATACTGCAGTCACTAACTGAGGATAAAGAGATGGAAATTCTGCAGATCTTCACTTAAAGATAAAAAAATTTGAGCAGAAGAAAGTGTCCATATTCTAACAGTGTACTCCATTAGAACATAGCAGTTTCTTTACAAGGAAATCTTTACACACACACACACACACAAAAAAAAAAAAAAAAAAAAAAAAAATCTTTGTGCATAAAATAAAACATGAAAAGTGACAATTTTTCTCTTACTAATATGATTAAAAATATAAATGCAATGATTTACAACCATCACAATTTACATAATGAGAACCAAGTCACTGCATGAAGCATTGGGTGAATCTTGAGTCTTGCAAGCTCACTAGCTCTTTCAATGGAATCTACCCAAATGAGAATCACAGAAAAACAACTGCACTCTTAACAACACCAGCACTGAATAACACAGCCGATATGAACATTAACACGCACAGCCCCACGCAGACAAGTGCCTAACACTAAAAAAAAAAAAAAAAAAAAAAAAAAAAATCTGCAGTGACATCTTCAAAAACCCTTCAGCATTGATAATGAGCAGTTTAGGAGTAGTTTATCGAAGCTGAATTAAGTAGAATCCAACTTAATATACATTACAGCTACACTCTCCCTCTCTTTCATGCTTTCACATACAATGACATACATCCACATATCTTTCCTGATACCATTCTACATTTGAGAAAAAAAAAAAAAAAAAAAAAAAAAAAAGTTTCCTAAGACATGAACAGCCTTTTTAACCATATAATGGCTATAATAAATGTTAAAGCTGCAAATGTCCAAGATCACAGACATTAGTGGCACACTGATCCTTATAAATAAAAAATGAAGAATCTGCAAATTCAACATTAACAACAAGATGGACAAAAAAAAAAAAAAATAAAATAAAAATAATGCCTTTGCCTACACATTCACCATTTGCTCATCCACTACAACCCTCTTACCTCTCTGGATACTGCCTCTTTACCACTTCCAGGTGTCTCACCATTCTGGTCCTCTGCAGCAGCCATCCAAACACAGACCAACAACAAACACATGCATATGTGTATGCATGCATGTAAGCATACACACAGACACTCTCAATGAGCAGTCTGAAAAAGACCCAACCAAATAATCTTCAGACCAGAAACACCAAGTATTTGGTCAGGCAGAGTGTTTGAGAGTCATTTTTCACACTCTAACCCTGGAATAATGATCACAATAACAACAACATAATAATAACAGCAACAATTATAATAATAAACCACCACATTTCATGCAGTGCTGAAGATATTTCCAAGGTATAATTTTCTTCATTTACACTTCAAGAAGGAAGACCAGGAGGTTCAAATTATACAAGACACTAGTCCACAGTGAAGATTTATCCAGCACCAGGACACAGCCAGCAGCAGCTCTGGGATAAGTGTGGGAGATACGGTAAAGTCAGACAACAACAGGATGGTGTGATGTCACATGTCACAGCCCACTGCCAGACAACACACATCAGTCTTAGACCCTCCTGTATTACAGCCTGCCCATGCTGGACAAACCCTCACTGAATCACATCATTACTAAAGAGTATGGGAAGCCTGATCACTATTTAGTTATAATTCGGAAGTAATGTGTACGTGCCTGTGTTGAAGGTGTTCCTGTCATGAGGATGAGGACTGACTGAATGACCGAAGGGAGGAAGGATGAGTGTGTGCCAGACTAGAGGTCACTTGGCACTGCTGGAAACAAAAGAGAGATGAGGGTATGGGAGGAAAGGGATATGGGAAAGCAATGAAATTAGGTGGACATGAATGTGGTGAAGGCATGATATCAAGTTAGAAAGAGAGAAAGAGAAGGAAACATGAGAAAAGGCATCAAGGTAAGTATAAGTTGGGGCAGAACAGGGTAATGTGTGGAAAGGAGGCAGGATCACAGAAGAATGGGCAGAGTAAGAGCATTATGTTGGTGCTAGATTCTACTATGAAGGCACCAGAAAAATTGGTGCAGCTATAAGCCAATTTCATGACTTGTCAAGGACTTATCAATCCATCCTGTAAATGAACCAATCTGTACACGACAAATATACCGGGAGACCACTAGAGAGAAAAAAAACTCTTAGGCATCTGGAAAAAAAGGATTAACTATGTACAAACTTATGATAAGAATTTGAAATGCTTACAAAATATTATGGTGCGAATTTCGCACAATAAAAATCAATATATGTACAATACATGAGCATACAAAAGAAAACACAAATCAACAGAAATTATAGGTGAATGATTAAATGAAGGTACATGAACATTAACAGAGTTGGAATGTAGGAATAACTAAATGTTTCAAATGGTGTCATGATTTTTGAGAGGGAGTGATGGTGAGAAAGAATGAGTAAGCAATGAAATGACAGGGTCAAAAAGTACATCAGATGAGGAAATAGATGTGTGTGGTGTTGATGTAGTTTTGTCAAGATGGCCTGCTACACACACACCTCCAGGCATAGTCATGGTCAGAAGTCAAGCAACCTGCCACAGAGACTTTCTACCAATGCTTAGCCTTCTCCCTCAAGTCCCCTAATCTCCTTGGAACCCATCAAGTTATCAGGCTTTATAAGATCACACAACTTCAGAATGAGGAAACATACTGAACAGTGAAAATGAATGCAGACACTTCCCAACTTATGAACATCCAGAGATGTTTACACTCAACTCTCAACCTGGTAAGACCTGTTCGATTGTGCTCCAAGATTTTTTTTGTGTTTTTTTTTCACTTTCTGATTATCATTCATGGGTGGTGAGAAGAGTAAGGCTATTGATGATGCTAGCACTGCTAAGAAGTGTCAAGCCATCTCAATGAAACTAAGCTAGTCATCTAAAGAAATCTGGTGGGGAAAATGGGAAATGTAGCCTGCAGTTACAGTACACCAGTACATACAGTATTTGTACAATCTATTAATTTGTTTTGTCTTATTATTACGTATACAATATCTTTATCACTGTGTAATGTACAATATTGTTTTTACACAATTTTACCACATTACCTAGTCACTGAAAGTTTTACAAAATAACGACTTACAAATGACTGTCTGGAACATAACTTGCTGGTAAGTTGGGTGGTGTCTGTGTTATGTTACTTAACTAATGACCATGACTGTACTAGGTAGGAAAGCCACCAGTGGCTCCATGCACAAAGCAGGTGGAGAGATACAAGCCCCAACCACCTGTTTGTCTTTCCTTGTTAGTGAATGATAGAGATCCTTGGTAACACCTGGTGAAGGTAAACTTAGATAATATAGATGTCACATTTATCCCTGTCAAGTCCAAACAACAGCACAACAAACAGCTGCTGATTTTATTGCTGCAGTACTCCAGTGTCTTGGAAGAGGTGCAATGCAAGCTTCCCAAACTGTCTGCTTTGAGGGCTTCAATAGTTCTGCTCCAGGCCAGGGAGACAGCCTTTGCACTTGTATCTCCTCATGCGTATTTCCTTCACTTTTGTATCTCAGATGCCAGTTTCTATTATATTTTCTCTTTATTTCCAACAGTAATGTAATGTTCTTTTCACTTCATTTTTTTAAATCATAGTTTTGCAAAGCCCTGGCCTTCACAAGGTTTCTGAAATAAATTATTTTAATTTATGCAAAAGCAAAGAAGGCATTCTAATGCAACTTTTTTTTTAACACAACATAGATGACTAATTGGGTGAGTTGTGCATCAACCTCCATTTTTACTTGACTAACCCAGTTAGCCCCTTCTGGTTGCCCAAGTCCTTCAAACAAACAGTCAGGGAATTTATGGATTGCATCTTGAGTATTTTTTCACATGTGTGCCCCAGTTCCTCTGTTCACAAACTTATGGCACATTTGAAGCAATTATAAAAACTTACAAATAAAGTGCAATTTAATCAATAGCTACCATATATGCCAACCCTTTTCAGTGTTGTCCTGACAGCTTCCCTGGCAGAGTGAGACCACCATCTCACCCCATGTGGCTTTGTGCTTCAGTCTTTGGGGTTTGTTTTCAGCACATGCTAACAAGATTCATTCTGCAGTCATAAAAAATGTAATTATCACTATACTAAATTCACGTCTGCATGTTCCTATGTACACACATACATACACACACGCACACACGCACACACAGCTGACAGCACTTACAAAAGAATAGATGGACCTGTATGCTGATTTGTAAAAATTTTCTTGTCAAGAGAAATACCCTCTCCTTGTGAGCAGGACATTAACATGTTTGTGGACTCCATGAGGCTTTGGCTGGCAGCAAGCCAGCGAGCCAGGGAGCCAGTGTGGGCAAACACTTGCCTTGTGAGGCCTCTTAGCCAAAGTGCTGCACCTCTGGCTCAGGTCAAGTTTGGTCAACCTGCTAGGGAGGCACACACTGCCAAGCCCTAAATTGTACTAGGTCACAAGTATGTGCATATCAATTTCAGAAGTAATAAAAATATCAATACAGAAATTTAAAAACCTTGTCTGTCAATCCATCTTTCCTAATGGTTCCTTCTGAGGAGAGATGACGGAGGTTTTAAATCTAAAATAAGTATGACATTATATGCATGTATATAATTAATGATGGAATTGAAATGATATGATTCACCTCCTACTTGCTGCCTACCAAAATCTACTGTGACAACAAGCTTTATACAGAACACTACACTGAGGCTCAATTGTGGTGCAACAGTTACAATCCAGGTGGAAGTGAGGAGGAAAATTCCTTACTGTTGTATCTTCATCTACACACATAAAAGTTCTCATTTCCACAGACAGGGAAATGCGTCAAAAACTCTTCTATGGCAATCTATCCAAAAACTGGCTCCTACAAACATACTCTTCACTTTGGAAATCCAGAGTTCAGTTTTCCCCTCTGGTGCTGGACCCCGAGGGCCTCCCCAGTGGCCGCAGGAAGGACTCGTGGGAAAGCTGCGTGCCCTGGATGAGGGACTGGATCACCCACTCAGTGGATACTACTGGCAGGCCCAGCTGTCTGGCCCGCTGTTCCTCGTCCTGGGGTAGGCTGCTGTCTCCCACCACTAGCGTCATGCTTTTGTCCAACACACGGTTCAGGTTTCCTACCAACACAGTCATACTTGTCAGAAAACAGTAAACACCTCAACTACTATCATTATTTAAGGTCATTATGTGCTTACATGTTTTACTCATCAAAGGAAAAAAGGAGGGTGTTAAAGAGATTTTGCAATGACACCACCACCACTTAGTAATAGATGAGTACATGTAAGTTGTAAGAGGACATCCAGGTGTTGCAGTGAGGCAAGATGTGTTTATCTAGACAACTCTGCCACTACCAAGGACAGCACTCACCTGTTCTAGGCCGCACTCTGACTTTGGCTCCTGCCGAGACCAACAGAGGTTGCCATAGAGGACAGAATTCAGAATTATCTGAGGAACCCAGGAATATGCGTTGCCCTGCCAGCAGGTACCTCTGCATGAGGAACCCACCCTCCTCCTCTAACAGGTTCTGCTCACAGACTTCTCCTGACTCTTGCTCCCCAGATGGCAAAAGGTACATCTTCCATGGCAGCGCTTTGTTCTGTGAAGGGAGGGAAGAGGAGTATGTAAAAACTCAGAAATGTTGGTGACAACCTTTCCACAGCAGTCACAAGGCCCCACACTCAAAAGGAACAAGATACATCATGCCAATTCTAAGTTTTAATAGTGAGGAGATCCAGCTTCCAGAAAAAGATAGGAGAAAAGGGATCACAGGAATAAACAAATTAAATTATACAATAAAGAAGAAAAAACAATGATACCACATAAGGAAGAGATAAAGAGTTCCCCACAGGTAGAGACTTGACAGATGTGCCTGATCCACCCACCTGCTTGCATGAGTTGATGACCCACTGGAAGGAGACGATGGGCACCCCGGAGGCCAGGCACTGGATATACTTGGCGGTCCGGCAGTGTGTGTTGGAGATGAGGAGGAGAGTGGTGGTGCTGGAGGATGGAGAGCCACTCTTCTTCTTTGACTTCTGTGGCGTCTTGGTAATGGAGGAGCTGGTGCCTTGTTCCACCAGGATGATCTCCGCCTCTGAATATTTTTCCAGGACGTTTCCACTTCCACGACGGATTTGGGCGGCCATGTATTCCTTGTCAAATGGCGGGAGGTTCTCTGATGGTTTAATTACAAGTTCTTGAGTACAGTGGTGAGAAATTGTGTGCTCAAATATGTATATACGACATGCTTATGCTGGTATTTATTTGAGGTGAATAATAAGTAAATGAGTAAACTTGCCTAATAACTCAAAGCTAGAGAGAATAAAGTGATCCTCTGTCTCTTTCTTATCTATATACTAGCAACACATCTTTAAATGTGTGTGTGTGTGTGTGGCAGGGTACATACTCACCATTATCCAGACTCTGGTTCTTGCGGATGCTACTGTCACCACTGGTCATGAGGATGGTGTAGCCTGCAACGAAACACTCCCTCACACACCATCCCTCATCAAACCTCCTTCACACTAAAGAAAACATACAATGCTTAGAAAACATATAAACCTGGAAACTGTAAAGACTAGTATTAAAGACAGTACACATAATACATTTACAAAATTACATATGATAATACAGTACAACCTCACCACTATTTAGTACAAGACAAGAAACAGATAATAACTATAAAACTAACTTCCCAGAAAGGTTACTCTCTCAACAGAAATCAGTATCAGATACTTTTTACATAAGTCAAAGGAAGATCAAAAAACAAAATGACAGTGTTCAAGCTTCCATGTACCTCTCTCTCTACACAATTCATATACATCCTAACACTCCCTAATGTATGAAAGTACAAGATCTCCCAGGACTGACCCTTGAACATCTGGGACCCCACAGGAGGCAGCGGTCCCAAGCTGGGATCCTCTGGCATCTCGTCCAGCTTGGGCTCTCTCACAGGGGTCAGGGTACTACTGGTCTGGCCTGCACAAGGGAGAGGAACAGGCCAGGTTGGTGTGTGTCTTATGGCACTGCACCTGCATTAACACTTCCCTGCAGTTTGGTAAGGTCTTCCCTAATCATTAACCATTCTGAGATCTTTCTCCTTGCTCCACAGCAATCTTTAAACATTATACTGACTAAATGCTGCTATATATATTCTTTTAATTTGCTTTTTTTTCTTTCTTGTCAATGTTTTATAAAGATTTCATTATTTCTAGTGCTTTGAGGTGTTGCATATTACAGTGAGAGTTAAATGGCACTCTCTATGGAATTAACATAGACAGATTAAAAAGAACATAAGGAGAGCTACAAGAGGCCCTCAGACCTTCATGTGACAGTTGCTGTAAAACCTGTTGGTGGATTCATGAACACACCAAAAGCATTACACAATGTGCAATGAATAATTTTTTAGTAGTTGTCAAAAATTGTATTGCAATTAAGTATTTAGGAAAGGCTGATGTTTGTAAATAAAAGCTTGAATGAATTAATATAAACAGAAAGCAGACATGCAGCCATCACCATGACATCAATACATGTGGTAGTTTTCTCCATCTGTGTGGTGGAGTCTTACCCGGGGGACGGCCACGCTTCTTTGGGGGAGTGGCCAGGAGAGGGGAGTGCATGACTTCCACCTGGGCCGCCAATTCCTCCTGTAGCTGGCGGTCTCTCTCTTGCATCAGGGTCCTTGCGGTGCCACGGTACCGGTGGGTGCCGCGGGGGGTGTGGGATCCCCTTGGGGTTGTGCCAATTCTCCTTTTCTTGGGGGTGAGTTCAGCCACATCACTCTCCTCTGCCACAGCGTACAGGTTGCGTCCGCGGGCAGCCTTCCTGCTGCTCGGTGTCCTGCTGGTGGTGATGGTGGTGGAGGTTAAACACAGGCCACAAGTCTTGACAAACACAAGTAGCTGCAGTGAGCTGTATCACCTGTACTGTGACACACCAAGCTTTGTGATGTCTCATATTTATGAATCTGTGTTTGCAGCAGTCACTAAATATTTCATGATTAGACTTTCCTTTGAAATATTAATTATGAACAGGGAAAGGATATACAAATTTACAAATATAATTTCAGCAGTTTTCTTTATATTTAGATAAAGAAAATGATTTCAGATTGAGTTTTTTGATGAACATAAAAGTATTTATCCTTTATTCTGGCAATTATTATACTGAGTTTTGCAGATTCAGGTTCAGTGTAACTTTCTTGCATAATTCACAGTCTAAATTTGAAGTACCAATGTATGTATGATAATAATCAACTGATGCAGCATTTTATTCATTGTATGTAAAGAACAATTATTTAGTCTTTCGAGGCAAGACAAGGTCACTACACTATTAGGAAATACTAACAGTGCCAGGTTACGTGTCACTGACCTGGAGCCTGCCAGCTCGTGCAGCTCATCGCCTTCCCCAGCCGTGGCCTCGCTGGTGTCCAGATTCTCGTCAGCCTTCTTGGAGCGTGGCGAGTAGAACTGCTTATCCTGCTGCTGCCGCCGCCGCCGCCCAGCCACAATGTTGTCCAGGGACACATCTCTGCCTGGTGAGGCAACCATTGAGCGGAAATTGTGTCTTGCCTGCAGCATGTGGTGGGCCTGGGCACCACTGAGAAGGAGGTGTGAATGCAGCACGCGCTGGGTGGCACCTCGGTCTGTCTCCACAATGTGTAGGATGGTGCTGCCCACCCTGATGTGGCCCTTCACCACACCCATGTCACTGTAGTGTTCAGAGTCTGACTGCTGCCGCACATAGCAGGCCTGGCCCCGAGGCAGCAGGGACGTGGGCAGCAGGTATACCTCCCGCACTGATGCCTCATACTGGTCCAAGGTGAACTGCACGTGCCAGCGGTCTGCGCCATCACGACTTCGCAGAACAGCTGAGTAAAACTTGTTGTCGGTGAAGCGTGCAAACACCAGCAGGTCGGGCTCCAGCTCCACCTCACGCACCCGCCTGAGGATGTGTGCCAGCTGCTGCTCTGAGTCTCCACCCACACGTCCCACAAACGCCTCCTCCTCCTCCTCTGAGAGTGGTGCCTGAGAAGCCTGCAGCATCCTCCACACCTCTGGTGGCAGGGAGCCTCGAAGATCTGACAAGCCAGGTGGCAGCTCCTCATCTTCTGGTTCAGGAGGGTTGGGGGTGTTGGGGGGGCTGAGTGATGCAGCTTGGGCATCATCTGCATTGTCTGAGTCAGAATCATCTGAGGGTCTTGCAGCCATGCCCCTACCCCGACCTCGGCCTCGACCTCTCCTGGGGGTGCCCCGGCTAGCTTCCCGCCCTCTGGGACGACCACGGGCCCTCCCTCTCCCCCTTCGGCTGGGAGTCCTGGAACCCCCATCACTGCTGGAGGGAGCCGGCTCGGCAGGTTTTTTTGGTGGAGAGTCAAGACACACCTGCTCCACCACCTTGGGGGAGTCGCCCTCAGCCCCACTTCCTGCCTGGCCTCTTGACCCCATGGCAGGCACCAGAAAGGCTGTGCTCTTCTGGGGCCGAGGTGGGGAAGGCAGGGTCACCACACTGCCTATGGACAGCCGAGAGGACTCAATGCTGGAAATGGTGGAGGCACGGCGCGAACACCCCGAGGACGAAGAGCTCTTGTCTCCCAGGTAACCGGAGGAACTGGTGGTAGTGGACAGGCTGCTCACTTCAGAGGTCCTACGGCTGCTGCTGCTGCTGCTGCCACTGCTGGAGTTGTGGAAGGCACTCAAAATGGTGCACACCAACACTTGACTCCCATCCTGAGTCAACACCAGCCTCTCGCCGCTTTCTGGATGAACATACTCCACTGCCGGCCTCAGTGTGCGTGTCTCCCTGAAGCCGGCCCTCAACAGCTCCAGCATGCTGTTGAAAGGCCCCTGAGCTTCCAAGACCTGTGTGTCAGGAGACTTGAATGTCACTGACTTGGCACTGGATCCTTCCTCAGGAGAGGTGGTGTGGGACTTGGAGGCTTCCTTGTCTGTGTTAGAGGCACTGAGACTGACTCCCTGACTAGTATTTGGAGGTGAGGTTGCAGTTTCCTTCTCTTCTGCTTCCAGTAGCTGGGAGCCTCTCTTGCTGAGCGATGCCTTGGCAGCAGGCGGGCGCAATTTTTTACGCTTCCTATGAGGGGTTCCTTCATCCTCACTGTCCGTCTCCTCTACCAAGATAGGCTTTGAGCCCTCGATTGAACCAACACTGTGTGAGCCGTCCTTCCTGCCAGAACCCAGGAGGGATGTTATCTGTGAGGACTTAAGGTGCTGACTAGCAAAAGGAGTGGACTGGCAGGATCTGGAGGGAGCCAGGGGATACACTGGAGTAGAAGAGTTGGAGACACTTTCTGGCCCAGTGGTTCTCCCGTCTGATGCCTCCTTAGTGGAATGATCTTCCTCTGTCTTATCAACTTCTGTGACCTCAAGGGAGGAGTCAGTGATCATCTCACAACTCTTTTCATCTTTCTTTGTGTCTGCACTGAGCAATTCCTCTTGATGGACTCTCTTATTAGCAGCTTTTGACACTTTCACAAACAGGGACTCACTCTCTGGCAGGTGCTGGCATTCCTGTGAGGAAGGTGTGCAAATGTTTGGCATCTGTAACCTCAGTGATGCCTGGGAAGACTGGGTGCCATCAGGTGGAGGTCTGTCTTCTTGGGTTTCCTGCTTTTCCTGACTCTCTGCTTCACTCTGATTGCTCTTCTCCCTCTCAGCCTCTTCTGATACACCTGCTGTGGTCTCAGTAGGTTTGCCTTTGGTCTGAGAATCTCGCAGAGGAAGAGTAATTAAAGACTCAATGTCTGGTTGGGTGTGGATGGCAGGTTTGCATATTTTTTCAATCTGTGTGGCTGGCATGGTGCCCTCAACAGGATCTGCCGTCCCAACTGGTGTGTGGTCCATAGCCTCAGGAGGTTCTGACCTACTGAGATGCAGGAGTGGGTCTGATTCACTATGCATGCGGTCCTGACTGGCTGGATCTCGGAACAGAGGGTCAGGCTGAGTGGAGGACTCCAGCACCAGATTCAGGTCTTGTGACTCCATCCCTGCTTCAAGGGAGAGTCGCTCTTTGGGCTTCTCATACACCACCTCTATGCTGCGGTTCTTTGGGTCATCCTCGAGGATCTCAACGTCACTGTCCTCCTTCTCAGAACTTTGGGATCCGCTCTCCCCACCAGGTGAAGCATGCATTCTCATGGGCATTGGGAAGGATCTTATTGCCAGTTTCACATCTGATCCCTTCTCACTCTCCCCTTCTTTGTCTGAAGCAGATTTATCTTTCCTGGCATCTCCTGTAGCTGGTGCACTGAGTCTCTCCTTGTCACTGCTCTCTTCCTCTGCCTCTGTATCCACTGGCAGCCGCAGTGGTCCCTCACATGGTTCGTCACTGCTGCTGCTGGACTGGAAGGTGAGTGACTTGACCGTGGATGTGCGTGGTGGTAGCTTTGAGGTTCGGAGGGGTGGGTGGATCTGCTTGGGACTGATCTCCACATCCTTGCTGGTGAGGGCCTTGTAACCCACGTTGACTGGCTCCTCTCCTGACTCACTACTGCAACTGGTGGCTGGCTCTGTCTTGCGCAGTTTAAGAGGCACCTGGGCTGTGTCTGACTCTGAGAGAGGTGTCTCTGAGTCACTCCTCTTCCTCTTCAGGGGTGACAGCTGCACATGAGGGCTGCTGGGAGATGATGATGAACCGGTGCAGGCTGGAGTGTCTGCTAATATCCTGAGGATGAATAAAATTAATTTACATGATGCAAATGGAGAGGGAGAGAGAGAGAGAGAGAGAGAGAGAGAGAGAGAGAGAGAGAGAGAGAGAGAGAGAGAGAGAGAGAGAGAGAGAGAGAGAGAGAGAGAGAGAGAGAGAGAGAGAATCATATTTTCCCCTTTCTAACATAAGCAATGTTGTATCTAAGAAAGGAGCAGGAACTGAAAATGTAACAAAGGTTTAGCAAACTAATAGGAGAATGAAAGACCCAGGTGGTTACCTTGGGGGAGAGTGGGTGATGAGGGGGTCCCGGGCCTCCTCCTCCTCCTGGGACAACTGCAAGATGGGCATGGTGGTGGCAGGGGTCACAGTTAGGCCCTCTGGCTCAGGACCTGAGGGTACCACCACACATCTATTACTGTCACCTTTCTTACCTTGGATCTTACTTCCCACACACCTGTCAGCAATAATAATTTTCCCTGGCATTACTGGCAACACCAAGTACTCTCATAATATTCCTCTCAGAAGGATGTTTATCAGCACCTGGTGGTTGGAAGGCCTCCCTCTGCAATGGGTGGAGTGGAAGTTCTGCTTCCTGACTGGCAAACAGATCATCCTGGGACGTGACAGCTTTCTCCCGACCTGCCAGACACACCACAAGTCACTGGTCTATGTGCATCTTATGAACCATATTCTCATACACCTCAGCACCTAATCTTTACTACTTTCATCAGGCTCAAATGGATATTATGGATTTTCAAAGGTATTTTCATGATCACAGTGACAGCTTAAGAAGTATTCATCATCATCCATGAGAACCAAAATAATTATCTCTACTGTCTTTCAAAATATCTTTGATGAGAACCAAAAGTGTCTAAGGGGTTGAGTTCACATTCGCTTCCCGTTGTTGTGAGCATCACCAATGAGATGTGATCACCACCAACAACAAATCTGATTTCACAGTTGTATTTTGCAGCATTGTTTGTTTTGATCCTTACCAGAAATTGGAACCTTTGGCAATGCTGGCCTGGGAGCTGCTGGGCCTCCCCAGTGGAGCTTAATAGTGTTTTTTTTTTTTTGCAAATAGCACAAATTCCTATCCTATTGTATTTGTATTATATCCTAAACTATATATTAAAATTCTATAACAATACAGCAATACTTTGTAAGCTATAATAGTATTATGATAAAATTTAAGTAAAATTTAGATGGTGGTGTGAATTCACTTCACCAGCTGATGAAAACTGTAATATGGATGGGCTATATGGAATTTGTCACCCAAGAGAAAAATTAGATGACATTGAAACAAAATTACCATTTCCATTGGAGGGCTAGGTTTAGTTTAGTTAGTTTAGATGAATTCAGTTTATTAATTTCATTGCTAATACTTTCATCATAGTTTTACCCCAAAAAAAATAGTCACTGTCCTGAAAATTAACAGGTCAGGGTTATTTGTATAAAACTCAAAATATTTTGATCAACAATGTATGTGTAAAGCAATGAGGGAGAAAGAATTAGATGATATAATATGTACCTGGTTGACATAAGCAGTTTGGTGAAATTTGATACTCAAAGGGAAGAAATTAAATCACAAAACGTAACCATAATTGCAGATGGATATGTCGTATTGAAGGTGTCAGTGAATTATTTCCATGCCATTATCTCTCTCTCTCTCTCTCTCTCTCTCTATATATATATATATTTAATGCTGGTATGATCAGTTCTTTTGTCAATAATTGACTATTTTGTCTATTGAGGCCACTCCAGCATACCAACATTACCAAATCAGAGGTGTTCATTTTGTTATGATCGTTACTAGAATGGAGATTACTGAAACCACAAAAATGACTGTGTCGGTAATGCCTGTTACCAAGTTGGTAAGGGAACGTTACCAAGCAACTGTGAAATCAGCCCTAAGTGTTATCTATAGCATGTGACACTCATCTCTGATGCTGCTTGTGTTCTTGTACTATCTTACCACTTTCGCTGGTGGGGGCGACTCCAGTCTGGGGCTGTGAGGGTCCAACCCCCTCATCCTCCTGCTTGTGTTCCCTGCTGGTGCTAGTCATTGCCACCCTGTCAGCCACAACACAAGTCAGTACAACAACTTTTGGAGACTTTGAAGTGATACACTGCAAATCATCACTAATAATTAAAGAAAATCACACAGTACAATAGAAATATACAGCACAAAACACTCTACTAGTGAGAGACGGGATCATACAATATCCACCTTCACACAACATTATGCAAAGCACATATCTCACCCTTCACTGGAGTCACTGGAGGGCTCATGACTGCTCTCCTCTTCCTCTTCCTCTGTCCCAGAGCGTTTCTTGCCACCCTTGTCCCCACCTTTACCCTGGTCCCCTCCTCCCTGTCCCCCACCACCTGTGCCCTCCTCTCCTCCCGCAGTCTCCTTCTCCCCATCTCTGGCTGTGTCCTGTTTTGTGGCATCCTCTGTGGTTTTCTCCCGGCTGCTGGTGCTGGAGCCGTCACCTGAGCCATTGCCACCGCTGGCCTCTCGAACCACCCCAACCTCACCTGTGTGCAAGAGTTCATGTCACACTAGGAAATTCAGACTGCTGAGTAGATGTCCTAAGAAAACTAAAAGATGATTGAGTGGTGTTGATATCATAAAGAGGTCCGAGGGCTGTGTTAGTAGTTACAGGTGACAGTAGTGGATAAAGGAGGTGAATGACATGAGTATTGGTGATAAGAGAGCAGCTGTGAAGTTGATTACTGATGGTCTTCTAGGTGATCTTGGCTTATCAATAGGGAATGATGAGCGGAGGAGGAGGAGGAGGAGGAGGAGGAGGAGGAGGAGGAGGAGGAGGAGGAGGAGGAGGAGGAGGAGGAGGAGGAGGAGGAGGAGGAGGAGGAGAAGGAGGAATACAAGAGGACAAGGAAGATGGAGACTAAAAGACAAGGAAACATGTATTATTCAGGAATGTAAAGGGAGGAGACAAGAGGGACTGGGAGCCATACTTGCACTCCTGGTGGCCCAGATAGCAGAGCACCCTGGGAGGGGCTCACCCTGGCCGTTGCAGCTGCCCAGTGCCATGTCGAAGTCCCGGTCCTCAGTGGGGGAGTCAACACGGCCCTTGAGAAATCTGTCAACCGGGGAGTGTCCATTTTCTTGGGCTGGCGTCACGGGGAACTGTGGCTCCCACTCCAGGGGCAGGAATGGAAGGGACTCACTTTCAGGGTCTTCTGGGAGCCCGAGGGAGAGCGTCTGTGGTACCTTTCGCCGGCCTGTGGTGGAGTAATAAGGTGAGGGAAGAAATGGAGTACCAGAGTAGAACAGGGAAGGAATACAAAGGTGGAAGGATAACAGAGGCTAGGAAATGGTGGGATAAGGTAGTAAAGGAGAGACAAAGAGGTAATACAGCTTACAACATGGTGGGGTTATGGTGTCATGGAGAGATGGAGCAGTAAAAAAGACTAGGAAATGGTAGAATCAATGAGTTATAGATGGATGAAAGAGAACAGCAAATGATGGAATGGTGGGATAATGGGGAAAAGAATGCATAGTAGTGGTAGAGTTAAGGGAGGAAAGGTGGTTTGTGTGGCAGCAGACAGGAGACACACACCAGGGCCATGAGTGTCTGCAAGGAGCGAGGTGCTGTCCTGGGAAGGGGCGGTGATGTCTATATCCTCCTGGCTGGGTGTGGTGGGCACTAGATCTTCCTCCTCGTCATCCTCAATGGTCTGGCTTAGGCTCTTGATGCTCCACTCGTCCCCCATCTGTTGGCAATAGATAGAAATAATACTGTGACTCCTCCCACTCTCATACACAATCTCACCTATCCTATGCTGACTCCAGGTAGTGCTGTATTGCAGCTCATCAGGCTACGTGTGATAAACAAAGCCCAAGTAATTCTTAGTCGGCCTTGGCTGTCCTATCACTACAGTTACAAAGCAGCTTGCTAAAATACACACAAAACAAACATGTTATGATAAAAATAAACTTGCTTTATCCATTTCTATCAACCAGGGTGGCCAGTGGTGAAAGATACAATGCAGTATGAAAGCAACAAAGGTGAACACTAATTTAACTAACATACACTGGTCCAGGCAACTGTCTAATTCAAACTCATTGCTAGTGCACATTTTTTATTCCCTAATATGGGTGAAGATGCTACTTTGTTTGGCCATTAGTTTATATATATATATATATATGTGTGTGTGTGTGTGTGTGTGTGTGTGTGTGTGTGTGTGTGTGTGTGTGTGTGTGTGTGTGTGTGTGTCAGGCAGTGGGTAGTGTGTGGGTTACCTACAAACACAAACCCTTTGGACACACAAAGACACACGCCCCTGGCACCCTGTTGTCTGGCACCACCATCACCAGCACCAGCAGACCAGCACGTCCCGCCGCCTGCAGCAGTGCGGGGCGGGCTAGGCCAGGGTGCAGGACAATAGCATTTAATGAGCGGTGTGCCGTGACCAAGGCGACCCCTCCGCCACCCCCGCCAGGTGCCATCCACGCCCCCGCCGCCACCCTGGCACCACCACTCCAGTGTTCCCTGTGGCCCCCTGGCTGTGTCACCGGAGCACTGGCACTCTCCCGCGGCAGGCAGCCTCACCCTGGTTGGAGCAGCAGCAGCCGCCGGGCTCACGGACTGCACAGGACCTGCGCCTCGCAAGTTTTGTTTTGGTGTGACGCTTTAAGTCACGTGACGTCATGCCGCCCAGCGCGCGCCCTGGCACTCCCTCGCCCCCTCTCGTCCTCTCCCAAGCACTTGCACATCCTCTCCAGCCCTCTTCGCTCAGCCCCTATCAATGTCTATTCCCCCGTCTCTCAGCCCCTCAGACCATCGTCCCTCAGCCTCCTCAAACCCTGACCAATCCTTTTTCCTTCGTTCTTTCCTTTCTCACTCATCAGACCCTTCTCCCTTCAGCTCCAACCTTCAGGGTTCCCTTCATCCTGCATGCCACTACCACTCACCACTGACGGGATCTACAGGCATGGATATGTGAACCCGTCCCACAATACACTTCTATCTTTCCCCAGCACTCGCCCGAGAGTGGTCTGTGGTGTGCCTGCAGGATAGGAGTGCATGTGGTGAAATGCTTTTTGTGATGCATGGGTTTCATAAGTGTGTGTATCATGGAGAATGTTTTATATTGCATTGTTCTAGTCATGAATAAACAAGTTTTCTGTCAGGAAGAGACGAGTAGAAGCCTGCAGCAATGCAAGCAGATGCTGAATGCGTTCCAGCATCAGCAATTCAAGCATCTCTTTGTCAAAATTGCGTTGCTTGCGCATGAAAATAAATTTCGATATGAATTATAATCTAACAACATAAACATATTTTTTTATAAATTAGTTTAAAGCATTAGAAAGAATACACGTGCCCTTACTTGCCTTTCAGATTTTAAGGATTTTGTGTAAAACCTGAAAATACACCAGAATTTTTATATACAGAATTTTTATATTTATTAAAGAGAGAGAGAGAGAGAGAGAGAGGGAAAAAAATAAAAGAAAACTAGAATTACCATAACTCCATTTTGCAACATCACCACAATTGGGTTAATGATGTTGACAAGTTCCTGAAAAAGAGGAAACTCAATAATCCCACCTCAAAAACACAAACCTACTATTTTTCTCATACCTAAACATATAAAACAAGCACTGCAGAACTCCATATAAAGAAATTTATTCAAAGCTCCACGATATGAGAGGAGGGGGAGGGAAGGGAGAGAAGGGAGGGGGACTGAAGGGGGCGCTGGGAGAGTCTTTCCGAGGGAGGACAGGGAGAGGGAGGCAGCACGGCGACATGAAGGTATAAACTAGTGCAATTTCTCCCTCATGTGCTGCTCAAACCATCCAATACTACACCAGAAATGAAGATAAACTACTGCCGGTTAGGTGGAGAGTTAAAATGCCTGGGTGAAAAGGGAAATAAGTGCGGTGGAAGAAGTTAAACGTGGTGGTGTGTGCGGTGTGGTAGTGGTGGTGGTGTTAGCCTCGTGCATGTGTGTGTCCGGCTCCACATGTTTACCTGACACATCTTAACCTGGATTTGCACTTTTCGTGGGTGTGTAGTGAATAAATAGTGTGTGTGTGTGTGTGTGTGTGTGTGTCCGGTTCCACGTGAGTTCTTACCACATTTCTCTGGTTGCTTTTTGAGTGAAGATAGGGAGTGATGTGGTGTGTGGTGGTGCTGTGGTGAGCGGAGGCACCGAAGTGTGGTCATGCCAGTTATTCCTGCCTGAGTGTCTGAATGAAGCATGCACGTAGGTTTGTGCCACCAGTCTTAGGTAAACATGTGGTGTGTGGTGCAGGTTGACCGCTGTGCTGGCCTGCATTAATGGTGTGGTGCAGGCTGTTGTGGTCTGATGCTGGAGACTTGAGTGTGATGAGCCACAGACACAGGTTGTGGAGCAATGATGGAGACCACCTTTTTTTGTTAACTGCTGCACATTGTTATACATAGTGCTTATACACTTGTACCTCAGGGCATACTTCATGGTGTCTACAGTGAAGATTTCTTAAGCTATAATCTTTTGTTGTTGATCATTCAAATTTAGTGAGATGGGTATAGTTTTAGTATGGCCACAACTAGGCAGCTGTGGAGCCCTACATGGCCCCTTAACGGCGTTTCACCTTGTGGCAAAGCAACTTCCAGCCAGAGGTTAGGGAGTCCTACTCCTGTTTGCCTGCTGCTGGGAACAGTGCATGAAATAGAGATTAGTTATTTGGACTGCATGTTACCTGTTTCTCTGCTCTCACCTGTGATCTCTCCCACACAGTTAAACGTTTCCTACCCCGCTACGGGGTGCCAGAAGCTTTTTGAGTTTGATGATGAGAAGAAGACTCGCATCTTCAATGAGAAGCGCATGGGACAGGAGGTGGAGGCTGACTCCCTTGGTGATGAGTGGAAGGGCTACGTGCTGCGCATTGCTGGTGGCAATGACAAGCAGGGCTTCCCCATGAAGCAGGGTGTCCTCACTAACAGTAAGTATGCATACTGTCCCTGTCCCCTCTCATGTACTGGTGACTTGTTAGCTTCTGTGTTACCTCTGTGAACATTAATTTGTCATGCATCATTTTGAATTTTAAACTGGTCTCTGTGATTGGAACCTCTTCAGTCCTTCCTGTGACTCTTTACTGCCTTAGAGTGTTGTCAGTATGTTGTTGACATACACCAATTACTAATTGATGTATTTCTTCAAGTTGCATTATTTGGCAATATTCCACCCATTGTACTGTATCACATGAAATTACTCAAAAGTTGAAATTACCAGACAACTGTGGTTTGCTCCAGTTGAAAATCCAAACATTTATCAGGAGATACAGTTAGGCTGTGATTACCACTGTCTTACTTCTTCCTTTCCCCAGACCGTGTACGACTCCTGCTTTCCAAGGGGCACTCCTGCTACCGTCCTCGCCGCACTGGTGAGCGCAAGAGGAAGTCTGTGCGTGGCTGCATTGTGGACTCCAATCTGTCAGTGTTGGCTTTGGTCATCATCAAGAAGGGTGATGGGGTCAGTACCACATGTTTGATCTTGTTTGTCAGACATAGCTTCATTTTGTTTGTGGTTCAGTTTTGATGGCCTAACACGTCCCTCAACACCTTGCTGGAGGTTCTCCAGTACTGTTTGTTTGATCTTGTTGTTACTCATTTATGTACTTTTCCTTGGCTTCACATGCTGTCAAGTTAGCTTTGTCATCCCAACACTTGCCACCACCTTGCAGGAGATCCCTGGCCTGACTGACGGCTCTGTGCCCCGCCGTCTGGGTCCCAAGCGTGCCTCCAAGATCCGCAAGCTCTTCAACCTGAGCAAACAGGATGACGTGCGTCAGTACGTGATCAGGCGCCCCCTGGCCAGCAAGGAGGGGAAGAAGCCCAAGACCAAGGCACCCAAGATCCAGCGTCTCATCACCCCTGTTGTGCTGCAGGTGAGGTGATGGTGGTGGTGGTAGGAGTGATCCTAGAGGCACTGATGTCGTACATTACCACAGTAAAGGTGGAGAATATATGCAATCATCCTTCACTTCATTTTGTTACTTGTTGTGGGAGATTAATTTTTCATGTCCTATTCTTGTGTCCATATACAGAACAAGTAGTTTTATATACTCCATATTCATTTTGACATCTAGATGCCTTTTAGTTATGTTAGTTGTCTCCCATGTATCCTAAGGTATTGTTTTTCCCACAGCGCAAGAGACATAAGAAGGCCCTCAAGAGGCAGCGTGCTGTCAAGAACAAGGAGGAGAAGGCCGACTATGCCAAGCTGCTGGCTGTCAGGCAGAAGGAAGCCAAGGAGAAGAGGCAAGAGGAAATCCGTCGCAGGCGCTCCTCCATGCGGGATTCCAAGTCCTCTGAGAAGTCTAAATAAACCAATAAAGCCATAGGTTAATACTGATGTTTGATGCCCTGAGGGGACAGAGGAGGTGCATTGCCCACTGACACATAACTAAACAAATAGAAAACTGGTTGATTGATATTCAGTGTTGTACTAATAGGAAGAATTTAAGGACAGAGCAAGAGTGCAACAATTATATATGAAAGGTTCAAGGACAGTTAACTACATGAATGGAAATCGAGAGTGGGGTGTGGGAGGAAGTAGGAGTGGTGAGGGGTGGTGCTGAATAACAAGCAAGGGAAGAAGAAAGAAGGATGTGCACTACATAAATGTCCTCACTACTATGGAAGGGAATAGAGGCACATAAGTGGCAAGGATCTAGGATGCTGTGGGAAAAGTAGGTAAAAGTATGCATACTTTTGCATGCACCTTCAATTAAATGCAAAAGGTGACAGCAAGAGGTCCAGAAAGATGAGGTGGTGTTGCTATAAAGAAAAGTTTAGTAGTGAGCTTTAAGTGTAGTGGAAAAATTGGGAGTAAATGGAATTAATAAAAATGGAGTGCCTGGTGGACTGGTATGGAGTGAGTTATTTCTGACAGATATTCATGGATAAGGCGAGAGGAGAGTCTGCAGTATATAAAAGATTAAGGAAAGATGTACTCGTATTGGATGTCAAAGTAGTGAAAGGAAAGTTTGCTTGCTAAGGCCACTATGCTGTGGTAGTTATGATGAAAGATGGGAGTATGGTAGGAATGTTGTTAGAAAGTGAGTACTTACATTAGTACTAATACATTTTGACTTTCCTTGGAATGACTACTGCTTCCATGTCAGAGACCCGTCTTTGTGTGCTAGTGCATAACAGAGGTGATAGTGTCTGGCATGGAAGCGTACATTTCTCTCTTTTTTCTTGTCCTAAACCTTCCAAACGTTGGTTTAACACAGCTTGTTCTCGTGCTATACATGACAGGTAGTCCACAAAAGGCACTTAAGCCTTCCATCACCAGAATTTCATTCACTTTTATATTTCTGCCTGGAACCATGCCAAGTCTGTTCTCCAACTAGCCAAAAACTCCTTCATTAACAGTGTCAATCTCTCAAAATCTAACATCCCCTTGAGACTTCTGACATCTAGCCAAAAATATTTCCAATAACTTTGCTTCTTCTTTCCCTCCTTTATTTCAACCAGATGGCACCACTGCTATCACATCTATTTCTAAAGCTGAACTCTTCGCTCAAACCTTTGCTAAAAACTCTACCTTGGACAATTCTGGGCTTGTTCCTCCCTCTCCTCCACCCTCTGACTACTTCATGCTACCTATTAAAATTCTTTGCAATGATGTTTTCCATGCCCTCGCTGACCTAAACCCTCTGAAGGCTTATGGACCTGTTGGGGTCCCTCCTATTGTTCTCTGAAACTATGCCTCTGTGCTTGTACCTTGCCTAGTCAAACTCTTTCAACTCTGTCTGTCAACATCTACCTTTCCTTGTTGAAAGTTTGCCTACATTCAGCCTCTTCCTAAAAAGGGTGACCATTCAAATCCCTCAAACTACTGTCCTATTGCTTTAATTTCCTGTCTATCTAAAGTTTTTGAATCTATCCTCAACAGGAAAATTCTTAAACATCTATCACTTCACAACCTTCTATCTGAGTCTTGGTCATCCTCTTTTAGAGATTTTGGTGAAACTTTTGCTGTTGCCTTGGATATATCAAAAGCTTTTGATAGAGTCTGGAACAAAGCTCTGCTTTCCAAACTACCCTCCTACAGCTTCTATCCTTCTCTCTGTAACTTCATCTCAAGTTTCCTTTCTGACCATTCTATTGCTGCTGTGGTAGATGGTCACTGCTCTTCTCCTAAATCTATTAACAGTGGTGTTCCTCAGGGTTTTGTCCTGTCACCCACTCTCTTCTTATTCATCAATGACCTTCTAAACCAAACTTCTTGTCCTGTCCACTTCTATGCTGATGATACCACCCTGCACTTTTCCACATCTTTTCATGGATGTCCAACCCTTTAGGAAGTAAACATTTCACACAGGGAAGCCATAGAATGCCTGACTTTTGATCTTTCTAAAATTTCTGATTGGGGCAGAGCAAACTTGGTATTGTTCAGTGCCTCAAAAACTCAATTCCTCCATCTATCAACTCGACACAACCTTCCAGACAACTATCCCCTCTTCTTCGATGACACTCAACTGTCCCCCTCTTCTACACTGAACATCCTTGGTCTGTCCTTTACTTATAATCTGAACTGGAAACTTCACATCTCATCTCTAGCTAAAACAGCTTCTATGAAGTTAGGTGTTCTGAGACGTCTCTGCCAGTTTTTCTCACCCCCACAGCTGCTAACTCTGTACAAGGGCCTTATCTGTCCATGTATGGAGTATGCTTCACATGTCTGGGGGGGTTCCACTCATACTGCTCTTCTAGACAGGGTGGAATCAAAAGCTTTTCGTCTCATCAACTCCTCTCCTCTAACTGACTGTCTTCAGCCTCTCTCTCACCGCCGTAATGTTGCATCTTTAGCTGTCTTCTGCCGCTATTTTCATGCTCACTGCTCTTCTGATCTTGCGAACTGTGTGCCTCCTCTCCTCCCACAGCCTCGCTGCGCAAGACTTTCTTCTTTCTCTCACTCCTATTCTGTCCACCTCTCTAATGCAAGAGTTAACCAGCTTTCTCAATCATTCATCCCTTTCTCTGGTAAACTCTGGAACTCCCTGCCTGCTTCTGTATTTCCACCTTCCTATGACTTGAATTCCTTTAAGAGGGAGGTTTCAAGACACTTATCCTTCAATCTTTTACTACCACTTTGGACCCTTTTATGGGACTGGCATCTCAGTGGGCTATTTTTATTGGATTTTTGTTGTCCTTGGCCAGTGTCTTTCCTACATAAAAAAAAAGAAAAAAAAAACAGAAAGGAGTGCAGAGAGAAATATGAGAAGGTATGTGAAAGACAGAAACTATGGTGGTGGTTGAGGAAGGGTCAAATGTGAGCATTTAAAATGTATTCAAGCATATAGTGGCTACAGCAGCAGTTGAAATGGTAAGGTAAAGTAGGCTCAGAGCAGCAGTATGGGAAGTGCATGGTGGTCAGATGAAACTGAGCCTGCAAAAGAGAAGAGAAAAAATGTGAGAAAGTCTTACGAAGAAAAATGGCAGAGGAATTTAAAATGAGAAAAATTGAAAAAAATAGCAAGAACATTTTTCTTTTTTATAAAAGAAGGCCACTAGCCAAAGGCAATAACAAAATTGAAAATAAAAAGCCCCATTTAATGCCAGTTTCTAAAGAAAAGTCAAATAGGATAATCAAATATTGGAGGATAGGCGTCTTGAACCTTCCCTTTTGAAGAGTTTGTCACTGAAAGGTGGAAATACTGGGAGTTCCAGAGTTTACCAGAGAAAGGGATGAATGATTGAGAATACTGATTAACCCTTGCATTAGAGAGGTGGACAGAATAGGGATCAGAGAAAACTGAAAGTCTTGTGCAGTGAGCCATGCAGTTAGCAAGATGAAAAAAAGCAATTATTGAGAAAATAGTGGTAGAAGATAGCAAGACATACAACACTGTGGCAATGAGACAGAGGCTGAAGACAGTCAGTTAGAGGAGAGGAGTTGGTAAGATAAAATGCTTTTGATTCCAGCCTGTCTAGAAGAGTGGTATGAGTGGAACTGGTGGAGATGACTCAGGATGCCTAACTTTATAGAAGCTGTTTTAGCTAGAGATGAGATGTGAAATTTCCAGTTTAGATTATAAGTAAAGAACAAACCGAGTATGTTCAGTGTAGAAGAGGGGGACAGTTGATTGTCACTGAAGAAGAGGGGATAGTTATATATATAGGAAGGTTGTGTTGAGTTGATAGATAGAGCAACTGAGTTTTTGAGGCATTGAACAATTACAATATTAAGTTTGCTTTGCAAACTTAATATTGTGAATTCTGTGGCTTCCTTGCATGAATTGTTTACTTCCTGAAGGGTTGGATGCCTATGAAAAGGTGTGGAAAAGTGCATAGGAGTGGATAGGATAAGAAGTTTGGTTTAGAAGATCACTGATGAATAAAAGGGTGAGAGTGGGTGACAGGACAGAATCCTGAGGAACACCACTGTTAATAGATTTTGAAGAACAGTGACCATCTACCACAGCAGCAATAGAATGGTCAGAAAGGAAACTTGAGATGATATTACTGAGAGAAGGATAGAAGCCATAGGAGGGTAGTTTAGAAATCAAAGCTTTGTGCCAGACTCCATCAAAAACCTTTGATATGTCTAAGGCAACAGCAACTGTTTCACCAAAATCCCTAAAAGAGGATGACCAAGACTCAGTGAGGAAAACCAGAAGATCACCAGTAGAGCAGCCTTGACGGAACCCATACTGGTGATCAGATAGAAGTGAAAGATGTTTAAGAATCTTCCTCTTGAGGATAGATTATTCAAAAATTTTAGGTAGGCAGGAAATTTAAGTAATAGGACAGTAGTTTGAGGGATTAGAGAGGTCACCCTTTTTAGGAACAGGCTGAATGTAGGCAAATTTCCTGCAAGAAGGATGGTTGATGTTGATAGATGAAGTTGGATGGGTTCGACTAGGCAAGGTGCAAGCACAGAGACACAGTTTCAGAGAACAATAGAAGGGACCCATCAAGTCCACAGGTCTTTCCAGGGTTAAGGCCAGCAAGGACATGAAAAGAGTAAAAGGAGTGTAGATGAAGAATTTGTTAGCAAGCTGAGTGAAAATTCAATGGGAATAAGAAATTTTGGAAAGTGAGGAGAAAGAGGAGAGTGGAAGTGTAAGAATGAAGAGATGACGATCTTATGGGTTGCTAAGAGGAAGTGGAATGTGTGTGAAAAGATATTTTGATTGTCTAATGAATAAGATAGTAAGAGAAGCCAGAGAAGCAATAACACCTAGCATGGGTATGGAAGCAGGTGGATAATATATATTTGTGCAAAGAGGAATTGGTAAGATGAGGCAGAGAAAACAATAGTTAAAGTGTGGCAAAGCTGCAGGCACTGATGGCATGACAAGACATATTAAAGTATCAAAGTGAAGTGGTAGTGATGGATGCTCCTAATGAGTGAACTGGCAAGAAGGCAAGAGAAAGTAATTTACCTGATGAATGGCGGAAAGGCATGGAATTAATACCCTTTATAACTCCATGAGGAAGGCAGTTATTGCACCTCTATATAAAGGCAAAGATTGCAGTGCGCATCATACTCCAGTGCTTGTTTTATAGACCAGAGAACAACAAAAATTAGATGGCCCAAAATAGTTCATAAATACTTACAAACACTTGACATAAACATTTGCTGACACAGGAACACTCTACCACGAAGGCTACGGTAACACACAAGAATGGAGACAGGAGATACAAAACAGAAATACTTACCCTTTACAAAACACTAGAGAAATGAAAATGATGAAACCACCACAATACGCTGTACTAGAAGCAATACGTTAAAAAAAGTGGACTTCAGAAACGTGAAGTGATCGTACACTCATTGCACCTGTTCACTCAGTCTTCCGCCCTGTCTGGCCTTTCGGAGGTCGTTCTCTCTGCAGCGTCGAGGCTTTTTTCTTGTTGCCGCTGTAGTGCAAGAGGCAGTAGGATTATGTATTTCCTTATTAGTCGGCAGACTGCTCTCTTCTGCTTTGTTTTCCTCCATTACTGGCTAGTCTTATTAATAGCACCACTGGCACTCAGAGGTGAAGATGCACAGTGACGGTGGCACAAATCACAATGACTCGTGCGAGGGCAATTATGTCCAGAGGCGTGCGTTCGTGCGTGACAACTACACACCTACGTGTCTGCAGCGTAGAGAACCATGCCTTACGTGCGTGACAACTACACACTTAGGTGTGTCTGCAATGTGGAGAAGATTGACTTCACACTATCAGCCGCTACCAAGAGGTGGAGAGAGCTCAGAACACACACGATCACATTCACACTTCCCATTGGGGAGAGGGAAAGAGACCAGAGACGAGAAAACACTCTTGAACGGTGTTCCAGTGTCCAACGAGTAGCAACATCTGTCCCACTCCGGGCTTGGCTTCTACGGGCAGCGAGACATCTCTCCTGCTGGTCCTCGAGCCAGCCAAACCGGGATGGGGGGGATCACACGCACTTCTTCCGTCGTTCCCTTTGCACGGGTTCATGTTGGCTCGCACCCCCTGCTTCACTCAGTAGTTCTACTTGCTCCGTTGAGACGCTGCTCCACGTCTCGACTGCTACTGTTGTAATGTGGCGCGTGTAGTGGATGATCA
>NC_087179.1:15106879-15136879 GCF_035594125.1 Scylla paramamosain | reverse complement strand
GGCACCCCACTAATGACATGACCCCACTCGGATTTCGAGCCGTTTATTAGCACTCTCTGTCGCCTGTTACCAAGCCATGACCCTATCCAACCTAACACCTTCCCATCTATCCCGTGCGCCCTAACCTTTCTCAGGAGCCTTTGATGGGGCACCTTGTCGAATGCTTTACTAAAGTCCAGATATAATTATATCTAATTCCCATGGGAAAGGAGTATAGAGGACATAATCTCTCTCTCTCTCTCTCTCTCTCTCTCTCTCTCTCTCTCTCTCTCTCTCTCTCTCTCTCTCTCTCTCTCTCTCTCTCTCTCTCTCTCTTCCCCGTTCCCGTCTGCCGGAAGCGTGGACAAACAAAACACACACACCACTCACTAGTCTTTGTTCCTCGGGTTTTCCAAGTGCTGCGTGGAGAGAGAGAGAGAGAGAGAGAGAGAGAGAGAGAGAGAGAGAGAGAGAGAGAGAGAGAGAGAGAGAGAGAGAGAGAGAGAGAGAGAGATTAAATTGTTGTCATTGTTATACTGTAATTGTTTATTCTACTCTTGTTGTATTAGTTATAATGTACAAGAAGTGAGATCTGAGTGAGTGAGTGAGTGAGTAAGCAGAGAGAGAGAAAAGGGAATAAGGTGAATAAGAAAACAGGAAATGTAGGTAGCGGAAGTGAGTGAGTGAGTGAGTGAGTGAGTAATTAGGAGAGCGGAAGAAAAGGAATGTGATGAATAAGAAAATGGAAACCCCCCAAAAAAATATTAGTAGAAAAAAATTAGTTTAGGGAAAGACGAATAGTGTATAAGTAGTAGTAGGAAAAATGAGTCAAGAGAGAGATAAGTAGCGTAAGGTGAAAAGCCACGGAAAAATCTACAAGTAAGATCAGTAGACGTGAGTCAGTGAGTCTCCACGAAGAGAAATCCTTGGGAAATATTACAACAGCACAGGACTCAGCCCCTTCCGGCCCTCGCTCTTAAGTGAAGTGACCACGACTGCCACCACCAAGACTATCATACTTGAACCCTTGAACTCTTGCACCGTCATACTTTAGACCCCGCAATTGTCGAACTCTTGAGCCACGTTTTTTTTTTTTTTTCAATATAAGTATTGTACCTCTTTTTTTCTACTACTACTACTACTACTACTACTACTACTACTACTACTACTACTACTACTACTACTACTATGTACTTTTATTCATTGGGGAGGAAAACACTAAGGGCAAAAACGGATTTAGGAGAGAGAGAGAGAGAGAGAGAGAGAGAGAGAGAGAGAGAGAGAGAGAGAGAGAGAGAGAGAGAGAGAGAGAGAGAGAGAGAGAGAGAGAATAACTAAAAACAAACATTTATTTATTTACAGAGTTCCCTATATACACTCAAAGACCTCCTGTACCATCCCAACCCTCTCCACGACCCCTGCCACGGCCCCGCGCGCGTCCCCCTGTGATTGAGTCGCCCCACGAATCGCCTGAGAGAGCCCCGTCAAGCCCCAGCGCGCCCACGAGTACCAATGCGGGCGTGGTGGCGGGATGCGTGGGCGGGGCGTTGGGCGTGGTGTTGATGCTGTTGGTGGTGTACATGTTAGTGCTGCGGAGGAGACTGACCAAGGTGAGAGAGAGCGAGAGGGGCAGTGAGAGAGAGAGAGAGGGGAAGAGGAAGAGGGTGGATAAAAGGTTGTAATAAGAGGAGAGGGAGTGGGAGTGGTTTATAATGAAAGAGGGAGAGGGAAAGGGAGAGGGAAAAGACGAATGAAGAAAGGGAAAAAAAAAAGGCAGTAGAAGAAGAGCAGGAAAGAAGGAAGGAAGAAAAGGAAGACAGCTGGGGAAAATTGGTACAGAGAGAGAGAGAAAGAGAGAGAAAGAGGGGGGAGGATAATGGAGCTAGTTTAAGGTGAGAGAGGTTTTAAGTGACCTTGAGCTCCTGTGTATAGAGAGGAGCGATGCCAATGCCAGTGAAGCCTTGTGGGTGGTGAGTGAGTGAGTGGAAGTGTTTGGTGGACTAGGGAGGGTGTCCTGAATGAGACTTCCCCTCCCATTCATGACACCATTATCACCACCACCTCCACCACCATCACTGCCGTTCATGCCTTTCCCTTCCTTCCTGTGTGTGACTGACAGACCGCTTGACTGACTGATGCACCGATTAACCAACTGACTGACTGACTGACGGTAAAACACACACACACACACACACACACACGCACACAAACAACAACAACAACAACAACAACAACAACAACAACAACAACAACAACAACAACAACAACAACAACTACTACTACTACTACTACTACTACTACTACTACTACTACTACTACCACTACTACTACACACCCACACACCTAATCCTTCAGCCAGTCACAACGCGTGGTTTAAGAGTGCTGTGTTTCAGTGCCATATTTCCAATTCCTGTTCTCCCCGCCACCATAAGTCTATAAGCCCGAGAGTTACCCTGACGCAGCGTTCCTCTCCCCCACAGGCCAAGAAGAGCGGCAGGGCAGCGCATTACCAGCTGCGCGTGGAGGACGTGGCGCACCTGTCACACCTGGACGAGACCACCAACACCTATGTCAACACCACAGACCTGCAGAAGCTCGTTGCCTCCGTCAGGGCCAAGGGCAAGTCTGAGAACCGCCTGCCCACCCCGCCGCGTCTCCAACACCAGACCCCCGCACCCTACCGTCCCGCCGCCGCCACTGCCGGGAACAACGACTCCTTCCAGGGAGACGCCGTGGTGGTGCGCGCTCCCATGCCGCCGCCATACACCATCTCCGCACCGCCCTCCCTGCCCCAGGCCCCCGCGGCGCCCCAGCCCATGCAGGAGGTGATGTATAGCAACCTGGAGGAGTGCGCCGCCCCGCCCCGCCCCGCTCCCAGGCGAGAGGCCCCCAAGACTGCACCACCCCCGCCCCCCATCCAGGAACCAAGCTCCCCCGTGAGTCAGCCTGCCCGCCCCGCTCCCGCGCCCCCGAAATCCAGCTCTCCGCCCGTAGCCAACAACACCTCCACTCTCCAGCAGACCGCAAAGCCCGCCCCGCCGTGCCCCAGCTTCAAGCCCAGTAAAGCAAGCCCCGCGGTGCAGGCTAAGCCTGGCGCCAAGCCCACGCCCCCCACTCTGCCCAAGCCTGGCAAGGGCAAGGCTCTGCCGCCCCTCAAAATGGTGCTGCGCGGAGCCACGGAGGGCACGTCCTCTGACTCCTGCGCCACCCCGGACACCGCCATTATCCACCTCAGCCCGGAAGCCACGCCCACTGGGGAGGGCACCCCGGGCACGGCTTCCATCAGTGCCAAGATTGCCCTGCTGGAGGGACACATGCGGACGGCAGGTGGGGGCGTGTCGCGCCCCGGACTGATCAGGCCCTGAGGCAGTGTGGCGGTACGCCCCGGGAACCCTCGGGTCACGACAAACAGCGGCGCGTGACGCACGTCCTGCTATTGCTTGTTCCGCGGCGTGAACGTGAACATGGACAATCGGGAAATCCGGTCCCGCCCCGCCCCGCCTGGAGGCTGTCACCAGTGGTGCTGTGATGGTGCTTGCTGTGGTGAAACGCTCCCCCATCTCACTTCCTTCAGCTTGCCAGCTGCCGGGGCGTCCCGGGATACTGCTACTCGCACCTCCAGCCACACACGTCCAGCAGGATGCACAGCAACAGGGACGGCTGGGCCTGTCCACCACTGCCCGCAATGTATCCTCACTACTGACGTCACGCAGCCCACCACCAGCATCCTTGATTATAAACTGGCGTATCCTTCTTGACCCGCGAGCTCAGCGAATGCCAGCCTGTCCGTCCCCATCGCCACCACCACCACCACCACCACCGCCACTGTCACGCCATCACCACTAGTCAGGCACCCCACCATCGTGGCAGGCGCCATCACCAGGGCGCCACGCCGCCTCGCCTTAAATCAATCCTCGCAAGATGAGGTACTGTACAAAAATGTTGGGGTGAGGGAAGGCAGACCCTCGTGCCGCGGCGGTGACGGGGTGAGACAGTGCCACCGCCCTGGGGGAACACTTGCACAGTATTTAAATACCTAGTTTTAAGGAATCTTGTTAACTACCTATTTGGAGTAGGTGAAATATGTACATACGCATCCGATAGTTTTCGCTGTTGTATCAGAATTGTGCCATTCGCAATGATGTAGCGTTAAGTTTAGAGCTGTGATACATACATGTGTTGTCTTAACATGTCGGAGTGTTATTATATCCTGTCACTGGTAACACATTATTATTATTATTATTATTATTATTATTATTATTATTATTATTATTTTTATTTCTTTTTTTACTTGGTTTATTTATTTATTTATTTATCAATAGAGGTTCTGAGTAAGAACAAAACTGATAAGAGAAAAAATAATGCACTTGTGATCGTACGTGAAGTAGATGTCAATGTGCCTTTATATAGAAAAAGGTTCAAAAGTAAACCTAAGTTAGCCCAAGTTACATTGTGAACTGCCTTGAAGCCACCCTCTTGAAAGCAATTGTCACAGGCACGGAGGTAAAGAGTTTACCAGTAAAGGCTATGAAAGATTTTGAATACCAGCTAAATCTTGTATTAGGGAGATGGACCAAATATGGGTGAAAGTAATAGCTTTGTGCAGCGAGGCCGCGTTGTGGAGAGGAGGAGAACCATGTAGTTAACAAGATCAGCAGAACAATTAGCAGGAAAATATCAGTAGAAGATAGCAAGAGATGCACCACCACGGCGAAGAGAGAGAGGCTGAAGGCAACCAGTTAAAGAAGAGTTGATAAGAAGCGATGTTTTTTTTATTCCACCCTGTCCAAGAGAGCAGTATGAGTGGAACCTATGCATAAGACCCCTGTATAGTCAGCAAGTGTACTTAGAGTGGGGAGGGCACAAAAAAAAAAAAAAAGACGAAGACGCCTCAGAACGCCAACCTTCATATATATATATATATATATATATATATATATATATATATATATATATATATATATATATATATATATATATATATATATATATATATATATATATTTATTTATTTATTTATTTATTTATTTACACAAAAACCGATATGTGAAATTTCCAGTTTACCTTGTTTGTAAAGGACTGACCAAGGATGTTCAGTGTACAAGAAGTAGACAGTTGAGTATCACTGAAGAAGAGTTGGGTAGTTGCCTGGAAAGTTGCGTCGAGTTGATAGATGGAGGAATTGAGTTTTTGAGGTACTGGACAACATTAATTTTGCTCTGACTCAGTCAAAAAATTTAGAAAGCTCGGAAGAAGATAGGTCATCTGAAAGGTTTGACGTGTAAGAAAAGACGTGAACGAGGGCAGTGACGTCATTAGCGTAGGGATGGAAAGGACAGATGGTATTACTCACTGGCCTTCACTTCCCATTCAGAAACACTGCATAGTAACGAACCAGATTTAGTGATAAGAGAAAAATATACATGAGGATACACGGTTGTATTCTGTTCTGGTAATAATCATTCTGACTGTTCCGGCATCCTGCACGACTGTTCCGGCCCACTGTGCGCGGTGATGGTTATGACACACACACACACACACACACATACACACACCGCTCTGTCACTGTGGCCTTGTCTACACATAATCCACGCGGTGTTGACTGGTTGCTGAGTGGTGCCCCATCAGTCCCAGCCACGCTCAGCAGTACGCCTTGATTGCTGTGCTGTCTAAACCAAACATTAACGCGCCTCTCGTGTTCATAAACATTTGGATTATTTTGTAACAGGATATACGTAGCGGAAGTTACCGGAATCATCGACAACGCTTTTATTATTATTATTATTATTATTATTATTATTATTATTATTATTATTATTTATTCATTATTTCTTTTATGATTATATTAACAGTTTAACAAAGATCCCGCATCATCAGTACACACACACACACACACACACACAGAGAGAGAGAGAGAGAGAGAGAGAGAGAGAAAGAAAGAGAGAACCCAACTAATAATTTCCATGGTCTCTTACAAAACAGTCCCAATGAGAAAACGGAGCGTTTCAAAATACGGGGCGTGGTTCCTTCACCTAAGCCGACTTATTATGAGAGTTTCCGTTCAACAGGGATAACTCAAGAAGTGAGTAAGAAACTTCCGATGATGAAACTGACACAAACTGACGTAAACAACTATGGCTGCACTGTAATTACGCCGGTTAACACACACACACACTCTCTCTCTCTCTCTCTCTCTCTCTCTCTCTCTCTCTCTCTCTCTCGTATTTTTTTCTTTCGTCTATCGCATGCCGGTAAAGTGTGTGTGTGTGTGTGTGTGTGAAAGAACAAACAAAATTTAAGCTATAAAGCAAAGCAACACTCACGTTAACAACAAAACATATGAACTTACTTGCAAAAAATAACAAATGTATATTACAAAACACAAGACTTGCAAATTAGAAAATAATTATGGAACTAACAAGATGAGAGAGAGAGAGAGAGAGAGAGAGAGAGAGAGAGAGAGAGAGAGAGAGAGAGAGAGAGAGAGAGAGAGAGAGAGGACATACTAGCATACACAGCAAATGACGAAGTAAATATTAAATTGTAGGAGAAACAAGCCACGTTAATAGAAAACAGGGAAAGACACTCATACCTATATCGAGAAACACGAGGAATGACAAACTACGGAGCATTAGAAAAATAAATAAATAAATAAATAAATAAAGCACTAAAATTATTACTTCTACAACAACAACAACAACAACTACTACTACTACTACTACTACTACTACTACTACTACTAATAATAATAATAATAATACGTAACAATAAAAATGGCAAAATTAATAAAGCAACAGAACACTATCATGTTAAGCTATACGTCCTATTAATGTAAACATAGTTTGTCATTCACATAACAATAGATATACTAAAACAGAAAATAAGTAAATAAAAATTATAACCTAAATGACCCATACAGCCAAAAGCACTAAAGGAATACAAAGATGTAATTGGTGAATTGCTGTCTTTCAAGGAGCCATTAGCCTCTAAGACCTGTCCACACCAGGAAACACTGTCTGTAAACAATGTTAGCAATCTGTCTGTAATCTGTCTGCAAACATTTGAGAAACAGTTTGGAAACAACATTCTGAAAACATTTGAAAAAAAAAAATTGCAAACAGTTTGGAAACAACTGAGAAACATCCATCCATCCAACCATTTATCCATCCATCCATCCATCTATTCACTCATCTATCGACTCATTCATCCATTCATCCATATATCCATCTATCCACTCATCCATCCATCCATCCATCTGCCCATCCACTCCATGAATCCATCTATCCACTCATCCATCTATGAGAATTATTTACAAATTGTGTGCAGACAGTGTGCAGACAGTGTGCTTGTGTCCAAGCAGTGTGCATACATTTTGGAAACATCTGAGGAACAGTTTGGGGTCATTATTTCCACACGATGCTTACCGTGTGGTGCCGGACTGCCGGTGGAAGCAGGCAAATGTTTTTATTTTTTTATTTACTTATTTTTTATTTTTTTTAAGGCTATAAAACGTGAGTGTCGCTACCAGCTAGTCAGCCTCACTTCAACTGAACGTAAAATAAAGTCCGTAATTCTGCGAAACATTATAGAGATAATTTAGGTTGATAAGTCACAACATGTGTCAGGAAGGGAAAGTTATGACTCACGAAACTGTTGAGTTTTTATATCTGCTGAGCGGCAGAGAGTGAGAACAACTACGAGATAATGTGCGGAACTATCAAACAACCTCTTTTCACTTCCCGTGAGGAAACCACTCCGTGTATGAAATGGTGTTATTAGTTACAAAATGTACTTTGCTAAGACGCTCAAACTACATTTAACACTGTATACAGCTAACTAATTATAGCCTGAAGGACTGGCCAATGAAAGACAGCAACACACACACACACACACACAAACGCACCTGTGGATCTTGTGGGCAGTAGTTCAGGCAGCGGCCATGTAGCTACTGCACGTGGTTACGCTGATGCACCGCCCGTCTGCCCTCCTCTGAGCCAATTGGTCGATGATGCTTTTACCTTCGGCTTGGCTGTAGTAGTGCGGCAGCTTCTGTTGAACAGGTAATATCCAGAGAAATTCATCCAGATCCATTTTGAACCTCTCTACATTACGATTGTCAAAGTCTCGTGGATGTCTCGGTAGAGCATTGTACAGGTGAAAGCGTTCTCCTGAATGTTCTAACTCTTGTTGTGGCGCTAGGGTGTATCCTGTTTGTGCCGAAGAGATGTTCTAGGCGTTTTAGGTCATATAAATTGATGTTAAAGTTATTTATTGTGTGTTCCATCATTTTTTTCGTGAAATACACAGGATCTTGTATCGCTCTCTGCGACGCTCTAGTGAGAAAATATTTAGTTATTGCAATCTTTCTCAATAATTGAGGTGTCGGACAGCACAATTTTGTTGGTAAATGAGCGTTGGATTTCTTCCAATTTTTGTTTTCTCCCATTTCCATGGGCTGCACATCTGACAGCAATATTCGAACAGTGGCACGATGAGTAATTAGTGTCAACATAAGTCATGTCTCCCTTGACTAGAAGATGCGGGGAATCCAGCCTGCTTGAGATCATGGTTTTCTTGGCCACATTTAATATGTCGTCTATAAAGGTCCACTCTCAATCCACAGTCCTTAACCCACCCAGGATAAGGCAGAGGTTCAGAAGTGGGGTCTTTCTAGACGGGGGGCTACGCTGGCCATCACGGGGCAACACACGTATGCTCCGACACACTCCTGAACCATTTGTCGGTTTCGCTGTGGACTAAATCATGTCGTTATACTTCTGAATATAACAAGTATTACGACATGATTCAGTCCACAGCGAAACCGACAAATGGTTCAGGAGTATGTTAAAAACATAAGAACATAAGAAATAAGGGAAGCTGCAAGAAGCGACCAGGCTTACACGTGGCAGTACCTACCTATTTCCATCTATTATCCCCATCCATAAACCTGTTTAATCTTCTCTTAAAGCTCTCTAATGTCCTAGCACTAACAGCATGATTACTGAGTCCGTTCCACTCATCTATCACTCTATTTGAGAACCAATTTTTTCCTATCTCCTTCCTAAACATAAATTTTTCAAGCTTGAACCCGTTATTTCTTGTTCTACCCTGGTTGTTGATCCTAAGAATTTTGCTTACATCCCCCTTGTTATAACCCTTATACCACTTAGAGACTTCTATCAGGTCCCCTCTTAACCTACGTCTCTCTAAAGAATGTAAATTTAACTTCAATCTCGCCTCGTAAGGAATACTTCTCACCCCCCGTATCCTTTTAGTCATTTTCTTTTGTACTGATTCAAATAGACCTTTATCTTCCTCATAATGTGGGGAGCAGAACTGCACAGTGTAGTCTAGATGAGGTCTGACCAGCGCCAAATATAACTTTAATATTACTTCGGGCCTTCTACTTTTAACACTCCTATAAATGAATCCTAATACCCTATTTGCTCTGTTTGTTGTGTTCAAGCATGCGTGTGTTGACCCGCGAGCCAGCGTGGGCCTCCGTCTAGAAAGACCATCCACTTCTTCGTTCTGGCTGGGGTAAGAACTGTGGATTGCGAGTGTACCGGCACAGCTTAAAATCCTTAAGATCCTTTACGTTTTCTTCATTCGAAATGCTGCAGCCATCTTGTGCACTGTATGTATAACATTCAGCTGTTCTGGCCATATTGTAGGACGTGTCTGAATTTACTGTTGTTAAATATCATAATTTTATCATTCTCCCCAGACAGCTGTAAGGGGGTTGGAGATCAGCTTGTTAGCATCGTCGTCAGCTGACACTGCCCTCAATATCCTTGTGTCGTCCGCAAAGGAGATCTCTGATGAGTGTAATACATATTTATTTATATCTGATATGTGGTATTAAAACGAGCAGAGGGCCAAGAACTGGCTCCTGCCTCCCACCCTCTACATCAATTGGAGCAGCCATCTACATTCTGTTACAGTCCATTGCCACTGCCTGGAGGTTGTCAACCACTGCCTCTATACTTACGCAGAACCTCAAGTTTGCCCACAATACCTTCAGTTGGTCCCTTCCCGCATCAGCATTGTGGGGAACACCGTGACCGACAGAGAGGTAAACGAGGCGCACTCCCACCCTTCTCCCATAGACCTTGCCACATACCAGACTGACCTACTAACGTAAAGACTAGGTAAAGACTGTAGCTTACACTAGGAAAGACCCATCAGACAGCATCATGACTCCACTGGTGGACCCCACTTCCCTAGCCATATCCTGGATACTGCAATCATCAGACTGAGGATAGGACACAGCAGCCTCAATGCCCACATGCACTGGCTGGAGTTAAACAGGTACCCTTCACTGCTCTGGTGCCCTATACAGCCAGACATTCCAGAACATCTGCTGCTACACTGTCCTCACCACCACACCCACCACAATTCTCTCCACTCAATGGCATCACTCCACATCCGCTAACAGACCTTGGTAGTTCCCAAGGTCCTGGCTTGGCTTTCAGGACACTCAAGCACACCAGGGTCTTCCTCCAGAAGACTGGGCAGCTCACCAGAATCTAACCAGATAACTTAGCTCCTGCCAGCACCTTTGGGGCACGAGAGGCTGTGGAACCACAGTCTGCACAGCTCCATCAAATCCCCAAGAGCAACAAATAAAATAGATAAAAATCTATGAACCTATCTTTGTCTCTGTAAACAACATTATTCACATAACTGATATTTCCATCATAAAAAATTCAAACAATCTGCATCAGTGGTATCATAATGCAGCATCATCATCATCTAGTGGTGACATTCAGCTTGCAGGTTGAAAAGAATGACATCATAAATACAATAAATGTCTTGTGTTGGTGGTGAATACTCACCCATACAGGACACTACAATATTCCAGACACACCCATTAGTGACTCAACCAAAGGAGCTACAGACTGCCTCCTTGAATTAAACCGTGAACAGGAACTTTAAAGCACGGCACCTTAGATGTGAGGACTGAACAATCACTAGTAACTTTTGGTTACTACACTACCACACAGATCACCCAAGAGGCAGCAGCACTACAGCTACTCAAGGAGAACACAATGCAACAAGTGCAGTAAGAAAATTTTATTTAGTGACCCAGTAACACTTGCTCTGCCCGAAGCTAACTGCGTGGGGGGCACGGAGGGAGTGGCCGGCCCTAGGAGCAGAGGCCGCCCGCCGCCGCCACACCCCCCACCAACTGAGACTGTGAGGGGTTCCAACTAGGAGCTGTGATAGCATGTGTTACAAATATTGTACAGATGTGGTATAGGCTACACTTGTGGAACAGCTGTGGTGCAAATGTGGTACAAACGTGCATTAGTATTAGCGGGGAAATAAAGTGTACAGGGGTAACAACTCAGATAATAAAACTACATATGTAAAATCTAAGTGCCTGGTAATTTATGAACATGATAAAAAGAAGAAAAAAAACTCTTTGGTAAGGAATGAAAAGGGTATAACTTATTGCCTAAGTGAAAGCAACACTTACAGAACACTGGAATGATGCCCATCATTTGCTGTAACAACCACATGTGCTTCATTGAACTGTTGGGGTAATTAACACTGACAACAACACTCAGGTTTTAATTTGTCGGTCATTGAATTTTGCACCAATGACAATTCCATGTCACTCTGGAAGATTAAGACCAAACGCAAAATGAGTGACAAATTTGGAAATCGTTAAGCATGTCATATGATTATGTTGATTGTTATTTATGTATTGACTCATTAACCTATTCTTTTGAGGGAGGGACAAGAGCATGGAAAAGCCATTGGTGTTGTGCCTTGATTGCTCTGAAAACCAAACAATGGATCGGACAAGAGTCAAACAAACTGGCCTGCTTTCTGTGGCGGTGAGACGAGACTCGTTCCCAGTGAGGTGACCCAACAAGACGACAGCCACTAACAAAGAAAAGAGGGAAACAAAACTCTACATTTAAATGGTGTGTGAATGAAGCATTTTAAGAACTTGAGTAAAGACTGAACTTCCACCTGACGAGCTTCATTGGAACGGTGACGCCAAAAACAGCAGCTATTGTTGATCTGCCAAACAGAACTATGAAAATCTAAAGACGTGAGAATAGATGCTGAAGTGTGCCCAACTTATTAATCAACTGTTGATAAAACCAAGCATAGTACAGTTTTAAACACTGTAGAATCAAAATCTTACAATCATAAACAAATAAAAAAAGGTTAATCCACAATTGAAAGAAATAATATATATGTAGCATTAACCCTTTTTAACTAGCATGGCTTCCTACCTTGATAGAACTGATTTGTACAAGCGTAAAGTACTATTCTGAGAGACGGCACTGGCCGCAAAAAGAGTAACTGAGTAGTTGACACCTTCCTGCATGCAGTTTATATTTTGCTTTGTAAGATTGTCTGGGTTTACCAAAGTCAGAAGTGTCATTGTCATCATCACTCAACGGGTCAAGACTTCATTCACAACACCTTGAGCAAAATTGGACAGCCAATAATCACGTACATTTTTGGAAACATTTCACCTCACCGGGAAACAGCCGCACTTCACACCCTCCACCTCCGCCCGTCACATGGCCACGGAAAGCAGCCACTAAACTCCATGTGGGTGACTAGTGCCTTATATCCAAATTCCAGGCCTTGTCTTGAGTCTGCCCTAGCCAGAGCTCACGTAATACTCATAAATCATCCACAAGACTGGCTCTACGATATAAAACCTCATTTGAACTAGGACAATCTCAAGTTAGGTACTGCAACTTGAGTTTTAGTACTCTTGAGTACAAATCAGGAATATCGTTTTATTCGTACCCGTCACAAGAACAGCTAAATGCTAACTTTGTACTCACTTTTGATGGCACAAATTACTGTTGGTGGTTCCAAAAAATTTAGCACACGTCATATAAAACTCCTCTATGAAATAAAAACTCTATTCTCTTTACATTAAAAACACTTTCAAAAGCATTCCATTCACATTTGGAAAAGGTGAAGCCAAAATACATATGTACATATAACATTTACAGAGATGAATCCTGTTTTGGTGCGAGACTGCCATGTTGCATCTTGGTGGTCAAGGTTACAGTAATTGGTTGTGGTGGGTTCTATGGTTTATCATTGGTTGTGTGAAATGAGTGGTATGAAATTTCTATCAAAATGAATACCACAGCACTGCTGTGGTCTATCAAACTAATAAACTGACAGCAAAATATTTAGAAATCTTTTAACTCTATAACATCCCCATTAACTATTTTACTTGAGCCCTGAAAAAAATGTGATCTTTCAAAAAGACCTTTCATCTATCACAAAATTTAGGCACACAGATGGTACTTTTATTAATTTTATTGCTCACTTGAAGCTGTTTAGTGTCCAGCAGACACACGGGGCACGTCAACACCATGTGCAGCACAGCGCCGGCCGGCTCGCTCTCACCTCCAGATGAAAAAAGAAAAAAGAAAAGAAAAAAAAAATCACAATAAAGTCCTGGCAGGTCAGACCACACGCACCGCAGCCCCGCCAGCCCCGGGAGGTTCTGACTCGCACACAAATACTGACCAGTTTGTGCGGCCGGCCGCTGCACCACTGCCATTAGTTACGCCCCACTTGACCTCTCACTATGGGTTCCGTCCCCAATAATTCTTCTGTTCTAATGGAATTTCTTTTAAATACCTCAACAGAGAACAAAATGAAGTCAACCACCTATTAGCACCATTTGATCATTTTTGTGTACGTCAACAATGCTCTTCTTTTCCTCAAGGTTCAGTTTCCCCTCAAGATGCTGGCAGTTTACAATGGATAAAAACTTGCTTGTAAGAATTCTTTCCACCGGATTCAGAGTTCTTCCCTGGGACTCCGTTGCCCTAAGAGACCATGAATACAAATTCCCTGTATGGAACTAAAGGTGTTCCTACAGTAGTAACCATAATACTTTTGATAATCCTTGATTGTGCACACATACTGTAGCTATATACACAATCCTGTATCCTACATTAGGAATCCTCAAACTGCAAGGTAATTAAGAGTCCTGACAAGGATCACACTAGAGCAAACAACTGTCAACAATACAGAGAACAACCGGTACATTCAGTAGATCGATCTACCTTGGCACTCATTGCCATGCTTGGACGAGCTACAACTTTGATGGCACTGTGTTTCGGTGCCCCGCTATCTCTCTCTCTCTCTCTCTCTCTCTCATGCACTCACTCTATCACACTCTCACACACCACTGGATCCATTAAGTAGTTGTGTTGTGGTGTGTGGCGGACTGCTACTCGCACCCATCACAAGCCTTGCCGCTCGCCTCGTGCTGATTGGTTTTGTGATGCAAAGTGAAGCCCAAGGAGCTAGTAGAAGATTTTGGTACTTGTGTGATGAATCTAGTGAATGTACTGCTGCTGCTTTATATTACAGAGTATGTGACAAGCTCAGTGGTGGTGTGCCAGCTGACAACTGTGTGGTTTAAAAAGCCATACTGTATTGTAACCTAATCTTTTGTTGTGTTTTTGAGGCAAGTTAGAATCTAATATGTATGAAATGCGTCAATGTTTTTTGTGACTTTTCTTTTCCTGAAAAGTTTGTTTAGCGCCAAAGGGACTCTTGAAATAAGCCCCAGTCAATTAATTCACTACAATAAACCTATCATGGCTCAGAATCACTGTACTTCATCACATGGTTGCTAAGAATCACAAAAGTATAATGCAAAATGTGATCTAATTAAACATCTACTTAAATTATAGGAATTGGTGCATGATTATGCCAAATGCACTCCGAGGTCTCTGGTTTCCCTTTAGTTACCTGTACTATACCACACCTTTCAATTCCTCCCTCAGCAAAGGCTTCCTCCTCCTCACCCAGGCACAGGTGCAGCTTACAGTGTGGCCGAGGAGGAGCACTCTCTCTCTCTCTCTTTCATCTTTCATTTCTCATCTCATGCCTCTCTCTCTCTCTCTCTCTCTCTCTCTCTCTCTCTCTCTCTCTCTCTCTCTCTCTCTCTCTCTCTCTTTCATCTTTTATTTCTCATCTCATGCCTCTCTCTTTCTCTCTCTCTCTCTCTCTCTCTCTCTCTCTCTCATCTTTCATTTCATGTCTTTCACCTTTCACATTTTTTATTTGTCATCTCATATCTTTCACTCATGTCTTTCTCACATCTATCTCACTTTATTCTCTCATCTCTCATGTCTTTCTCTCACCTCTCATCTCTCTCATCACTGGTAACAGCCTCACTCAAGAAGGAACTGAGAACTCTATCTGAACCAACAGACATCATCGTCGTCAGTTTGTATCAGACACAAAACACACACTCCCAGTACACTGAGATTTCTACTTCACTATACATAGGGATCATATGAGGTATGTCAGCTATTTTCCAAGAATTAAAAAAAATCATTAAAACACAACAGAAACCGCTCACGCTCCTACCCGGCGCAGTGCTCGCTTTGAGACACCACGCTTTGCTGAAAGTCAAGTAACTCAAACGATAAAACAACGGCAACAGTAGATTACATCAAAAAGTTGTATGATCATTGTAACAAGTGCAACTGGAAACCTTAATGCGTGTGTTTTGGTTGGTGCCGACTCCAGCCGACCACGGCACACTGAAGAGTCTGAGGAACCTTCACCTGGGATGCACTGAGGAACTTCGAGGACTCTGGGGGGCACCTCCGGGAGGGCTTCAGTAGACAAACTTAGCCTAAGCAGTTTTACATGAGGAACAAATCACATCAGCACACAGAGTATACTATAAAGTTACTTCAGTTGTGGGTCTTTTTTTTGGGGGGGGAGGGGGGGGCAAGAGTGAAGGGGACTACAACTCATCCCAGCAGAGGGAGTGAGGGGGAGAGGCTGGCTCATGTTACCTGCCTGCCTCTCACTTCACGTGGACAGATGATCATAGTGAGATCAGAGGAAGCTGCCTGGTCTGTTTGGCAACCATAACAATTAGGAAGGGAGGGGAAGGGGAGGGAAGGGGCTCTAATCAGTGTTCCAAATGACCTACTTCAGCCCATACAGTTGTAAGTTGTTACCTGGCCACCTAAGGCGAACCAGCGAGGGTGGGGGGAACTTGGTGAATCCGTTGGTGCTCTTGGCTGGGTTTTCTTCAGCCACTGTGTAGGAAGGAAATGCCTTGGTGTTCCTGGAGGGCTTCAGTTGAGGTACTTGCGGCATCTCCGAGTTCCACATGTGCAGGGGATCTTGTCCTCCTCAATGGGGAACTTGTAGTCATAGGTGAGCTCCTCTCCCCGCAGGATCCTCCTCAGGGCAAAGATGATGATGTGCTTCTTGCCAAGGATGTCCACCACACGGGAGTAACAGTTCGGCTGCAAAACCACACAACCATCAGAGACCGGTGATGAAAAGGCTACTGTTGTGTTTTGTGTGCTCATTTTTAGACAGGGACCAGTGATGCACAGGCTACTGTTGTGTTTTGTGTGTTAATCTTTAAATTGAAGAAAAAAAAAGTCTGTGGGATGAAAGCTGTAGAGAGGATACAATATTTTCCTCTCTGAGACACTTCATCATGGTTTGGAAATTAGTTAAAAACTTTACATTAACCACAGGCTGAGTAAATAAGAAACATGTAGAATTCCTGTTCCTAAAAGTGTGGTGAGGCTGAAGTGAACACTCACATCACAGGAGTGGTTGATGAACCTGGCTGCGTTGCCGTGCATGGTGGCGTCAATCACCATGTCATCGTCAATACGAAACATGTAGCAGCCGATGCCCTTGGACTCATAATCCTTCTCTCTCATGTCACACATGCTGGAGCGGATCACCTGTGGGACAAAACAATGTGGCTCATGCTTACTATAATGTTCACTGACAACTGAGGCCAGAAGGAAGTGTCACACAAGCACTGCAAGGTGTGAGGCAGTATGTGTGAAAATGCCTTCAGATGTATAAACACTGAATGTAAACAAAAAACCTTCACACAGCCATCAAAAAGTGGTAGAGACTCATAAGCTGTTAGGGAAAAATGAGGTCACTAAATAAAATGATAGAAAACATGTTGCACACAGCAAGGAGCACCCACCTGGCCGGCATACTCGATGACCATCTCCCCAGCATCAATGTCACGCTTGCAGAACAGACCTCGGCCGTGGATGTTGGAGCGGAACACTCCCACCGCCTCCCGGGCTGTCTCTCGCAGGTGGCGGTACCTCATGGCCATGGGCAACTCCAGGCTGGTGGCACGTCTGAAATGCACAACACATGTGAGTTTGGAGGCTGCACCACACACTCTGTGCAACAATTAGTGGTGACACTTATTTCTCAAGGCCGTGAGTAGTTGCTGTGTGAAGCCATTACCTGGTGGAGAGCTGGATCTCCTCTTGTTGGACAAGGGAGCGTTCTGGCATCCTGCGGTGCTTGGAGGCCAGCCAGCTGAAGATGTCATAAGGAGAACGAGTCTTGAAGGCCTCCGTGCGGGCACACCCACTTGGGTTCTCTTCCACGGCACCTTCCTCCTGCGGCCGCCGGTGGAACTGTGATGGCAGGGAACAAGAGAAATCAATACACACTTGTTGCTACCATCCTTGAATGGCACAAAAACACCATCACTGTCTGCAAGTAAGACTGGAGAAGCACTCACCTGGAAGGAGTACTTGTGGCAGTCCTTGGCCCCAGGGAGCTGTTCCAGGAGGTACTGGACTGCATTGTGGGTGAGGCCCAGCATGTGGAGGCCAGACATGGCCCCACCTGGGCCAGGATGCTGCATGTTGGTTGGCATCTTGGAGTCCACTCTCATGCTGGCCCGGGCGGCTGCCACAGCATCAAACACTTTCTGCCACACCTCTGAGATGTGGCGGGACTCCACCCGGAAGCCGTCGTCAGAGGTGAGCTCAAACACAATGTAGGGCTCCGTGCTGCATGTCTTGGGCTTGTCAAACAGGGCCGGGTCATCTGAGGGTGTGTGGACTGGCTGCTGGAGGGATAGGTTGGGCAGCTGCTCATTGACGTACAGGTCGTTGGTGATGTCCTTGTTCACAATGATGAGGTCCTTCTCACGGTCACGGTTCTTGGTCTTCCTCTTGGGACCGACGGACACCTTGGCCTTTATCCGCAGCTCCTTGACCTCTGGGGCGGGGAGGGGTGTGGCGGGGCCTGATATGGGTAGCACGTTGAAGCCAGAGCTCAGCGTGTTGTCCTTTCGCAGCACCAGCTTGTATGACTGTGTCTCCAGGCGTTCGTCCTTCTCCGTCTCTGGGCATGTGTTCTCGTTTTCGGAGTCACTCTCGGAGTCGGATGCAACTGTCTGGGATCCCTCCTGCTCCTTGAGGAACTCCGGGTGTCCTGCAGACGCTTGCACCTGGTTTATTTGAATGATTTCCTGTCTCTGCTTCTGCCTCTCCAGCTGCTTCTCCCTCATGGCATCCCGGTAACTGTAGGTGGGCCTGGGCCTCACGGTGGCTATCTTGGGGGTGGTCTCCACAGAGGTCAGTTTGGTGGCCATGCTACAGGTGGAGATTGATACCACAGAGGTGGTGATGATGGCTGGGGCCACAGTGGCCACGGTCCTCACGCCTCCCACCAGCGGCCGGTCTGCGAATGGCAGGCGGGAGTGTGCCTGGGTGTCCATGAGATTGCTGTCCTGAGAGGCTGTGGTCTGCACGGGCTGTGGCCTGATGACCTGGGGCGCTACAGAGGCCTGGGGGCGGGGCCGGGGGGTGGGGACGGAGTAGGTGCCGATGGTGGAGGCTGCAGACAGACTGAGTGGCAGATCGGCAGTGCCCGGGGAACTCAGCACACTCTGGTGAGCAGGAACCTGCTTGGTGCCAGTAAAGGACAACTCTCGAGACACAATGGCTGGCTGGGAATGCTGCTGCTGCTGTTGCTGCTGCTGCTGCTGCTGCTGCTGCTGTTGTTGCTGCTGCTGTTGCTGCTGCTGCTGCTGTTGTTGCTGTTGCTGCTGGTGGTGGTGGTGGTGGTGGTGGTGCTGGTGGTGGTGCTGGTGGGGGAGGCACACTGGGCTGGCCTGCAAGTCAGACAGCTGGATGCAAGGGGCATGCACCTGCTGAGTGTTATGCATGTGAGACACAGACATCTGTGTGTGTTGTGGTGACATGGCTGTCTGGCTGTACTGCATGACAGGTGTAACTTGCTGGTGCTCTGAGTGGTGCAGCAGCTGTGTCTGCTGCTGCTGTTGGTGGGGCTGTTGCTGGTGCTGCTGAGGCTGACTGGACTGCTGCTGATGCTGCTGCTGTGTCAAGTATTGCACCGGCTGCATGCCCGGCACCACGGCTGGCTGGTTGATAAGCAGCGTGTCTGGTGAGGTGAAGGAATATGTGATGTTGGTGTTGACCATCTGTGGCATCACCACAGAGCTCTGCTGAGGTGTCATCACCAGCTGTGGCTGAGGCACCACCACTGGGGCGGCCGGGTATGTCACCAGGCTGCTGCCCCCTGAGGCCATCTCTCCATCCCTGAAGCTGCCTACATACTGCAGCGTGTAGCCCTGTGGCACAGCCACCGAGGGTGTGGACACCATGGTGAGCAGTGGGCTGACCTGTGGAGACACCTGTGGGGCTACCTGGGTGACCTGAGGTCCCACTTGCAGGGCAGGGCTGAGGTGGGTGACAGTGGAGGCGAGCTGGGCGGCAGGTGTGTACTGAGTGGACTGGTTGCCAAACTGCTGGAAGGGAGGAGTGCCCTGGGTCAGGATCTGGCCTGAAGTGTTGGCCATAGGGTGCATGGTCACCTGGATGGGGGCTGCAGCAGTGGGCGGCAGAGGCAGACTGGAGGCAGCCCCATGGTACTGGTCCTGAGTGGGCATGTGGGGGGGTGCCCGGCGGTACTGGTAGCCCCGGTTGCCCCGCATCAGTCGGATGTTGGTGTAGCGGCGGGGACTGGCACTCTTCTTGACAATGGGGCTGAACTTGACAGGGGAGACGGGTGGGGGCACAAAGACGTCTGTGCCAGGAGGTGGGGCACCGCGTACCACACCCAACAGTTCCACGTCCTCTCCACTGCCGGGGGACTTCTTGATGGCTGTCCTGACCTGCCGATGCACGCCAGGCTGGCGTGGCAGGGCAGGGTCCAGCCTCTGCTTCTTCACTGCTGGCTCCTCACTGTCTGTGCTGGATGTCCCCAGGAACTCAGGAGCCTTAGAGCCATCCATATGCTGCAGGGGAGTGCTGGAGAGGCCCTGCTCAATGTTGGAGACCAGATTACCAATCAGGGATATCTCCTGCCCTTCCATGGAATGCTGGCCAGAAGAAAGTTCAGGGGGAGAGGAGAGGTATTCCCCTACACTCGACACACTAGGGGTTGGGGGGTATTGGGAGGTTGAGGCCTCCACCTTGGGGGATAAGGGTTCTCTGAGGCCCTGGTTGTCATCTTCATCTTTGTTGTCCTCATCTGAGTGGAGATTGTCCTCATACTCCTCATCTTCATCTGATGTACTGGAGCTGTCCACCTCAAATGTGCAGGTCTCAATGTGCTTCTCACAGCTCTCCTTGGTCCTGGGGAGGGAAGCATGACCACTGTGATGAGCTGCCTACTCAAGCTTCTCCATTTACCAGCTCTATCAGTATACCTCTAATATTTGACAATTAAGCTACAAGGATTAAAATGAAAGCCTTTGTTATGAGATACTTCCATGGTGCAGTGAGTAGTGTAACCAATGACAACTACAGGTCTGCAGGCCTCTGCTCAAATCTGTTCATCCTTCCCTTGGGCTGGTCAATAAAACCTGGGGAAACCTGGGGAAGCTAAACTGTGGAGACCCAATGTCACAGTGGCCCTGTGTCCTGGGGTGAAGGATGTCATTCACACAGACTCAAAGGTCAATGAAACAGAGATGAGCGTTGAGGACAAGAACAGCTATAGTGTCTTTTTGCCATGTTTTCTTACACTCTGAGGAAAAGTAAGTTAAAATTTGGTAATTTTTGCTCTGCTTTTCCTGAATGGAATGATTCCCTCCATGAAGAGTGCAGGCATCTACAGGTGCATAAACCTTTTACCAGTTTCAAGGACAATTCACACGTACAGACCAAAGCCATGGCACCCTTAGAGAGTGGTGTCTAGTGCAGTCAGCCATCATATGATTCCTGCACTACAAAATGTTTAAGTAGGTGATAATTCCATAAGAGAGAGAGAGAGAGAGAGAGAGAGAGAGAGAGAGAGAGAGAGAGAGAGAGAGAGAGAGAGAGAGAGAGAGAGAGAGAGAGAGAGAGAGAGAGAGAGAGAGAGAGAGAGAGAGAGAGAGAGAGAGAATAAAAATACAAATAATAAAGATAATAACAACACCACTTAGAGGGTGTAAGACTCACCTGTAAAGCCTCTTGCACTTGGAACACTTGTAGGGGCCCTCCTCCCCCGGTGAGCTGCGTGCCAGACTCTGTTCCTTGATGCGCATGGCCAGGGATGAGTGCAGGGGTGGCGTCTGAGGGTCGTCCTGGCCGTGGGAGCGAACTGTCCTCTCCTCGCCCGTCCCTTCATCTTGACTCTCACTCATTTCTGCGCTGGAGGAGGAGCCGTCTGCCGCCCCATCCAGCTGTAGCACAGTCTTGTGGCGGTACCGGTGGCTGCGGGACTTAGAGAACTCGCACAGGTTGTTGTTGTTGTTGACAATGCTCACTGTGATGTCGTTGTTGTCGTCTGAGAACTTGAGGACCTTCTTGGAGACTGCATTCTCCTTGGAGTTTTCGCCGTCACTCCCAGGGCTAGTGTTCTCGTCCTGGCCCTGAGACCTTCCCCCGGCATCCTTTTGGCAGCCGTCCTCCTCATCCTCCTCCTCAGAGTCCAGGATGCCACTCCACTTCCTCTTGAGACTCTTGTGCACCATGCCAGGCCCTTCGCCCCCTGGGATCTCAATGGTCTCGTTTATCTCTATCTGGACGGTCTCGTATGGCTTGCTCTTCCGCATGCCGCTGCGCAGGGGGTACTTCTTGATCACTGTGCGGTAGTTCCTCTTCATGCAGATCTTTTTGCGTTCGTTGCCCTTCCCGCCAATGTTGGTTCCCTCATTCTCGTCAGAGTGTCGTGGGGACTGCTGGGTGGCTGGCGGGGGTGGTGCGCCATGCGGGACAGAGTCACTGTGGTCGCTGGTGGATGACGACCGCCGGCTGTTGGTGGAGGGCATGGGCAGCACCCGGCATATCTGCTTGAGAGAGGAGGAGGGCTTCCCTGAGGCCGAGGTGCCTGGGCTCTTAGTGCTGAAGCCCTGGGAGGATGTCTCACTGCCACTGTTGCTGTCGGTGCTGCCATGGCCAGTGTCAGTACTGGTGTTGTGGTCTGAGCCTGCCCGGGACACACTCTCCGGGCTGCTGGTGGTACTCGCCGTGCCATCTGAACACCGCTCTGGGCTACTGCCAGGCAGGGCAGGGTTAATGACACAGGAAGCCTCACTACTACTGCTGCTTCCACTGCTGCTGCTGCTGCTGCTGCTGCTGCTGCTGCTGCTGCTGCTGCTGCTACTGCTGCTGCTGCTACTACTACTGCTGCTGCTGCTGCTGCTGCTGCTGCTGCTGTTACTACTGTTATTGCCACTATTACTACTACTGCTGCTGCTGCTGCTGCTGCCATTGCTGCCTGTGTCATTCTTATTCTCCTTATTGCATGAGTTGCAGGTGTCTGCTGAAGTGTTGGTGTTGCTGCCAGTGTTGACTTGGTCCTGGTTCATCATGACGTGGCCGGTTGGGGGCAGAGGGACTGAGGTGGAGGGAAGGGAGGTGAGGTCCTGGGCTGGGGGGGGAGGCAGTGTCTGAAGGATGGGCTCCTTCACGTCAGCCTCGGCGGGGTCCCCCTGGAAGGCCTGGTGGGCCGCGGCGAGGGGAGCGTTTGTATCCATTATCACTTGTGGGTCACAGTCTGGTTCCTGAGCCTCCTGAGTCATGGTTCCTGAGTGAGTCACTTTCCCTGAGTCCATCATATGATCGCAGTGGCTCAGGAAGTCAATATCTAGTGGGCTTGGTCTGCCTGAGGTTGAGGGGGTTGATTCTAGGGTGATGGGGTCACACCCATCCAGGTCATTAAGCACCATTGATATCAGTTCATTGTCGTCATAGGTTGTGATGGCAGGCAAGTCTGTCTCCAAGAGCAAGCTCTCCTCCTCCACTGAGCGACTCACCTTGTCGATGATGTCGTCAATGCATTGCCGCACATCCATCTCCACCACAGCAGGTGGCGTCCTGCACCGCACCTCCTGCCGGGCACCCCGCTCCTCCTCCTCCTTCTCCCTGATGCTGCGGTACAGGGGACACAGGTGTGGCGGGATGATGTTGGTCTCCCGGGACTTCTTCTCCACCTTGCGTTCCTCCAGCTGCTTGAACCACTTCTTGACGGCAGCCATCTCCCAGTGCACTGTGTCCTCCCCCAGGGAGTGGTCGATGGTCTTGTGGAAGGCGGCATCCCCCAGAAGCGAGGCGTCCTCCAGTGTGGGGATCACCCGGCGGGTGCGGCAGGTGTAGGTCACCTGGCGGGTGGGGTCCACGGTGCTCCAGTACAGGCGGCTGCACACAAAGTCCACCGGGATGAGTGCCTCAGAGCTGTCCGACTCTGGCACGATCCTGCCGAGGTTTTTGATGGTGAGGGCGCCCAGGGTGATGCTGACCCGGTTGCCGGCCACCTGCTTCCACTTCTTCTTTTCGCAGTCCATGTCGACATACACACAGCGACTCACTTTGAAGTCGTCGGACTTCTCCACCCCATTCGTGATGCTCTCGTGCTGTGGGCAGAATATCCTTTTGTCCTCCATGAACTGGCAGCAGGCACGGCGAGCACACATGAAGTGGTAGGTGGCCTGGCATGACTTGTGGCAGCAGCCCACTGTGGCGCCACGCTCCAGGCAGGCTGAGCACTTGATGAGGCGGCCACGGTTCACTGCCAGGTACACATTCTGTAAGCCCCCATCCACCTCCTCATACACCTCTGAGGACCACAGGCCACAGTTGACGTGCAGCCACTCGTCCTGGCCAAGGTACAGCAGGCGACCTGACGAGTTGGGGTCGTCATCGCCCTCCCGGCCGCACAGCACACACTTGCGGCGGTCAGGAGGGCCGTGGTGCAGCCACTTGGAGGGGCTGGTGGAGCGCTTCCTGAAGATGGGGGCATCTCGCAAGGTGAAGTGGCGTGAGCCAGACACCAGGGTGCGGGCGATATAGCTGTGGTCCTGGTGGGGCACTGGAAATGGCCGCTGCTTATCCACCAGGTCGAACACATTGGCAGACTTGACATCAAACCATGGGAAGCACTCCTTCATGTGCTTGGCATAGGTGGCCTGAACGTTGCGGATCTGGCTGCGGTTGAGGTGCCGTCCGTTCTCTATGATCCTCACCATGTCCACATGGAACTGCAGCACCGACTCATACTTCTTCTCCTTCAGTTTGTCCTTTACTGAGTACAGATCCCTTGGCTCCTCAGGGTCATCCTGAATGCTCTCTATCTCTGTGTCTGTGTCACAAGATGAACTCTCTTCACTGCTTACACAGTCATCATCTATGTCTTTTGTTATCTTATCTTTGGGACTAATGATCTGTGCCTCCACCTGGGCCAGGCTCTTCCCTTCAGCAGCATCTGTCTTGGCATCCAGCAGCCCGGTGGTCTCCAGCATCATCTGGTTTCGGTCCCCCATGAACAGGTTCCTCATCACCCGAGAGGTGGCTGTGGTCTCGTCGTTTGGGCCGTCCACCTGCGTGCAGGACACTCCAGTGTCACTGAGGGGCAGGAGGCTCTGCAGGGCCTCTCGTGTTAAGACCTCAGGCTGCTCCTCCTCTATGTGTCTTACACTTTCTATTTCCTTAGAGACACCTTTAGAGTCCTTTTCTGCAGCCTCTGGGAGTGCAGGCTTTTCAAGCACAGGCTCCTGAGGCAGCTCACTCATTTCCACACTCACTGGAATTTCTGTTTTTGGTGTTGTATCTTGATCAATTGGTTTATTCTTGACAGGAGATGAGGCAGGCGACTTAGACTTGCAGATGTCTTCCAGCCTCACAGAGCACTCCTTCAGTTTGATGGGGTCTGTGGAGACTCCAGCAGCAGGTGGATTAATAGCAGCAGGGGCTGAGCCAGCGGTGCACGAGCGAGTCTGTCGGCGAGGGAACAACTGCACCTCTTCTTCAGTTTTCTCTTTGACGGTTTTTTCTTTGAGATCAGTTTTCTCTGAGGCATCAACACAACCACTTCTTTCTGTATTACTGTTAGCTGCCATGGGTTCTGTCTGACTGTACAATGGAGCTAAGGCCTGCTCAGCAGCAGGCTTTGGGCTGACTGCTTCACCCTGAGATATGCCCTTTGCAGAGCTCAAAGAAGTTCCTAAAAGTGTGCTACCTCCTGATGCAGACTCTGTGACAGGTTTACTTGGCACTTGGCTTGAGTCAACTTCCATGCCAAATTCTCCCACTTGGCTGGCCTCAGCTGGCTCACACACACTCTCTCCAGGAGGTGTTCGCAGTGCCACATCACCCTCTGTGGCAGAGCTGCACTCAGGGAAGGGAAGGGCTGCCTGCTGATACCCTGAGGACAAGGCTGGCCCAGGAGATTCTGCTGAGACTTTACTGCCTGTTGCTGATGCTGCTGCTGCTGCTGTTGTTTCAACAGGACTCTGTTCTTCCTCCATCCTCTCCAAGGGCAGCTCCTCAGTCTTCTCCAGGGTTGGGGTGCCGGGAAAAGGTAATGGAGTGAGGAGTCCTGAGGAAGACAGTTTAGTAGAGGTGTCTCTCTTTTGCAGATGTCTGGCACACTTGCTGTTGAGGAGAGCTTGCAAGACAGCTTCACACCCAGCCAGCAACTCACTGCTAACAGCATCCAACCAGCTGGAGGTGCTGTCCACCATGCAGCTGCGGCAGACATACTCCACTGTGTCGGGCAGGAAGCTGAGGATCTGATAGCGCTCATTGTTGAGGCCCTCACAGTGAGCGTGCACCCACTCCCTGCACCGTCCACACTCCATCATCTGCCGGCACACAACTTGTATGTGAGCTAAACACACACACACACACACACACACACACACACACACACACACACACACACACACACACACACACACACACACACACACACACACACACACACACACACACACACACATCTTTAAAACATCTATCTCATAGAGAGAGAGAGAGAGAGAGAGAGAGAGAGAGAGAGAGAGAGAGAGAGAGAGAGAGAGAGAGAGAGAGAGAGAGAGAGAGAGAGAGAGAGAGAGAGAGAGAGAGAGAGAGAGAGAGAGAGAGAGAGAGAGAGAGAGAGAGAGAGAGAGAGAGAGAGAGAGAGAGAGAGAGAGAGAGAGAGAGAGAGAGAGAGAGAGAGAGAGAGAGAGAGAGAGAGAGAGAGAGAGAGAGAGAGAGAGAGAGAGAGAGAGAGAGAGAGAGAGAGAGAGAGAGAGGAGAGAGAGAGAGAGAGAGAGAGAGAGAGAGAGAGGAGTGCACGTTAAAGACACAATATGACCAGCACTCCTCACCTTGGCCTCGTAGTCATCATCCTCGTAGCAGCCGTTGCAGAGGGGACAGAAGTTGCCTCGTTCCCTGAGAGTAGCACAGCGCAGGCACAGGGCCAGGTAGGTGGTGAGGGACTCCTCGGACAGAGTCACTTCTAAGGTCTTGCTCTTCTGTGTTATCTTCTGCCAGCGAGTCACGTTGGGACTGCCACAGCTGCTGCATCGTGTACAGGTCACACATTTCTGTGGAGAGGTGGAAGGTGAGACAGAAGTGTCAGTAGTTTGACAGGTGATCTCCACTGTATGATGGCGAGTCAGTACTCAACACAGTAATGATGAGGATGAGTACATACCAAGTCACAACAGACTACCAAGTCATGCAGGTTAGGGATGGTCTGAAATGTACTTTATAAATTCACAACTTCCATTCCTTAAGATATATGTTTGAATGGATGATTAGAGAGAGAGAGAGAGAGAGAGAGAGAGAGAGAGAGAGAGAGAGAGAGAGAGAGAGAGAGAGAGAGAGAGAGAGAGAGAGAGAGAGAGAGAGAGAGAGAGAGAGAGAGAGAGAGAGAGAGAGAGAGAGAGAGAGAGAGAGAGAGAGAGAGAGAGAGAGAGAGAGAGAGAGAGAGAGAGAGAGAGAGAGGCCTGCTTAGCTTGTAACAAAATCACTTAAAAATAATTTTCTTTCAAGCTGTAACATTTTTAAGACAAAAACCTCTGCATCTATTAGTTTTGTTTATTTAGGAGTGACATGCAATTATTTCCATCGCCAAATCTTCTTATATACTCAGCAAGTGTGTGTGTGTGTGTGTGTGTGTTCCCTGGTACATTGAGCCTGGGGTAGTGGAGTGGAGTGGTGGAGAGGGGCAGTTGGCAATCAAAACACAACACACTTTTGGACAACAAGGAAAATACAGCAAGCAAGGAAAACAAATCAGCAAGTATTGAAACAAGCAAACAGAAACAGAGAACTACTTCAACAAATAAGGAAAAGACAACTAAAATCTATGGGATACACTGAGAGAGGGGAAGAGAGGAAAACAAACACAGGTTAATAGGCAGTATCACAGACCAGCAATATGGCATGTAGACCTTCAAACATCATCCACATGACTGAAAATCGAAGGAGAGACATGACTGACTACATAACACAGCTCTTCAGTAAAGATACACCACGAGTCATGGCTGGTGCATTGGCAAGGCATGCAAGACAGAGGAAGCAGGATATGCAGTGTGATAAGATGTGGTGCTTGTCCCTTCTCTGCTACACTGAGCTGGGGATGATGGGATGCAGAGGGGTAGCTGGTAATCCTAACAGTACACCTAGGATAGTTTTTATTTATTTTATTTTATAGGAGAGGCACCAGCAAAAGAAAAAAAAAAGAAAGAAAAAAAAAAAAAAAAAAAAAAAAAAAAAAAAGGCCCACTGAGATGCCGGTCCCCAAATAGGGTTCAAAGCATTAGTAAAAAGTCGAAGGGTAAGTGTCTTGAAACCTTCCTCTTGAAGGGGTTCAAGTCATAGGAAGGTGGAAATACAGAAGCAGGCAGGGAGTTCCAGGATTTACCAGAGAAAAGGATGAATGATTGAGAATACTGGTTAAAAGGTGGACAGAATAGGGGTGAGAGAAAGAAGTCTTCTGCAGGAAGGCCATGGGAGGAGGGGAGGCATGCAGTTAGCAAGATCAGAAGTGAAGTTAGCATGAAAATAATGGCAGAAGATAGCTAGAGATGCAACATTGCAGCAATGAGAAAAGGCTGAAGACAGTAAGTTAGAGGAGAGGAGTTGATGAGATGAAAAGTTTTTGATTCCACCCTTTCTAAAAGAACAGTATGAGTGAAACCCCCCAGACGTGAAGCATACTCCATACATGGATGGATAAGGTCCTTGTACAGAGTTAGCAGCTGGGGGGGGTGAGAAAAACTGGTGGAAACATCTCAGAATGCATAACCTCATAGAAGCTATTTTAGCTAAAGATAAGATGTGAAGTTTCCGGTTTAGATTATAAGTAAAGGACAGACTGAGGATGTTCAGTGAAGAAGAGGGGATAGTTGTCTGGAAGGTTGTGTCAAGTTGATAGATGCAAGAATTAAGTTTGAGGCATTGCACAATACTAAATTTGCTCTGCCCCAATCAGAAATTTTAGAGAAATCAGGAGTCAAGTGTTCTGTGGCTTCCCTTCGTGAACTGTTTACTTCCTGAAGGGTTGAATGTCTAGAAATAGACATGGAAAAGTGCAGGGTGGTATCATCGGCATAGGGGTGAATTGGACAAGAAGTTTGGTTTACAAGATCATTGATGAAGAGGAAGAGAGTGGGTGACAAGACAGAACCCAGAGGAACACCACTCTTAAAAGATTTAGAAGAACAGTGACTGTCTACCACAGGAGCAATGGAATGATCAGAAAGGAAATGAGATAAAGTTGCAGAAAGATAGAAGGATAGTTTGGAAAACAAAGCTTTGTGACAGACTCTATCAGTGATGAAGCTTTTGATATATCTAAGGCAACAACAAAAGTTTCACCAAAATCTCTAAAAGAGGATGACCAAGGCTGTCTAAGGAAAGCCAGAAGATCACCAGTAGAGCAGCCTTGATGGAACCCATACTGGCGATCAGATAGAAGGTTGTGAAGTGATAGATGTTCAAGAAACTTCCTGTTGAGGATAGACTAAAAAAAATCTAGATAGGCAGGAAATTAAAGCAATAGGATGGTAGTTTGAAGGATAAGAACGGTCACTCTCTTTAGGAAAAGGCTGAATGTAGGTAAACTTCCAGGAAGAAGGAAAGGTAGATGTTGACAGACAGACAGTTGAAAGAGCTTGACTAGGCAAGGTGCAAGCACGGAGGCACAGTTTCGAAGAACAAAAGGAGGGACCCCATCAGGTCTATAAGCCTTCTGAGGGTTTAGGCCAGTGAGGGTATGGAAAACATCATTGTGAAAAATTTTAATAGGTAGCATGAAGTAGTCAGAAGTGGAGGAGAGGGAGGAACAAGCAAAGGTTTGAGTGAAGAGTTCAGCTTTAGAGATAGATGTGATAGCAGTGGTGCCATCTGGTTGAAATAAAGGAGGGAAAGAAGAAGAAGCAAAGTTAATGGGGATGTTTTTGGCTAAGTGACAAGTCATGAGTGGAGTTAGATCTTGAAAGATTTTGACATTTTCTATTAATGAAAGAGTTTTTGGCTAGTTGGAGAACAGATTTGGCATGGTTCTGGGCAGAAATACAAAGTGCATGAGATTCAGGTGGATGAAGGCTCAAGTATCTTTTGTGGGCCATCTCTGTATCACATATAGCATAAGAACAGTCTGTGTTAAACCAAGGTTTGGAAGGTTTAGGTTGAGGAAAAGTGAGGAATGTACGCCTCCATGCCAGAGACTATCACCTCTGTTATGCATTCAGCACACAGAGATGGGTCTCTGACATGGAAGCAGTAGTCATTCCAAGGAAAATCAGCAAAATACCTCCCTAGGTCCCCTCAACTAGCATAGGCAAAATAGCAAAAGCACCTCTGTTTTGGGGGACCCTGAGGAGGGATTGGAGAGATAGGACAAGATATAGATATGAGACTGTGATCAGACCAGCCCAATGGAGAGGATAGGGTAATCAGAGGTTAGGAAAAGATCAAGAATGTTGGGTGTATCTCCAAGACAGTCAGGAATACAAATAGGGATACAGGATAA
>NC_087179.1:15081879-15101879 GCF_035594125.1 Scylla paramamosain | reverse complement strand
TATGGACAAGTTTGCTGTAGGTTCAAGGCCTGGACCACCCCTTCAGAGCATAGTTTATGGCACCTTAGGGCAATCACATAAGACAGGGGTAGTTGCGCAGAAAAGTAAATATGGCCAAAGAAAATGGAAGATACAAGATACTACCAAAAGAACATTTGCAACTATTACATTCAACATGATAGAAAAATTAAAAGCTATCTTGGTATTCACTCACTCCACACTACCTACACCATCACTCATAATTACATAGATGATAGCTTGGATATTGTTCTCAAGCCACTTCTCCCTCACACTAACCTGACAAAACCACCGCCACCACCACTACTACCACCACCACCACTCTCATGCTCATCCCCACAAGTGAACTGCTTCTGCTGATGCCATAAATCTTTTGTCACATAACATGCAGAGCCAAAAATAGACTTGAATAAATAATAAGTGATGGGACAAGTAAAAGAAAGAATGTGGTTGACAGTTTTAAATAAAGTTTATGATTTTGAGATGATGGCTGATTGATCTCCAAACATCTCATGACAAAACAGTACATCTTTTTAATTTAAATCTCTGAAGAATAAAGGGAACCAGACAAATGAACATGATGTACTTTACTTTTCAAATGACAAGAACATTTCCTGGAGAACATCCCTCAATGCACCATTTCAAGCTTGACTGTTTGTACTGATAGAACCACAGAGCCTTCTTCCACCCACCCTCACTCAGACAGTAACCTAAGCATGCCGGGGCACTCACCCAGGGGCGGTCTTGAGTGGGCTGGCAGGTGCTGTGTGCGGAGGGGCCCAGACACTCCAGGTGGTAGTAGTTGCGGCAGTCGGAGCACCTCAGGAGGGAGTCTGCCCCAGGAGCACCACACACATGACACACAGCACACCGGCGGCAGATCCAAAACACCTCCTCCGCCTCTGACTCAGGGCCCTCCCCGTCCTCCAGGCAGTAGGGGTGGATGCCCTCACAGCACCAGGCACAGTACAGCAGCTGCACACATCGTACACGTTAGCTATTAACCCTTAACTAGCATGCATCTATTTCCTTACAAGTACAGGTTTTATCCTCAACCACATCTCTCTTGTCACTGATATTTCTGCCTCTTCCCTATCTTTTGTTAACAGTTTGTAGCTGAAGAGAAGGCAAGACAACTACTTTAAATATGGATCTGGAGAGGGAAAAAAACAATATTACTAAAGTATAGGATCCTCAAACATGTATATATCTCATCACAACCACCTTGATGAGGCTCTAGTGGAGGCAGTTGGGATTTTCTAGTTTTAACGATTACAGCAGTAGCTTAATAAGAATTCTGTCATTTATGGGAAAAGCACTGAGAGAACCTAACTAATCACTGTTGTGACTTTTGACATAACTTATAAGGGAGCAAAGTGTCTCAGTGTAGAGGCAAACTACCACACATCCACACACACATAACACATGACTAAAGCAAGGACTAATCACCTGTTCCTTTCCCAGAGAGCCACAGCGGAAACAGAGTATCTGAGGATGGAGTGGAGAGGCAGTGGTGACGGGATAACCAGTGAGCATCATCTCATCAGCATCGTAGCCTTGCCAGTAGTCTATGTTCACCAGAGCACTTGGCACAAACTGCTTCCCTGCCGCTATATCTCCACGATCCTGAAATGAAGTGAAGGTGGATGTGAAGGATACTGAAGCAGTCCTATACCAACTCATCCCACATCAGTCCTGCCCTAACCTATCCCATATCCTAACTTCTAATAAGCAGGAATAAATGACACCAAGATAAGTAGCTCATAACTTAACCTAACCTACAACAACTAGGACACCAAGATGCAAGGAAAGACCGGCTACTTCACCTTCTGGTCAGGCTGGATGCGAGTCATCTGCCGGGGAATAAACACTCCTCCTTTCTCTGGTTCCAGGGACTTAGAGGTGCTGTCACTCTCAAGATCTGGCACCTCCAGCTTCTCCTGTACCTTCAGGTTTAGGAGGGACACCTTCCGCAGGTCCTTCTGTGAGTTTGATGAGAGGGGCGTAGTGACTGTGGTGGTGATGGCAGTGGCGGCAGCAGCAGTGGTGATGAGTGTGGTCTTGCCTCCTACTTCCTGGGTGCCTGCTGACTTGATGGACAGTCTTGGGTTCTGGCACTTTCTCATGCTGCAGGGAAGGAAATGAAACAAATCTGTTGTATCTAATCAAGTGTTGGGTTGGAGGGGATCATGCTTTAAGATATACAAAATGACACGAACTTACCGAATTTCTCTCTTCCTTTGTCTGCAAATATTATCACTGCTCCTACTTCCATTTCAAAATACAGAACCTAAACAGGTGTTAGGTCGGAGTGGATATTGCTTTAGGATATACAATACGACATGAACTTGTTCGAACTTCTCTCTTCCTTTGTCTGCACGTACTAACATTGCTACTACTTCCATTTCAAAATACTACCGCAACTACAACTAATTTTGCTATTACAACCACCATCACTGCTACTGTATGAAGGAAAACACAGGTCTCTTCTCAGACAAGTGCAAAAAAGTGACCTACATGCAAGGCTTCTTCTTGGTCCCGGGCCCGCCGTACTTCTTCATGTCAAGGCAGTTGGAACACTTGAGGCAGTTGGGTGTGGTGCAGCCAGGACACTTGCCACACCACTGGGTCTTGCGCAGCACCTGGCAAAGGAACAACTCATAATGATAACACTACTCAGATCTGGTGCAATGAGACTTGGCACATCCCTAACACATCTGCCATGCCCTCTTTTGGAACATGGAAACACTGGAAAGATGGTCTGTAGGTGAGATAAACTGAGAGGCTATCATTGGGGAGTTCACCCTGACACAACACTTAGGTAAATGCACACCCAATATATCATTACCAAGGTCAAGTAGTTTTTGGTGAGCCTGCCAATGTATGCAGCCTCTCTTTCTCCTTCCTTTACACATAATACCTGATTTTACCAGACAGCCCTGTAAGGGTCAAGAGGCCTGCTGCTGCTTAATGCTCATAAGGGCCTTGCTTACAATCCTAGTTGAATTCTTACCGGTACCTTGCCACTCGAGGTTGTTGTCACGGTCACAATCTTGCGCTTTTGTTCCCCCTTTGGCTTGGCAGTGACCACACTGCTGCTCATCTGGTCCTCCTCCTTCTTGGGTGAGGGGAAGACTGCCCGGGTAATGCGTAGGACCTGGAGAACAGTGCAGGTCATAATGTGGCAGGCTATACAGAAAGCCAAAACTGTATGTCATGACCATCATTCTGATGCCTGATAAACTGAGGGGCTGAGTGTCTTTGTACAGACTAGTGAATGGAAACACTTGTTTTATCACTTCTATCTTTACAACTTTTACACTTTCACAAATATCAGGCAGCACTCTAGAAGAAGTTAAGAAGCAACAAGACTTAAAAAAATTATAGAAGAAAAAAATCACAAGCTTTACAGAGATCATGAGACTATCATGCAACTATAAAACAATTCTTCCAACACAACAGAGCATGCAAGGTGCCTACCTGTGCCTGGCTGCGGCAGACGTGCTTCACGCGCGGCCCACCAGCCTCGTCCAGCAACTCCTCCCCTTCCTCCGTCTCAGACTTCACAGCACCGCTACGCTTCACCTCGTGTATGGAGACCACAATGTTCTTCCCTCCCTTGCTGGGGAGAGGCATCAACTTCCTGCCATCCTCCTGAAAGGTCTGGAGACAGCTGGAGGGTTTGCCTGAGTTCTGGTAGGAGGAGAGGGGCATCTCCTCCACCATGTCCTCCATGCTGTTCTTGACACCTGGTATCCTGTGGTAGTGCTTCATGGAGTGCGATAACTGGGACCTTCTGGTCTCCTCACTGGAGGCCCACGAGTCCTCTGAGGTCTTGATGAATGCATCGCTGTCTGAAAACTCACTGCTCTCCGAGGACTGGGTGGAGGTGGAGGTGACCAGGGCTGAGGGGTCCTTGTCTGCTGCAGAGGCAGGTCTGTGCAGGGCCAAAGGGAAGTAATAATCCAGGTCAACGCGAGGTTTGCCGGCCTTCTTGAAGTAAGCACTCAGCTCTATCCTGGATCTGAAGCTCTGGCCATCAGGACTGTACAGGAGGCTCACCCTCCCCTCCCCTCTGTCATTCCACCTGATCCGTCTGGTCCACCCTTGACCAAAGTGTTGAGTTTCACATTTCCTTGAAGACTTTTGAGGCTTGGTTTTCTTCACACCAGGTACTATAAAGGGTTGGGGTCCTTCCCCTTCAGACATGCTGGGTGAGGTCACCACTCTAGACTTATCAGTCATGTCATAGTTAACCAGTCCATCCGACTCAGAGCCGGCTGGTTCCGCTCCACCTTCCTGACTGGGCAACTTTCCCTGAGTCACATCTGATAACTTCTTGGTGTCTGTCAGTGGTTTCGTCTCCCAGCTTTTGTCTTCAAGGAAGGGCAACTTTGAAGTCTGCTTCTCTTCTTTCACAGCTGAATTGTTTTTCTTCTTGATACGTTTGCCTCTGTTCATCTTTTTTCTGACAGGTTTAATCTTAATAGCTTTCTTGGGTATCTTTAAGACTATTTTAGTGGTCAGTTTGCTGTCACTCACAGACAACGCACTTGGCTCTGGGGAGGCTGAGCCCTGGTCAGCTGCCTTCTTGGTCCTCTTGTCCTGAGAGGCCTTACCACTAGTGTTTCTGGTGTCGCTCTCCTGCACACTGGACTCTTTGTCACCAGACTCTGGCAGGACAGTAAATGGTTCAGGGGAGGCTGTTCCTTCCTCTTGTATCTTCTGTTTTTTACCTGAGAGGTTTACGTCCCCAGCGTCCACAGTGGTGCTCATGTCATTACCATCGCCTGTGTCTTTCTGAGTTTCCTGAGCAATGCTTGAAGCTTTATCCTTGCCAAACTGAGGTGAACAAACTGAGGAACTGTTGTTACCAAACAGAGGAGGACTAACAACCTGTTTTGATTTCCTGGATCTACCTCTAGTGTAAGTCTTGGAAAACATCTGAATGGTTTCAGGTTTCCTCTGTTCTGATTCACTTTCTGTGGTATCAGTCAAACTGGTGTCTTCTTTTCTCCCAGCAGACAGTGTCCTGGTCCTGGAGGACACTTTCTGCTTCTGTTTGAACTGTGAGGTGCTGGCCTCGGCCTGGGACTCCTGGTCCTTGCGGTCCCCTTCCTCCACACTCTCCTCCATGACAAACACTTGGGTTGGAGGTTTGCTCCTGGCTTTCTCCTGCAACTTCTGAGGCTTGACCTGAGGTATTTTAGACTTCTTTCCCTTGCTAAGGTGAGAAGGTTTCCGAAACTTGTGCTTTCTTTGGCCGGCCTGGCAGGCAGCCGCCTCAGGAGACTTGTCATCAGAGCTAACCTCAGAACACGGCTCTGAGCTAGAGACTGGCTCAGTGCTGGAGGAGCCTGGGGTGTCGCTGGAGCTGGGAATGGAAGCATCAGAGTGACCGGTCACCACTGGGAAGTACTTGTGAATGTCATCCACCTTTCCAATGAGACTGAAGTACGAGCTGAGTTCCCTCCGTGACCTGAAGGTGCGGCCGTCTGGACTGTACACGTACGTATCAAACCTGTCGCCTGCTGACCTCCATTTGATTCTGCGCGTCCACCCACCAGGCAGCATGGTCATCACCACCTTGCCCCGTGATCCCCCATTGCCTGGGACAGAGGGCTTGCTCTTTGCCTCGCTCTCACTTGCCTGGCCCACTGCTGGACTGCTGTTGCCAAAGAGCACCCGTGCATCAGCCCTAATGCCCTGCTTCTTAAGAAACTCCTCAAGCTTCTGAACACTACGGAACTTCTCCCCACTGGGACTGATGACAATGACCTCAGGCCCAGTCTTGCGCCGCCACCCTCCTGGCAGGTCTATGACTGAGCCAAAGGCACCTCCTCCTCCTGGGTCAAGGGGCAGCCGCTTCATGTGGCTGGTCAGCTCATCATTTTTCTCTGTGGACGTGGCAGTGGCACCCGCACTCATGCAGCGGGCCAGGCTGGTGGGCACCTGCTCCTTGAGGTGTGGTGGCAGGCGCTTCCTTAGGTGGTCGTGGAGTATGTTGCTAATGGAGCAGGAGGTGAGGACCCGATAGAGCCAGCAGGCGGGGCACCTGTCCTCCACTTCAAGGCCCTGCACCTGGCACTCTCCTTTGCCATCCAGGCACTCCATTACCTCCTTCAGCCCAGCACTGGCTTTGTCCAAGAATGAACTGCACATCTCACAGAACAAGATGCCAAACTTATAAAAATTTTCCCCAGCAATATCACAGACAGCACATTTTCCTTCCACACTCCCTGCAATGAAAGAACATTCTTACATGTAGAGAGAGTCTAATAAACAGCTATAATACAAACTATAAATACAGCAATAAATGTAATGCCAAAGAGTGCTGTCTCATGGGTGGCAGTTGATCAGTGGGCGCAGTATTCCCAGCCTGATAGAGCCACATGCCCTTCAGGTTGGGCCAGTGTACATACTCACTGGTTCAATACCCCTGCGCGACTCATCACCTCACTGTTTCTAAGTAGTATATGATAACCCACATAATCATGTACTACAACCACCTGAGTAATATACCTTTAATAGTGCAATGGCAGTAAATGCAATACCAAACACATTTTATTGCAATGAATTTTAATTTGATTCTTTTTTTTTTATTCACTGGAGGGATCATGACACTAGAGCTGTTCATTAACAATTCCATAACAAAAACTCAAGAGATTTCATTACTTCATCAATACTAAGAAAATCATATGCCATTTCTTTTGCACTTCTGGTACAGGAATAGTAAATAAATAACAAAAATATATTTTACCAATAACAAATGAAAGATATGTTAGTTTCTCTCTCTCTCTCTCTCTCTCTCTCACTTCCTCTCTCAGACACAAACACTCACCTCCTTCGCAGGCTGGAATAAATCTCTGCAGGGAGGCTGGGTTCCGTAACCTTTGAAGTGTGGTCTTGTTGAGGTTGAGTCGCGGTCTTCTGAGGATGTTGCGGGGGAGTGTAGAGACCGCCAGCACAGGGGAGGTGGTGCAGGAAGGTGCAGGCATCAGCTCCTCCCCTTCACCCTTACCACCCTGTTGATAAGTGTCATCCTGTCATTACCAAACCTCTCCTACATACAAGGATAAGAAAAAGGGATAAAATGGATTTGTGGGTGAATAGTCCTGTTTACTTAGGGATCTCACTAAAGTTTCTCTTCCACACTACAAGTCTATATATATTCATGCAAAAACAGTGTCATCACCAAGCCTCTACTACACGCCACTAAAGAATAACTAAGGAGGACAAGCTTTCAAAATAAGGGCAGTCCTGTTTACATAGATAGGCTACACATGTTTCTCCTCTGCACAATACATCAGTTTTCAAGTCACAAATCAAGACCCTGACATCACCCAACATCTGCTACACACTAAAATAGGAGAGCAAAGGAGGAAAAGACTTGGACTTGAAAGATATGAAGATGAGTGCTCCTGTTCACTCTTAATTTTTCTATTACACTGCAATACAACTTTTGACTCATTCACAGACCAACTCAAAGCAACACAAGTGAGTCCAGTGTTATTGTCAGTGTGTAAATGTAGATTGTTCCTCTGCCAACTCTGTGTATCAGAGAGACGCATCAAATACAGCTTCCTATTTTCCAGTGATGTCATACTCAACAGAATGCTTCACACAGCACAGCACCATCAGGCAACCATTTCCACCTGTCACATCCCAGCACTCCTTGGTCTTGGTGGAGGTCTTAATGTGTGGCACTTCATTAGTTCTTTATGATAACTTCTATTTGATTTATAGACATGAACTTCACTGGACTTTATAACATCACTACTTAAGGCAACTGTACAATGAACAGATTAATGTTATCATGAAGTGAGATTGGTTTCCTCTCTCTCCCTCCCTCCCTTCCACCTCTGAGTCACAACACACAGACTATCAGCCTTAATCCAGGATGCTAGAGGTCACAACATGAAACATACCACACAAAACAAGGTTAAATGTAGTCTCTTCCATCAGTAACATAAAATGCATAGATCTTTATACACACTCAAGAATTACATAACAAATGAAATGCTGAATTAAGTTCATAACTGATGTAATCCTTATATTTTAATATATAACTTGGTACACTTAAAAATTTATGTTTATCAGTATAGAATGTTTAAGTACAAACTCTCTCTCAAAAATACAGTAAGATAAGCACACACACACACACACACACACACACACACACACACACACACACACACACACACACACACACACACATGTACCTTGGCAGTCTGCTTCAGCCTGTTGTCCCAGGGTGAGCGGAGCAGCTTCTCAATCTTCTCCTTCACCCTGGACTCCTTGGGATCGCAGCGCTGGGGTGAGTCTGGGGCCTCCGCCTCCACCTCCTGCTGTGGGGCCTCCACCCGGCGCTTGGGGGGGCGGCCCACCTGCCCCTTGCACGGCCCCGTCATGGCCTCGGTGTAGATGGAGATGGTGCGGCGGACGCCCTCCATCCCTGAGGCAGTGCTTTTATCCTGTGCCCGCGAGCGAGGTAGAGACAGGAACTGTGTGTGAGAACCACGACCCTTGCGAGTCAACTTAACAAGTCTCTTGGGCGAAACACTAATGCTACCTTCCCCGGCCTCCGCCCCTGGGCCAGCCTCCGGAAGCCCCCCGGGGGAGCATATTTCTGTAATGTCGGCGAATAACCTCTTGTTGGGCTTGATGATGCGCGAGGACCGCACACTCATGGTGGGCAGGATGAACCTTTTCGGACTTTTCTCACCGACCACGGGCAGCGACGGAACTTTCTTTTTGGCCTTGGCTAACAGTTTCTTGGCCAGGGCTGTCTTAACCGTCGGCGGTCTACTAATTCTATGATTTGTCTGTCTCCGCGTCACACGGTTAGAGGCGGCCACCTGCCACGGCTTGGTTCCCTGCACACACTCCTCCCCAGGCCCTTGCAAGGGGTCCTGTCCCGGCACCAGGGGCTCCTGGGGGGCAGCAACACGCTCCTGGGCACTGACACCCTCTGTCCTGCTCCTGCCCTCCTCCCGCACCTCACTCACCGCCCCCTCCACAACACTGGTCCTTCTGGTGGTGGCCAGCCCCGCCTCCTCCAGGGCTAGGCACGCCTCCTCTGCCTTCTGTGCTGCCGCCCTCTTCCCCGTCCTTGATCTAGGTGGCACGGTCCCCGTCCTCCCAGCCACCCGTGCCTCTGGCTGGCCCGAGATAAAACCCTCAAACTCATCTTCATCCTGGAACACCAAACCGGTGCATCAGCAAGGCTTGACAAGCTTCAAGAAAACCCCTCACACCCTAGCAACTGTGATGATTATGGACAAATTTAGCTTCAAGGCAACAACTATGTCTACATGATTATTCATTCAAACTATTAAAGGCAAGTTGTAGCTTGTCCACAAGTATGGCTTCTTTAATCAATCAATTTTACTGCAAACTACAAGAACAACACTGCATATATATATATATATATATATATATATATATATATATATATATATATATATATATATATATATATATATATATATATATATATTAATGAAGTGTATTATTTTAATATTTTCTACTAAGAACTTTTAAAACAATTTCATCTAACAGTTACTAAATTTAAAACTGGGAAACTTTGCTGGAAAAGAATGATTAGAATTATTTTTATACAGTTGTCAAAATAACATACATCTACATGAGGCATCTGTAAGAAGCAAGATTATGCAACATTTCACAATATACGCCTACAGTCCCATCCCCACAACAGGCAGATTCTGAAATACAACCAGGCAGTCTACACTTCAAAACCAAAACCAAACCCACACACACACGCACACACACATATAACATATATATATATATATATATATATATATATATATATATATATATATATATATATATATATACACACACACACACACACACACACACACACACACACATCTCACTACATAGCCACACCAACAATGAAAGATAACAAAAAGCTTCATCTATGTAGCAATCTTAACCTGATTCCATTATGGTGTTAGAATTTAAAATGAGATGTTTGAATCTGAGCAATGTTATCATATGCAGCACATCAGCTTAATGCTGTGGTAAGCAAGAGTTGTTAGGAGAGAAAAAGATATTCTGAAGACTGAGGCAGCAACCACCACCATGCCAATGAAGACAAGGAAACCAATCAGCTGTCATTATTCATGGTGTAACTCAACTCAGCACTGCACTGCTTTCAATGCCAAACCATAGTTGTTAGGAGAGAAATGGCTTATGTGTACTTATCATATATCTGAACAGTGACCACCACCATGACAATAACACATATTAATCAATCCAGTTTTGCTAAATATAACAATGAACCAGATATTATGAAAGAAATTGCTTGAGTTATCAAATCAATGAGCAGACACCACCACCACCACCACCACATCACAGGCTCATAGCTTTCATTCGCCTCCAATCTGCAGTAAGCCAGATGTGTTAAAGAAACATGAAAAGCTTTGTTTGTTTATTAAGACGGCAGCAGCAGCACCACCACCATCACCACCACAACACAAGCTAACCACTCTCCAATTTACCTCGTTACTTCTGCAACCATAACTCACGCCAATCTCAGTCAACTGAAATAAGAAGACAAATCTAGTTTATATCAACAAATCCCAACATCTTTCCTCTCACGCACACACAAGCCATCATGCAGCCAGCCAGTGTTTTGTTATCATTATCACCCACTGACAGGTGTGTTTGCGGCCAGATTAGCACACCACAACACAGATACACCTTCCTTCACGTACACCCAACACTCGCACAGGTAAATGAGCAACGCGAGGCACCAGGAAAAGGATAAAATTATTTGCGTCTCATCCCTGTCCGGGGCTGAGGCTGGGCCCCGCGACTCCCGCCCATCACGCCCTTCACCGCCCTCCCCGCCCACACCACACTCTCCCCAGGCCGCCCTCAGGTGCACGCCGCGGCATAGCACGGGCCAGGTACACGCAGGAGGGCAGCGGGGAAGGGATTATATTGCATGCTATTGATTGCAAGCGGTGAGTTGGCGCCATGTTGACAAGGCCGAGGCAGGGGAGCAGTCCTCACCTCGTCCGAGTCCCCGAATATCTGCGTAAATAGATCCAGACCCTTGCGTATCCTTCGCGTGTACAGCTCTTCGGGCGTGTGTGTTGCATGACTCCCTCGAAACCTGACTCTCTTTCTGGTGTTGAGTTTTAAAGCTTTGCCAGGGAATCTGAATTTCGCCATGGTCACCTCCGGGGCCGCGGGGACACTGAGGCGCTGCTCGCCCCGCGTGGTAAAAACTGACTCAGGTTCCAGCAATGAGTAGCAGCTCCTCTCCATAACACTGACAGAACATCACATGTTGTCCTGGAAACTTGTACCTCCACTGAAAATAATGCCCATCATTAAAGTTTAAATTTTGAGTGATTTACATAGTTACAGTGCGGAAAAAGAGAAATATAAATATTTTAAGAGAATGTGTTTGCGGGAACGAGTGTGCGGGTCGGCGCAGGAGCCCGCCAAACCGCGGCGGCCTGGGGCGGGGGCCGCGGGGCCTCACCAGGGGCCGCAAACAACCTCCAGCCTCCACCTCCTGCCTCAACTGAATGTGTAATGATGAAAAAAATAATTATTTAATACGCTAGCATACATTTATATCTACCCGCGCTCCTCAAACACAAAAGATAACACTCGGCACGTGCGAATGTTTGTAAACAATCTTTCCGAAAACGTTTGCAATGTGTTTCTCTGGAAAGAAACGGCTTTCCATTTCGCACGAGATGATGCAACCTTACATCAGGCTTGACGTGTCAGTTCATGTTACCCCTAGAACAAAGGCATCGCGCCTGTTGGTGTCGGCAGAGGCGGGCATCCCTGCAAGTGCCTCCTCCCTGTGTTTCCACTGAAATGCTGGCCACGGAAAACAAACGTTCCAAGATTTAAAATGTAAACATAAAAGAACGTTTTTTTCAGGCACTTTCTGTATGTCGCATGTGATACAGGTCTATCTGCCATATCTACACATAGCAGGAATATGTTTTAAAATTCGGAAAAAATAATAAAAGTTTTTAATCTTATTCTTGCAATTTACTGGTCACATCATACATTGCCCTTTATGGTATAAACGTACGGTGTGTGTGTGTGTGTGTGTGTGTGTGTGTGTGTGTGCAAGCATTACAATTCGACACACTTTATAATCAACTCTCTCTCTCTCTCTCTCTCTCTCTCTCTCTCTCTCTCTCTCTCTCGAACGCGGTTCATAAATTTTCGCCGTCTAGATTATGCAGATGCAAGTTCCAGTAGATAGAGCAAAACAGTAATTCTATATCACGCCTCTTCATCTCTTCATCAGTCAAAAAACTTACAGCACACCTCCTTTTCTTCAGCCTCGAGACACTCTTCCTACAACTGAGGGTGCCATGTAAAGGCATGGCACTCCAGAGAGAATGTAACACTACCAAAGTGTGTGGAAAACAGAATTGTCATATTATGCTAATAGGAGATCTGTGTATGATTTATACAGCCTTCCTTCCTCTGTCCTCTTTTGCCTCCCAGATAAAGCATCACAAGTAATGTTGCGATGGTAACGCTTATATGAGGAAAAAGAGCATATATCAGGCTTTTCAGCCGACCAAAGAAAGGCAAAAAAGTAAACACAAAAAAAGCATAAGGGATTCATATACACATTCAATAGCGTGCAATAAACGTTCCATCATCGGAGGCTGTATTTTGGTCAATACGGAGCACTAACGTTTCTCTGACGCGCGTTCAGCACATTACGCGACACATAGACGTTTAACTCATGTAACATTAAATAATTTTGCCTGCCAGAAGGGGAGGGGAGTATTAGTGAGTTGCCGACCCGTCCTGGTCAATCTTGCAGCCCGGTAGTCCCTCTCCCTGCCCCCTCCACCCCTGTTATCTGACTGTTATAACATGGTGACACGCCAACCCGTGGCCACTGCATCAGTACGCAGGCGCTCACCACTCAGCACACGGCTCCAGTAATGTCTTTTCACGAAGCCCAGTCTGCTATTCTTCTCCCAAGCTTACATTCAAGGCTACGAACTACCATGTCGGGAATACATCTCCTTGACCTAACTGATAACCCAACTTTCCTCCTCGGTTTGCCACCTTCATGTAATTCTAAAATGGCATATAAAGGAAAATAATAGGAATTAAGAATAAAGAAGCGTGATAATTATAACCACACACTCACACACACACACACACAGGCACACTCCTCTCCCCACTGCAACTGCCCCACACGCCCACTCACACCCACTCTCTAACGCTCCTAAATTTCACATCCTCTCCCACACTTTCAAGCAGTGTTTATTGAAATCACTGATACATACACACCTCAACACATCTCCCTACACCTGCTAACGCCTTCGCACCCTCTTCTTTTATCCCACTTCATTCCACACCGCTTAAAACAAAACATGTCCCTGTACCCGCATGCCAGTCCCCTGCCCGTGTTGCTACCCCGCCCCGTCTCTTCCCAACTACCTACGGCCTTCACTGTCACACCCGCCAGCCTCTCATTGCCCCTCCCCCTAACACACACACACACACACACACACACACACACACGTCAGCATCTTCCTACGCATAGCACTGCAAGAGAACCATATCACACGCCTTCCTTAATACTGAAGACTTAATTTCTAATACATAATTGTTACACATCTTCATTATTTTTGTGTATTAGTATTATTAGAAGTATTTGTATTTTTTTCCTCTCATTTGATAGTTGTCGTCTATCGCTGTTTGAGCCCTAAAGAGCATATTACAGCCGATATAATGACACCATCATGTCTCCATAAGGGGAAAGACAGGCTGGTGACGAGACGTGACAGGCGGCATATGCACCTGCCTCCGTGTCCCGGTGACTAAATAACTAACCCAAATGGGGGCGTAAAAGGGGCGAAATAGAGGGATATGAGCAATGAGGCGTCTGGACATTGGTTGCGTCATGTGAAGGTAGCACATGAACCTTGCGTGGGATCGATGCAGTGAAGGCGTTAAATTTAAGGGTGGCGGGGTGATGAGGGTGGCGGGGGTGATTTACTAGCACATAGGAGCGTACATACACACGGGGGGGTGGGTGGGTAGGCACAGGGGAAGGGGGGTAGGTATAGTAGTGTGCGTGCTATATTTAAGGCGAGGCAGCTTTGGGAACATGGTGGGGTGGGTTTGTGACAGGGAGGGAAAAGCGGAAGGGAACAACGGCCTGTGTTTTGTGGTGATGTGTAGAAATACATGTAAGGTTAGTTAAGGTTGTTAGATATTATATAATGAAAGCCAGTATATATAAATAAACAACTGATGATTTGATATTAATAGATGGGGTTTACGAGTTTGAGTTAATCCCGTGAAAACGTAAATAGACGGGTATATACTGATGAGTAGGGGAGCAGAGCTTGTTGAGGTTGTCAGGGTAAACAAGGAGGGTACATTACTGTGTTTCAAGTTAATACGGGCCTGGCATAATTAGTGATTCCGTGTACTTATAATTCTATATAATTATATTGTAATGACTTATGTTACAGTTTACTAGTATAAAGGAGGCTGGCCAAGAGAGAGAGAGAGAGAGAGAGAGAGAGAGAGAGATTTTTATGTACGATACCACCATAGTTAAGGGTCAACTATACCACCACCAGCAATACTTTTCAGTATCCTGCCTTTATTTGTCGTATGTGAGCTGATAAAACTTTCATGAGATAGGACAAATCTATGAATGACAGGCAGGCAGAGGCGTTTATGCTTTATATGTACTACAGGTACTACATGAAGGCCAACTGGCTCCTTGCAACTCTTTTCTGTTCTTATGAGATGATACTCGACATTCATCAAAGGGAAAAGAAAGTCATATAATTAAATACATGGGTGTATATATCACATGATCTTTGGTGCTCTTTACATTAAAACTTAGTACATGGCTTGATATTAAAAAAAAAAAAAAAAAAAAAAAAAAAAAAAAAAACATGCTAAAAACTCACATTCAAGGAAATGTTGGAGCCGTGTAGCATCACACGGGACTTACTTACCAGTGCTATAGCAATACAAAACAACCACGACGGGTGCACTGATACTCACCTAGTTCTGCTGTCAGGTACAAAACAGGAGAAAAATAAAAATAAATAAATAAAAAACTGACTAGAAAACATGTAAAGCAGTGAAGTACAATACAATGCAATACAACACAACACAGTCATGTGATCTGATTAATCTCCACTACTTACTATTTCCAGTGTGTTTAGACCCACATCCTGAAACACTTTGGGGCCTGTCAAGGACTACTTTTGAAAGCCACAGGAGACAATCAGTTGGGTTTCCATTGGCGTTTTCTTAATGAATGTGCAGGATTGTTTTAACACTATATCCCTGGTACCATGAAAGCATCCTTGAAAACCCCAATAACTTCCACTGCAGCCTCCCTAAAGTAGTGGAGATTAGATGCCAAAATGTTAAAAAATATGGTCTAGATTTTCCCTCAATATTAAGTTCTCTGATTTGCCGACAATTTGTAAAACCTTACCCCTGATAAATTCTAAGCCAATTAAAGGACTTGGCTCATTTAGTACATCAGATTATTTCTAAACACCATAAAATCACCTATTTGGCAAACTGAAGTAAATAAAGTTATAGAAACAATTCAAATACCTTGATTACAAAAAAAAAAAATAAATAAATAAAAAATAAATAAAAAAATAAATAAAAAAATAAAAATAAAAAGTAAATAAAAAAAATAGAATAAATAAAATAAAATAAAAAACATAAATAAAATAAAGCAAATAAATAAATAAATAGATAAAAAATAATAAATAAATAAAAATAAATAAATACAATATAAACTTAATGCAATCCTCTAATGTTATCCTGAGTATAGATGAAGTGATGCCGGGCTACTGAGAGTTGTGACTGAGAGAAAACACAAAACACAAAGGAAGTGAATAGTTACATAAATATTTCAAACACCTATACCTTGAGAGAGAGAGAGAGAGAGAGAGAGAGAGAGAGAGAGAGAGAGAGAGAGAGAGAGAGAGAGAGAGAGAGAGAGAGAGAGAGAGAGAGAGAGAGAGAGAGAGAGAGAGAGAGAGAGAGAGAGAGAGAGAGAGAGAGAATAAACTTTTGTAATGGTATCTGAATAAAGCTTGTCACACTGGGCTACTGAAGGAATTAGGACAGAGAAAACATGAACCACGCTGGAAGTGAGTGCAGCATAAACTAAATGAATAAACAAATCATCAAATAAAACTTTCCAAGGAGAATAATTGTACCATAAAAGAGAGAGAGAGAGAGAGAGAGAGAGAGAGAGAGAGAGAGAGAGAGAGAGAGAGAGAGAGAGAGAGAGAGAGAGAGAGAGAGAGAGAGAGAGAGAGAGAGAGAGAGAGAGAGAGAGAGAGAGAGAGAGAGAGAGAGAGAGAGAGAGAGAGAGAGAAGGAAAGCTTTGATGGAAAATATGAGGGAGATGACAAGCAGGTGAATGAACAATTGGACTACATAGATAAAATATAAATAACAACTCTGAAGAATACTATGCCCTTATCATCTACTTACTATCTTCCACGGTGATGACGATGACACAAAGTGGACGGATCATTTTGTACTAGCTATGTTTCAATGAGAATGACGGGAGATGCTGGATGGATCAGAATGCTGCCAAGTTTCAAATTCTAAACATGGTGATGGTACAAGATGGATGAATATATGTTGTAGCTGTGTTCTGAAGTCTTAACATGGTGATGGTGCAAGCTGGATGGATTAGCTCACAGTGGTCTTTCAGAGTTGTTGCACGTTTACAGCGACTTCAAACAAAACCTTGGAAGCACATCAGTGGCACAAATGAGGAGGTGCATTATGGCTGAACGACTACACTACCTAGGTGTTCATTTTAGCTCAGTATTTAATTTTGGTTTCTTCCTTGTTACCTCTGCTTGTTTTTTTTTTTGCCACAACCACATGTCAGGATAAAGCAAGCTAAGCCAATTGCTGTGTACTTATGTCCCTACAGCTTTTCCCCTTTTTGCATTCAGGAGTGAGCCCAAGAGCATAAAAAAATGAGAAGGAAAAAAGTCTGCTCAATAAGCCACCCCCAAAATGATACTATCTAGACAGGAGACCCAAGTTTGCGAATTTTGTTTTAGAGTTATCGTGATACTTCTCTTTTCAAACAGTTCAAATTGTAGGACCTTGAGCTGCAATGTTGCCAATGCCAAACATCCTCACAGCCTATGAGTTGTTACAATATCAACTAAGTGTTAGAATGGCCACTAATTTTGGTGTTGGGAGTGTGTATGCCGCCACCACACACTGGGCTTTCCCTTGAGCTACTTTGTTGCTGATCCTAAACACCCTCACAGCCTACAGGTGTTGCAATGTCAATCAAAATAAGTATTGGGATGGTTGCTAATTTTGCTGCCTGATGACCCTTCCCTTCCCTTGAGCTGCTATGCTGTTGACACCACACACCCTCACAGCTTGTGTGCAGTACAGTTTCTACCAAACTAAGCGTCGGGATTGTCATCAGTCTCATCATCTAGGGAGTGGCCGCCACACACCCACTGGATTCCCTCAAGGCAGGCCAAGTTGGTGGGCTCAGTGAGGGAGCAGTGCTGGCACTGACAAGCATAGGCGCGGCCCACACGCTGTGGCTCCAGGCGGGCACACAGGCGGTCCATGTCGGGATAGTTGTTGCGCAGGAAGAGGTAGTCGATGGTGTCAGACCAGCAGAAGCCATCTATTGTCACCACCATCATGTCGCACTTCAGGCACCGCAGGCGGTCACATGCTCTGGGGGTGGCACAGCAGCACAGCCTTACTTGCAGGACCCACACTCTCTAATACCAAATGCCACAGATATTAAGTTTTTAGTTCTTTGGATTTGTATATTCCTTAACAACTAAGTAAGAATCCAGTCTACAGGAAGTCTACATGAACAAATCAATAAATGAAATCCAAACTAAGTAATCATTATCATTAATATAATCATAATCAAATAAAACTACCCACTTCTCACACTAACATTTATGATTACACCTTCCTTTACTCAGCAGTTACATTGCTAAATAAAGTATGCACATATTATCATTAATATTATCACCATCATCAAATAAAACTACCTATCTACTTCCCACACTGATATGCATGACTACACATTCCTCTCCTCATTAGTCACACCACCTCCATACTTACCTCTGAGTGACACCTGTAGAGATGCCTGGGGGAACAGAGATGCCTGCTAGGAGAGGACTGTTGCACCTGCCGTCGATGCTCTGGGATGAAGGGTGTTCAGGGAGGTCAGTGTGTGGCTGCTCATCAATGTCATCCAGCAGGTCCTTCAGGTCGTCTGTTTTCACACTCTCACTTGGAAAAATAATGGAAGAAAATCAACATCATCATCCCTTTGTATGCTAGACAGGGCAGGTGGTTTGACTGACTGACTGACTGACTGAAAGCTTGCTGCCATGATGGAGTTACATGGTGCTAAAGTGACAGATAAGACAAGGTAAGAGAATGATGGTTCTCTTTCCCACTACCAGTGAAATATGAACTAGTAAACTGAATACTCTAAACTAGATCAGCATGTTTTGTATATTAGATGCAAACTTACATGATCTACATATTGAAAGAGGAATATGACAGGTAGATGGTAGTAATATATATATCGATAAAGATGAATAATGATGCTGCATAATCAAGAAGTACACAATATAATCAACATCAGATAAACTTTTACTTATCAACTTCATATTCTTCATACTGACTAGAAGATGTTGCTAAAACCCTGAATGACTTGTATAAGCTGAACACCGTAAAAGGAAGACAAACATCCTCCTTGCTATAACAGTATCCCACATCAACTGAGCCAAGATCCTTTACTGTACCTGACCATCATGTTGGGTGAGGAAGTATTGGAGTCATGACTGAGACTGTCCTCGACCTCATCTAGCAGTTCATCTATGTCATCTGCCATCTGCTCCCCTTGTCACTCTGTCACAACGAGATGTAAAAACCTGCATCAGTGACAGCAAGTGGTGGGAGTGGTATAAGAAGAAGAAGAAGAAGAAGAAGAAGAAGAAGAAGAAGAAGAAGAAGAAGAAGAAGAAGAAGAAGAAGAAGAAGAAGAAGAAGAAGAAGAAGAAGAAGAAGATGAAGACCAACAACAACAACATCAAAAAAAAAAAAAAAAAAGAAAAGAAGACAGTAATGATGAGCAGCATTAGCATGAACACAAGATTAGAGAAATTACAAAAGAAGAAGAGGAAGAAGAAGAAGAAGATAATGATGATGATGAGAAGCATTAGTATGAGGGAAATGACAATACTAGTCACTAAACCCTCAGAGTGCTCTCCATCCTCCTCATGCTTGATCTGATGGTATAGTGCATGTCTTGAGTATAATTTTTGAAACATACCATTGAGTAACTTAAGGATCTATATTTTTTGGTTACATAGGTACAATCATGCATAGAGTTCTTGAAATTAACTATCAAGAATCTTATTCCCATTACTTACCTGTCAAAGGATTAAATTTAGCAAATGTTTAACTTCCAGACCAGTTTAATAGGAAGACTAAGAAGAGGAGGAGTTGAATGAGGAGAGGTAGATGGAAGGCCAGATGAGGGTGAGGCTGAAGAACACTCACTGTAAGGCTCAGGAGCTGGGGACATTAAAGTACAGGTGATCAAAAGTTAGGTTAGATTTAGTTTTAAAATCCTCCTCCTCCATCACTGTTCTGCCACTAGAACATGATACAGGATATTTACTGTGTGTGTGTGTGTGTGTGTGTGTGTGTGTGTGTGTGTGTGTGTGTGTTTGGATTAAGTAGCATTTATTTGCTTTCCACACTAAAAAAAAAAAAACTTCTCCACCACCTACCAAAACTTGTACAGTGAGAGAGAATAATGGAAGTGTTGTACGGGCCTGTAGATTTACTTTCAGGGATAACCAAAACAATACAATACCCAAAGACACATTTTACTCAGATATAAATTTCCAGGAGTGTTGGTG
>NC_087179.1:15066879-15076879 GCF_035594125.1 Scylla paramamosain | reverse complement strand
ACCATGACTACTACAACTATCATAACAATAAGTAAAAAAGTAAAAAAAAAGAAAAGAAAAGAAAAGAAAAGAAAAGAGCATAAATAAGAAAAGTGGCAGCAGGATGAGAGTGAGGCTAAGGGGTACTTACTATAAGGATGAGGAGCTTAGGAATGTCAAAGATGAGGTGGAGCTGGTGGTTGATGGAAGGGTCGTGTCCCAGCCAGCACTCCACGTCCTCCAGCACCGCCTTGCCCACAGCCCAACACACCGCCAACACCAGCGCGGGGACTGCGAGGGAGATGGTGGTGGTGGTGGTGGTGGTGGTAAGGATAAGCAGAGAGGAGAGCATGAACTAAAACAAACCAACAGCAACAGGAAACTCAGATAACAATAAAAATGTAATAATAATAATAATAACAATAATAATAATGATAATAATAATAATAATAATAATAATAAAGGAGGAGGAGGAGGAGACGAAGAAAAAAAAGAAAAGAAGAAGAAAGAAGAAAAGAGAAGAAAGAAGAATAGAAAGAAAAGAAAAAAGACAAGAAGAAGAAGAAGAAGAAGAAGAAGAAGAAGAAGAAGAACAACAACAACAACAACAACAACAACAACAACAACAACAACAAAAACAACAAACAAACAAACAAGTCAACTCATCTACCATCCACTCCCCTTCCCCACCTCCACCTCCACACACACAGACGCACCTCCCCCCCACACAGGCTCTTCCTTACCCCAGCCCACTAGCACGTACACCCAGGTCCTTCCTCCCCCTCTGAAGGCTGCTACGATGAGGCGGTGTAGGTAGAGAGACTCAGCCAACATCCAGGTCCATACTGCCATGTTGAAACCCTTGGTGAAGAAAACGAGAACGCGGCAGCCCACTGTGTTCTCATCCAGCTGTGAGGCGTCCTGGAGAGAGAGAGAGAGAGAGAGAGAGAGAGAGAGAGAGAGAGAGAGAGAGAGAGAGAGAGAGAGAGAGAGAGAGAGAGAGAGATGGGGGAGGTTAGATAATGTACGTGATGAAAAATTAGATAAAAAAAAGAATGTTACGAATGAAGGAAGGGGAAAAATGGGAGAGAGAGAGAGAGAGAGAGAGAGAGAGAGAGAGAGAGAGAGAGAGAGAGAGAGAGAGAGAGAGAGAGAGAGAGAGAGAGAGAGAGAGAACCACGTACGTACAGACCAAGTAGATAAACACAAACAGATAAGCAACAAGCAGGTAAACACATTAGGTAAATAAAAAAAAACAGATAAACAACAAGCAGATAAACACAAACACATTAGGTAAACAAAGGCAGTTAAATACAAGCAGGAAAACAACAAACACGTAAACACAGGGAGATAAACACATTAGGTAACACGAAGCAGGTAAACAGCAAACAGATAAACAACAAACAGGTAAACACAAGCAGGCAGGTACAAAGCAGGTAACCGCCCACCTCCTTATACTCTGGAATTCTGAGTGCCAGGTTGTCGACGAGGTTGAGCAGTGCCTTGCCCAGCAGTGCCACGAAGAGGTGCACGTGCAGGAAGAACCTCTGCACGCGCAATTGTCTGAGAGAGAGAGAGAGAGAGAGAGAGAGAGAGAGAGAGAGAGAGAGAGAGAGAGAGAGAGAGAGAGAGAGAGAGAGAGAGTTACATAATATATCTTGATTCGTCTCATTCATCGCATTTCATTCTTTCCTCTTCCTTCTAATTTTCCTCCTGCTCTTACTCCTCCTTATTCTAGTTCAGTTTAGTTAGTTTTAATGAACTTGAAGTCTCTCTGTAATTCCTTTATATGCCTTAGACTCTTTTGAAGTCCCTCCTGAACCCTTGAAATTCCCTGAAATCTGGAAATTTACGTAATCTTTTTGTAATCTCTCCTGTAATCTTTCTAAATCATTTAAACCCTTTGTTATCGTTCTGTAATCGCTAGTGGTCTTATAATCCCTCTGAAACATTTAATCCCTTTGCAGTCCTTTCCTAATCTTTCCCTTGCACTATGGCAAGAACAGAAGAACAGAAGAACACATACAAAAGCTGCAAGAAGCCATCAGACCTACACGTGGCAGTCCCTGTATGAAACATTCCTACCTATTTCTTCCTGTCCTCATAGCTTACCTGTAGTAGAGGAGGATGAAGAGAGCGGGCGGGAGTGCGACGAGGGAGACTGCGTGAGTGGTGGCCTCCCAGCTGTAGAGGAGGAGGTGGTGGTGGTGGTAGCTGCATGTGGAGTAATCTGTCACTTCTGCTCCCTTCTCGTCCACCGTCCACTTCCCGTCAGCCTGGCAGTGCTTGTGGCCCTCGACTGACGGAGGCGGTGACGGAAGCGGTGAAAGAGGGGAAGATGGGCGGATAGGGTAAGAGGGAAAGGAAAAGGTGTAGTTAGGCTCTCCCTCCCCCTTCTCTCTCTCTCTCTCTCTCTTAACTGACGGAGGCTGCAAAGGAGGTGAAGAGGAGTGGATAAGGAAAGAGGAAAAGGAAAGGTGTCGTTGTGAGCCTCTTCCCCCCCCACCCCTCTCTCTCTCTCTCTCTCTCTCTCTCTCTCTCTCTCTCTCTCTCTCTCTCTCTCTCTCTCTCTCTACTCACGGGTGCACTCTGGAATGCCCCTGTAGGCGTAGTGAGGGCAGGGGAAGGAGACCGAGGTGCCAGGCGGGGTTGGGGAGAAGCAGCTCCAGCCGTCCCACGTGGCCGGGCAGTGGCTGGGGTCCCCTGGTAGAGAGAGAGAGAGAGAGAGAGAGAGAGAGAGAGAGAGAGAGAGAGAGAGAGAGAGAGAGAGAAGTTAGTGCTTCTACTGCTAATGCTGCTGTTGTTATTGCTGATGTTGCTGCTGCTGTTACTACTACTACTACTACTACTACTACTACTACTACTACTACTATTGCTACTACTACTACTACAATTGCTATTTCTACCACTACAACAACTGCTGCTATAGTTGTTGTTTCTACTGCTTTGATGGGGGGGATGTGATTGTAAATATGGTTTTGATAGTACTACTACTACGACTACTACTTCTACTACTACTGCTACTGCTACTGCTATTACTATTACTACTACTACTACTGCTGTTGCTGGTTCTATTGCTGCTAATGCTGTGTGTGTGTGTGTGTGTGTGTGTGTGTGTGTGTGTGTGTGCTTGCGTGCGTGCCCGTCATTTTAGCTAACCATTCATTAATCAATTCAGTCAGTCAGTCAGTTAATTCGGCGCATCTTTCTTATTTAATGACATTTCTTCGGCAGACTCACCGTTTTGCCGAATGTTGCATATTTCGATTGATCGGCAAGTGAGTGAAGGTTTCTGCCTCGCAACTCGCGCAACTGTCGCCTCATCACTACAGGTCAAGCTCCAGCGTACAAAATGCGTGAATTATTTGCCATAACTCACTTCATGTACGGGACAGCCAGTTTGGGTTGACACCACCAGACTCACCAGTCACTGCACAATCAAGGTGTGTTGTAAATATTGACAAAACAAAAATAAAATGGTATTACGACGAGTTGAACTGTGAAGATGTTAAAAAAAATGTTTGTAACATGCTTTACTTAAGCTCGCTATTTTCATCAGTTAATCATTGAATGCTGAAATCTATTATCACATTAAGTAGGAAAAACTCGTGAACACGAAAGTGTGATCAGAATGCTGATAAACCTCCACATATTGAAAACACGGAATAATTTATAGCAACACGTCACTTGGTGCGACACTTGGCGTGATAGTTGGTGGTAGGGGGGGAATCCTGGATAGGTGATATATATATATATATATATATATATATATATATATATATATATATATATATATATATATATATATATATATATATATATATATATATATATATATATATATATATATATATATATATATATATATATATATGAATAGACAGACAGATAGATAGATAGATAGATAGACAGATAGATAGATAGATAGATAGATAGATAGATAGATAGATAGATAGATAAATAGATTGATAGATAAATAGATAGATAGATAGATGGATAGATAGATAGGCATGCATTCATGGGTAGGCTGGGATTGAAAGATTGTCAGGCAAAATTCGTCTCACAATAGAAAAATACATATTTTCATTGTACAATTGTTTTTGTAAGTTTTTATTTTATTTCATTTTATTTATTATTTTTTATTTTACTTACCAACATAACCAACATAACCCAGTCTTTCTAATGAAATTAGGATTTAAAGAGGACTAAGGCAACTCGTCTAAAAATCAAGCCCCCCCCCCCCAACCGCTGGGAGAAGGTCCTTTAAGTTGCTTCGCAGCTTGAACCACTATTACCTGGTCAGCTAACCATTTACTCAGTCGAAGTCATTAATTCAGCCAATCAGTCAGTCACCAGATCAAACAGTCAGTCAATAATGCAGTAACTGAATCAGCCAGACAGTTACCCATTCATTTAATCAGTCAGTCAGCCAGTCATCCACCCACACACTCTGCCAGTCAATCACTAAGCAAGCCTTCCACCCATACACTCTACCAACCAATCAGTAAGCAAGCCTTCCTCTCACACACTCTCCCAGCCAATCAGTGAGGAAGCCTTCCACACACTCTATCAGCCAATCAGTGAGCAAGCCTTTCACGTACACACTCACTCAGTCAGTCAGCAGTCAGCAGTCACCTGGGGGTCTGCTCAGCGTCTTAGTGCAGCACGCCACGGCCTCCCTGCAGCAGTCAGCCAACTTCCTCCCCTCAGCCTCATCCAGCAGGGACGCCACCACGAGTTGCCACGCCTCCTCGTCCTCCGGGTCAAAGTGGTAGGTGACATTCTGCAGAACACACCAAATTACGTGACTTGACCTGACCTGGCTACCCTGTGATGCTGTTAGGTTAAGTTAGGTTAGCTGGATGTGGTGATTTGGTGACTTGTTCTTGCTTTGGTTGAAATGTACTGCAGGCGTGTTTTATTTTGTTGAGTTAGGTGGCTGTGGTGATTTAGTGAGCTATATTTGTTTTGAAGTCTACTGTTAGTGTTTTGGTTTGTCTTGTTTTGTTATTTTGTTTTTTTTTTTTCTGTTCCGTTCAGTCACTGTCTCTTTCTCTTCTGACTCCCTCACTCATCAAAAAGACATTGAAAAACTAGAAAAGATACAGCGCAGAGTCACAAAGATGATTCCAAGATTGCGTAATAAGCCGTATGAGGAACGACTGGAAGAACTAAACCTATTTAGTTTAACTAAGTGCAGGATAAGAGGAGACCTAATTGAAGAGTTCAAAATTTTTAAAGGATATAGTAACTTTGATGCAAATAAATATTTTACCATTGATCATTCTAACCTAACAAGAAATAATGGATTCAAGATTATACCCAAACGTTTTAAATCCCACGAAGCCAAACATTTTTTCTTTAATCGTACAGTAAATATATGGAATAAACTTCCTGCACAAATTGTGAACAGCAATACTATTGATTCATTCAAAAATAAAATAGACAAATATTTAATATTTAATTACTAAATTCACTAATAAACTCTTATTGTACAGACACCAATTATATTATAAATTGTGTTAACTTTCAGATAGGCTGTACGTATAGAGTTCACCGCAGGGTGAATAGTAGCACTTCCTTTCATCCTTTCCTATGAAAATTCCATGTCAGTTTTTCCATACTGCATGGTACTTTTCCCAACTATTTCTATGCCAGCGCAAGCTGGAGGGAGTGGTGGGTGGGGAGGAGCCTTCTGCTATGCTGTCCTGTCTCTCTTCCCTGTAGCTAGTTAGAAGTAGTTACCAAATAGCCTTGCAAGGACCAAAAGGTCTGTTGCTGTTTGACTTTCCTTTGTATTCCTTTGTATTCCTTTTCTTCCTTTTTTCCCTTTTTGAAAGTTACTTCCTTCTTTCTTTTATCTCCCCTAACCTTCCTTTATCTACCTCTCTCCTTCGTATCTTCTCCTAAGTCTCTTCATTCCTTTCTCCTTATACTATCTTTTCTACTTGTTCTTTCTTCACCTTTCTCTTTCTTCACCTGTCATCATCTTCCTTACTTCCTTCTCTTCTTATGACCTCTCTCTCCCTTCCTTCTTTCACTCTTTCCTTCCTTCCTTTACCATCTCTTCTGCTCGTTATTTCTTCCGTCTGTCCTTTCTCCTCCCATTCATTTCTCTTACTGTCCTTTTATCCTCCCTCTCATCCACCCTTTCCCAAACCTCCTTCTCTTCTTCCTCTCCCTTTCTCTTTATTATTTTTTCATAACTCGATCTTCGTCCTTTACTTTCCACACTATATTATCTACCTGTTTTTCTTCACTCTTCTCTACTTTTCTTCACACGACCTTCCCTCCTTCCTTCCTTCCTTCCTTCTTTCATTTTTACCTTCCTTCACTTCCTATAGTCTCTTCAACTCGTCTTTCCTTCACCCCTTTCTCATCCTCCCTTCATTCTTGCCTTCCTTTCTTCCCTTTCCATTCTTCCTTCCTCCTTTCATGATCTCTTCCCGTCATTTTTCCTTCTATCCTTCCTCCTTCTAAACTTCTAAGTCCACCCCTTCCTTCCATCCACCCTTTCTCAAATCCCCCTTTCTCTCTCTCTCCTCACACACTCACCTCAACCCGGAAGATGAAGTCAGCCAGCCTCCTGCCGTCGCTGAGAGTTACTGCCTCGTGGGCCACCTGCAGGTCCTCCCTCCTCCTGTGCCGGGGGACGAAGTGGTAGCAGAAGAAGCAAGTCTGGTAGTTGTAATAGCCAGCTTCGGTCGGGTAGTAATCTTGACTACTGTAACCCATTCTACACGACGGCAATTCGGTGGGTTGAGTAGTTAGGGTAGTTTCTATTGCGTAACACTGTAAACACCACCACCACCAGCACCACCACCACGCCATCTGGAGGTGGAAACAGTGAATAAGGTTTCCAGCATTATGTAAACAGGTGTAAACGTGCATCAGATAGGAGCGTTGCAAGGCGGCAGGGACAGTGAGGCGTTGAGAGACAGGCAGAGACGAGGAGGGAGAAAGAAGGGGAGATCCGAATACTGACAGGCATGAACAACCAGTAATTCTCTCTCTCTCTCTCTCTCTCTCTCTCTCTCTCTCTCTCTTCTCTCTCTCTCTCTCATACGTACATGGGTATACTCTGAAACATTTCTCCCCGCACCTCGATTACTTTCAAAAACCTTTAGCTAGTTGATGTTACACTGGCTTTTAAGGATGTTTTTTATGGTTCTAGTGACAGATTAACAAAATGTCTCCATTATCAACACGAAAAGCACTCTTGAAAATCCGGATAATTTTCATCTGTGGCCTTTGAAAACAGTCGATGTGTGAGAGGGCAGTTTCAGAATTCTGGTTATACTCCCAGCAGAAGAGTGGAAATAATTACAAATGTAGTTACTTAGGCTGTTTCTGACGCTATAACGACTGGGCCATTACCGCCTCACTCCCATGCTATCTACCACCCAGTCTGTTCCATGGTGCAAGGAGCAATAGGTTGGGGGGAGGGAGTGGAGGAAAGTATGTTAGTAGTTGTAGTAAGAGATGGGTGCAGTTAAAAGGAAGATTGTGTTGTAAATGACTGCTTTGAACTGACTGGTTAATTCACTATTCACTGATAAAATCTCACTTTCATAGATTCAAGCAATCATGACATTTATATGTTTAGTAACCAAATACAGTAACCAAATGTATTTTTACTGAACATCGTAAAATCATGAAATCTTATTTTCATCAAGGATTCAATTATTCATTGCACTAATTTTGTGTAGGGTCGAATACAATAACCAACAGCTTTCAAAGTCTGTGCTGAAGTCTTCCGCCCATCTCGTAGAAATGCGCGTATCTCGAAGAGCCGCTGCTGAGGCTGTCTCGCGGACTGTTGACACGAGTGCTAGGTGGTTGACCGCGCCCTTCCCGAAGCAAGGCACAGGACGCTAAGGAACAAGCCTTTCATAATGCATCAGTGTCCACAAAGACGCATGATCGCGGCCAGGCAAGTGAGAAAATGCGTGATTCCAGCCCTCACATTTGTTACTTGTGCGGTCCCTCCTGCTAGTGTAACATCGTGCTCATTCCAAGTTTGTGGAGGAAAAAGACGTGGACGGTGTCGGAATCTTGCTGATAACACACTGGGTGATGTCTGTACGCAAAGAAAGTTCTCAGATACATAAACTGAATCAAAGTAATTCAACTAGTTCTTGTATCCATTCAGGAGCTGCATCCTTCAGGTAAGCCATACCCTCCTCAACGACAGGGATCAGTCATGGGTAGCAATGCTAGACCATCGAGCACACCAACAAAGTGTTTTATTTACTCTTCATTTCTATATCTCTGCACAAGACCAAGATCTTGAACTTTCCGTCAGATACTCTGGGTTAGATGACAGAAGCAGCCCTGCGTTCTGACACGGTGACCGAGGACTGCAAGGACAGCAAACAAGGTCCGTGATAACAGCAGATGGATCAGGAGTAAATCCTTGTTCCCCACATCTGTCTGGCGTTGCCTTGATAACAGCTTCATAGCTTCGCTGTTTGTTTGGCAGCAAAGCACAAACACCAGAAAGTGAAGAACTACAAAGTGGCACACGAATAACTTACAGCTGCAAAAAAATATTTGGGGCAAAAGAAAAATTGTCATCCATGTACCACAGACCTGATGTACCTAAGTGTTGCATAACATAATCAGCAGCAAAGACAAGTAATCTGTTTGGTGAAGACTGATCACTGTCTGCTATCTGGAAGGGTTGTCACCGCCTGTTGTTGATCCTCCAGTAGTCGGATATTTCTTTTCACAGATTCTTTTCTGCCTCGATGTACTCTCGCACGTTCTGAGGTTTCTTGAATGGCTGTGACAAGTGTATAAATTGTACTTTCTTATGATGTTTTAGCCTTTTCACGAATACTGCTGACTTCCTTGGCTTCAACACCAAAACAGTCAGCTTCACGGCTACGGGGCAGTCACTCTCACATCATCGATAGACAAGTTTATTAATGAACCTTTACGTGGTCTAGTTTTTCGTTCAGTACACTCATCAAATTCTTGTCCTCGTCTCTGTTTTCCGTGTACATGTAGCAACAGTAGCAAGTCTTGTCTCCACCCCTACTTGTTTTGATTACTTCCATGACGTGTGTGGAGTTTGAATTGAACTGAGAGCTATCGCCGACCAGCTGTACCCGGCCACCACTCTCCGAGCACGCTGTCCTCAGCCGTGATTACGAGGCGCGAACTGAACCGTTAATCATTAACAACAGTGATTTCAAATATAGTAATAGTCTCGATCAGTGTTTTGTCTCACAACACAAAACTCTCAAATACAACAATAGTTTCGATCAGTGAGGGAAATGTCCAGAGGTGAAATTGTCCCGGGAGGAACCTGTCAGGGGAGAGAATATCAGGGGGAAATGTCTGGAGGGGAAAATGACCGGACTTTACAGGACTTCCCCGGTGTGTCGCTGTCCTCGGGAAACATCTGGAGTCGCATTTTCTCACCACACTCCTTTCTCCTGAACCACATGACGGATATACTGTGCGTGATTGATGGACGACTCTCGGCTCGGGCTAAAGAAATTAAGGGCTGGAGTCTGCCGGTCTGGGAGGAGACCTGCACTAGACTCTGATGCGAGCACACTCTGTATTGTTTACATCAAATAAACGGCGAAGTTACAAGATGTGACTCCGCCCTCATCACCAACTGCACATCAGGAGCAGGCAACCCTCACAAGACGACACACTGCGCGGCACACAGTCAATCACCCAATCAACTGATTAAGTAACTAACCAACCATCGAATCGACTAACTATCTAGCTAAATAACTAACTAGCTAACCAACTAAGTAACTAACCAACTAACCAACTAACAAATAAACTAACTAGCTAACTCGCCCACTAACCAACTACCCATAATAATAGTAATTAACTAACCACCCAATCAAGTAACCATCTAACTAAAAAAAACTAACATTCCAAACACACACACACACACACACACACACACACACACTTACCATATATACAAGATGTTTCCCACGCACCCTCAACATCCTGCCTTTAATAACTTTGGCAGAACCTTCCCGCCAAACTT
>NC_087179.1:15041879-15059379 GCF_035594125.1 Scylla paramamosain | reverse complement strand
TTTCTAGGACACACACACACACACACACACACACACACACACGTTATTATGTAGCACCAAGAGTTGTATGTTTTGTTCTTTATTATTATTTTTGTTCTTCTTTTGTTTGTTTTTGTTGTTGTTGTTGTTGTTGTTGCTAATTTTTTTCTTTGTTTTCTTTGTTCTAGTTAGTATTCATTTTCTCATGTGTGATTTTTTTTTCTCTCTCTCTCTGGCTTTCTCCTTCTCTCAATCTTGTTTCTTTCACACTTTTAAACACTCATATTTCCTCTCCTAATACTCCTCCTCCTTCTCCTCCTCATCATCATTATCGTCACTGTCTTTATCCTCCTCTCCCTCCTCTTCCTCCTCCTCCTCCTCCTACATTCTTTCGTTCATCCATATCACCCACTCACTCTACACGCTGTTCTTATTAGCATTACCCCCCCCCACCCCCAATGAAAGGGTCGAATCCTTAACCCGTTGACTGCTACAGCTTCCTCTCAACGTGCTATTATGGCCTGGTATAAATTTAGACAGCGATTTTGAAAGGCAATATTCACAGGGAAAGGTGTATTCAAATATCTAGGAATGCTTTTTAGTTTTTGGCGTTTAATTTTTGATGATTAAAATTATCTTAAGTTTCGTCATTTACAGGTCCCGTCGTTTGTCAAAGGGTTAGGCTTTCATCTCTCTTCATTTGTTAAAGAGTTAGGCTTTCATCTCTCTTCATTTGTTAAAGAGTTAGGCTTTCATCTCTCTTCATTTGTTAAAGAGTTAGGCTTTCATCTCTCTTCATTTGTTAAAGAGTTAGGCTTTCATCTCTCTTCATTTGTTAGAGTTAGGCTTTCATCTCTCTTCATTTGTTAAAAAGTTAGGCTTTCATCTCTTTCTAAGGCTGTAGAGGTAAAGAATCGCCCACTTACTGGTGCTTTTCTCAGTGGACAAGCAGAATTCTTGTTTAACTGTCACTACAATCATGAAGGCATCGTTGAAAACCACCGTAACTCACAGAGGTGCCTAATAAAGACAGTGAAGAAGGAGCGACGAAGTGTTTAAGACTAGGGAGCAAAGACACTCACTCCACACACTGCCCTCCCTTATTCAGTCACTCTACACTGTCCTCCCTGCAGTTCCCTCGTATTCAGAGTCATCCATGCTCCTATCTGTCCTCCCTGCAGTTCCTTCGTATTCAGGATCACCCACCCCAACATTCTGTCCTCCCTGCAGCATCTCCCACGTTCCTAGTCACTCATTCATCTCTTCTCTCCTCTCCCGTGCAGTTCTGGGAGGTTATCAGTGACGAGCATGGCATCAACGCGGATGGTCTATATGAGGGAAAGCACGAGATTCAGCTGGAGAGAATTAACGTCTACTACAATGAAGCGACAGGTGTGGCTTGAACCGTGTGTGTGTGTGTGTGTGTGTGTGTGTGTTCTTATGCTCTCCTTTATTCATTCATTGTTTTAATTTTTCTTTCTTCCTATCTTTCTTTTTAGCTCTCTTACTGTTTTCTTTTCTTTCTTTTTCTTCCTTTCTTTTTTATTTTTTTCCTTTTTGTCTTTCTTTTCCTTTTTTTCTTTCTTTCTTCATCTCTTTCTTTTTTCTTTCTTTCTCTTTCTTTCTTTCGTTCTATCTTTCGTGTTTAGGAGGCAGGCTAAGGATTTTCCAAAAGGTAAGGTGGAAAAGACTAAGGAGGAGGAGGAGGAGGAGGAGGAGGAGGAGGAGGAGGAGGAGGAGGAGGAGGACAAAAAGAAAGGAAATAATCAAAGGTTTTTTCAGATAGATGCTTCAGTCACTCTCTCGCTCACTAATACTCTTACTCTCCTACTTTTCCTTAATCAATCTTCCTTACTCACTTCCTCACATACTCACCGTCATTTCCACTCTCTTCTGCTCACTCACTCATTCATTCACTCATTTTATCTTACTCTTCCTCACTGTCCCATTCATTTTCCTGTTTATTCTTTCAAACTTTCTTCATTCTATCGCATTTTTCTTCTTGATTTAGTTTGCTTTCTCTCTCTCTCTCTCTCTCTCTCTCTCTCTCTCTCTCTCTCTCTCTCTCTCTCTCTCTCTCTCTCTCTCTCTCTCTCTCTCTCTCTCCCTTCCTTCTTTCTCCATGTCCTAAATCTACAAACTACGCCTTTCCCTCCTCCTCCTCCACCTCCTCCTCCTCCTCCTCCTCCTCCTCCTCCTCCTCCTCCTCCTCCTCCCAGTGGAAGGAGAATAGGGTGAGGATATTTATAACCCCCTCCTCCCCCATTACCTCCTTAATGTACACTTTGCAGGAAGAGGAGGAGGAGGAGGAGGAGGAAGGGATATGAGTGATAATTTTGATAATTCTGTTTCCCCCTTTCCCCTTCTCTCTCTCTCTCTCTCTCTCTCTCTCTCTCTCTCTCTCTCTCTCTCTCTCTCTCTCTCTCTCTCTCTCTCTCTCTCTCTCTCTCTCTCTCTCTCTCTCTCTCTCTCTATATATATATATATATATATATATATATATATATATATATATATATATATATATATATATATATATATATATATATATATATATATATAATGTGTGTGTGTGTGTGTGTGTGTGTATACACATACACGTCTATTTTTATATCTGTGTGTGTGTGTGTGTGTGTGTGTGTGTGTGTTCCTTCCTACGTCCTCACCTGCCGCCCACACACACACACCCGCCACGCCCACCCACACCTCCCCCACGCACGCCTCCCCTGCCCACCCCCGTTGACGTACACACAGGTGCACACGACGCAGGTAAAGATGGAAATGACGTGCAGGTGAGAGGGGAGTGAAGGAACTGCTGATGAATGGAGGAAGTGGAGAGGAAGGAGAGATAATGAGCTGAATAACAATAGAAAAGGGAATTGGTGGAGAATATAGATACCAAATTTTGAAGAGATATAACTGATAGATAAATAGTTAGATAGATAGATAGTTATATGGAGTCTATGATAGATTGTAAGGTAAGTTGATACAGTAGTAGTAGTAGTAGTAGTAGTAGTAGTAGTAGTAGCAACAGTAGTGGTGAGCAACAGTAATTATAATAATGATGATAATGATAATAATAATAGTAATAGTAATAATAGTAATAAAGTAGATAGTTTTCCATATATTAAAAAAAATTCTAGTACACACAATCACTACTAGTGTTAAGTGCGTGTGTGTGTGTGTGTGGTGTGTGTGTGTGTATTTCACCTGCCCAACACCCTCGCCACACACCACCACACATACCCCAGCTGATTAACGTCAATGTCACCTGTCACCACCTTTTCTTCCCACCATCACCACCACCACCACCACCTCCCCTGCAGGAATGACGGGCTCAGGTAGGTTGCCAGATAGTTAGCGTTAATTAGAGGTAACTGATGCCACTTGGTTAATTGCATCGTTTCATTAACTACCTATGCTCGCTGTGTGTGATTTTGGTTATTTTGGTTGGTTAACTAATTGACTGATTGATTGATTGACTATTTAATTAATCAGTCAGTTAATTAATCAATTTATTAATTAACTAGTTTTAAGTGATTAGGTTAAGGTGCTTTATTTGTTGTTGTTGTGTTGTTGTTGTTGTTGTTGTTGCTACTACTGCTACTGCTACTACTGCTCCTGTTGCTGCTGCTACTACTGTTACTTCTACTACTACTACTACTACTACTACTACTACTACTACTACTACTACCATAATTCTCCTTTTTTTCTCCTTGTAGTAGTAGTAGTAGCAGTAGTAGTAGTAGTAGTAGCAGGAATAGTAGTAGCAGTAACAGTATCCTTGCCTTCGTGAAATACATAACACTAAGGCATGTATCCATCAGAATTAATAATAATAATAATGATAATAATAGTAATAATAATAATAATAATAATAATAATAATAATAATAATAATAATAATAATAATACACGCATAACCGTTCCTTTAGCAATCAATACTTCATAAAAATTCATCACCCAAGAATCCTTTACCATTACCTGAGTCATTTTATTATCGTGATTCTTTACTTATAATTAATGATAAAGTCTGCAAGGCTATAAGAGTATTTCATTTATTTATTTATCTATTATTGTTATTACTATTATTATTATTATTATTATTATTATTATTATTATTATTATTATCATCATGTTAAAAGGACGTTACTGGAAGAGAAGGTAAAGGAAAGGTAGCGTGTTGATTGGTCCCCTGGCTCAGCACTAGCCAATCAAAATGCATCTTGTGACAGTGTGCAGCCAATCAGATTGTACATTAGGATTTTAAACTTTATCTGTTCTTATTTTGTCTGTTGTTTGTGTCTGTCTATGTCGATATATGTTTCTCTCTGTTTGTCTGTCTGTCTGCCCCCCGTCCCCCACCCCCCCCTCTCTCTCTCTCTCTCTCTCTCTCACCTTATTTTATGGGGAACACAAAACAAGAACAAGCCACAGAGGAGGAAGAGGAGGAGGAGGAGGAGGAGGAGGAGTATGGGGTCATCTTCCCCGTAGTAATGGAGAGGGGGGGTGAATTCCTGGGAGTCTGAATGTCACGTGAGAGAGAGAGAGAGAGAGAGGAGAGAGAAGAGAGGAGAGAGAGGAGAGAGAGAGAGAGAGGAGAGAGAGGAGAGAGAGACCTTAACGTGAATCTTTCTTCTCTGAGAAACAATAAAATCAACTAGAGCCGTTTGTCATTCTCTCTCTCTCTCTCTCTCTTCTCCTCTCTCTCTCTCTCTCATCTCTTCTCTCTACTCTCTCTCTCTCTCTCTCTCACTACTACTACCACTACAACTACTACTACTTCTGCTTGTGCCTCCTCCTCCTCCTCTTCCTCCTTGTTCTCCTTCTCCTCTTCCTTAACCTATCGTTATGAAGTAACGAAACGAAGAAGAGGAATAGGAAGACGGAAAAAAAAGAAGAGGAGGAGGAGGAGGAGGAGGAGGAGGAGGAGGAAGCAGTAATAGTAGTAGTAGCAGTAATAATAGTTGTGGTAGTAGTAGTAGTAGTAGTAAGTAGTATTGGAAGAGAAGGAGGAGGAGGAGGAGGAGGAGGAGGAAGACCTTTCTTGTATAACATTTAATAGGTCAGAAGAGAGAGGGAGTGGAGGGGGTTATGTTCAAGGGGAGAGGGGGGTATGGGTGAACATGTGGGAGGAGGAGAGGGGAGGGGAAGTGGGGGGGAAGTGAATAAAGCAGTGATCTCCCCTTCACCTCCTCCTCCTCCTCCTCCTCCTCCTCTTCCCCCTCCAAGTATGAGGGTCAATACTGATATGGTGGTGGTGTTGTAGTGGTGGTGGTGGTAGTAGTGGTGGTGAAGAGGTATGCGACAAAGAATGGTGTGGAGAGAGAGAGAGAGAGAGAGAGAGAGAGAGAGAGAGAGAGAGAGAGAGAGAGAGAGAGAGAGAGAGAGAGAGAGAGAGAGAGAGAGAGAGAGAGAGAAAGCCGTGAAAGATAAATAAAGGAAGGAAGGAAGGTAGGAAAGAAAGAAGGCGATAAGGAATGAGAAGGAAGGAAGGAAGGAGGAAAGGAAGGAAGGAAAGATTGTTGTCATAATGAACGAAGAGAAGAAAAGAAGGAAGGATAAGAAAGGAAAGGAAGAAAGGAAGGAGGGTAGGAAGGAAAGAAAGAAAGGATGAAGGAAGGCAGACAAGAAAGGAAGTTTTAGGCGTAATGAGAGAAGGAAGGAAGAAAGGAAGACTAGTAAAGGAAGGGAAGAAGGGAAGATAAAGAAAGACAGACAGGAAAGGAAGTTTGTTTAGACATAATGAAAGATGGAAGGAAGGAAGGGAAGGAAGGAAGGAAGGAAGGACGAAGACAGGAAAGAAAGAAGAGATCGAAGGATAAAAACGAATGGAAGGATGACAGGAAAGAAGTTTATTTAGAGAGAGAAGGAAGGAAGGAAAGAAGGACGAAGGCAGGAAAGAAGAGATCGAAGGATAATAGGAGGAAAGGGAGAGAGAGAGAAGGAAGGAAGGAAGGAAAAAGGCAGGAAAGAAAGAAGAGATCGAATAGAGATAGCTCGGACAGAAAGAAAGAATGAAAGCAGGAGAGGCGAGGCAGGTTACACCACCCCGCACACGCCTTGCATGACACTCCCTCGCATGCATGACAGATAACTCTTGCATGGCGCCTCTGCACTGCCCCTCCACCCCAGCAGGCACCCCGCACCCCACCGCCCAAAGAGTCAGTGACCTGGAGAGCTGACAAGGGGATGATAAGGTCACTGTCTCCCCGCACATCACTCAGCACTCCACTCAGCACGGCAGGTCAACACTCAGCGCTGTAATGTCGCCTCGCCATGCTGACTCCATGGCTCCTGCAGCACATGACACGCCTAGCACCAAAGTAAGCACTAAAAGTAAGGGGGGGGGGGTGAGTTGTCTGCATGGGAAGCGAGTATCGGTGAAAGATTGGAATGTTAGTTAAGCTTTGTTCTCTCACCAGCAGAACTGTTGTCAAAGGCCACGGAGGTGACTGGTCTGGCTGTTAGTGTGTGTTGACCATGACTGTTGTGGGGATGATTGTTAGAGTATTGCTACAATCATGGACATACACTTGGAAAACTCAGTAACTTTCACTAGAGCCTGTTGAAAAGTGTTAGGATAAGACGCAAGATGTCTGATGATTATAAAGTTTTTTTTTTGTTCTCTGTGCTGAAAATAACTGAATTATTGTGATTTGCTAAGGAAAGTATATCAACATGTCAGCTAGATACATTTATGCAAGCGTATACAAAGTCATATTAATCTTTAACTGTTCTGACTTTCCTTGAGTTTAATGAATTTATAGATAAAAAAGTTTAGGGGATACTTTCCTGACACCACTGACAGCCAAGGGAGTGATGGAATGATGAGAATCTTTAGCACCTACAGTTTTATATACGGTAAAAGTCAAACAGTCATTCATTTAGCTGGTCATTGTCACCAGCAGCTAATGGGTTAAGGATATTGATATAAATCTAACATAGAAGGTCTCTTAATAAATCTCTAACCCATTATTTCTTCCACCACACCGTCACCACTTCACTGCCACTGCTGCTGATGCTGGTGGTGCAGGAGGGAAGTATGTGCCCCGCTGCGTGCTGGTGGACCTGGAGCCCGGGACCATGGACTCCGTGAGGGCAGGACCACTGGGACACCTCTTCAAGCCTGACAACTTCGTATTCGGTGAGTTACCCATAGAAGAGACCGACCCATTCTCTCCGTTTTCTGTTGCAACTTGTTCCCTGCATCGTGACCGTGATGCTGTAGCTGCAGTTTTAATGGATTTTATAGATTGAATGGCTATATAACCTAATAGTTCCATGTGGATATATAGATTAAGGACTTTAATATATTCTTCTTCAGTGTATTTTGGTCTGTACGGCTTCCGTTTTGTGTGGGAAGAGATAAAATGAGAGGAAGAGGAGCTGTAGATAAGGCATGAGCCAACACTATTCTCGCTGTCTCATTCTCCCAGGCTAGAGCGGGGCAGGAAACAGCTGGGCCAAGGAGCATTTTATCCTGCACGGCTTAAGTTTTGCGTAGGAAGAAGAATTACGGAGAGGAACATGACTAACTTTCCTCTATAGTATTACCTGTCTCTCTCTTCCCCAGGCCAGAGCGGGGCAGGAAACAACTGGGCCAAGGGTCACTACACAGAAGGTGCCGAGCTTGTGGACTCAGTGATCGAGATGGTGCGTAATGAGTCTGAAAACTGCGACTGTCTTCAGGGATTCCAGCTGACGCACTCCCTGGGGGGCGGCACGGGCTCTGGCATGGGCACACTGCTCATCTCACGCATCAGGGAGGAGTACCCGGACAGGATCATGAACACCTTCTCCGTCATGCCCAGCCCCAAGGTACTGGAGAGAGAGAGAGAGAGAGAGAGAGAGAGAGAGAGAGAGAGAGAGAGAGAGTTACTATGTAAGTATATTTTCTTAATATAATGGTAAAAAATACTAACAAATAAAAAAAAAAATCTCATACACTAGTACTACTATTAGAAGGAACACACAGGCCCTCATTCCCATAGAAGCACCTTGGTAATGTAACCTCCCTTCTCCACTTCACCACTACTACCGCGTCCTTTTCCACCACACAGGTCTCGGACACCGTGGTGGAGCCCTACAACGCCACACTGTCAGTCCACCAGCTGGTCGAGAACACGGATGAGACTTATTGCATTGACAACGAGGCTCTGTACGACATCTGTTTCAGGACGCTCAAGCTCTCCACGCCCACGTACGGGGACCTCAACCACCTCGTGTCCCTCACCATGTCCGGCGTCACCACGTGCCTGCGTTTCCCGGGCCAACTCAACGCGGATCTGCGCAAGCTGGCCGTTAACATGGTGCCCTTCCCCCGCCTCCACTTCTTCATGCCTGGTTTCACGCCCCTCACTGCCAGAGGGTGCGTGCTGCAGTGGCCTTGGGTGTTCACTGATAGAACAGGATATACTGATGAGTGGGAATTAAGGCTTATTGATAGATTTTTATACGTTTTATGCAGGAATTATGTGTTGTTAAAGTGACAGGGTTGTCAGAGTGTCAGGGAGGATTTAATGCTTGTTGATAGACTTGTATACGTTTTGTGCAAGAGTTAAGGGCTCTTCAGTGATAGGTTAGGGTATGTTAGGGATAATCAAAGGCTTATTAATAGATTGTTAACGTTTTTTTTTTACAAGTTATGGGTCTGTTAAGAGGATGTAATGGGTAATGATATTCTGTTTGTAAAGCCATGTAGGTAAAAAAAAAAGTTAAAAAGGGAAGGATTTAAAGAAAAAAAAAGGTGTTGGTAGCATTCCTATAATTTTACAATAGCTAAAAAGAAAAAAAAAATTGAGTTGAAAAAGAGGAAAATAAAATGATAGTAGCACCTTTTGTTCTTGTACGAGTCAGGGCAAGAGAACACTCCGCCACCACAACTCCCTCCGGAACCTTCGAAACAATGACCGGAATCACGACAGCACCCTTGAAAACCCCGATAACTTGCACTACAGCATGTTAGAGGTGGCGGAGACAAGACGCTGACGTGACACGAAGTACAGAACGTTGCCTTTCGTCCCCCAGGTCCCAGCAGTTCCAGAAGATGTCAGTGCCGGAGCTCACCACGCAGATGTTTGACGCACGCAACATGATGGCAGCCTGCGACCCCCGCCACGGCCGCTACCTCACCGTGGCCACCATCTTCCGAGGCCGCATGTCCATGAAGGAGGTGGACGAGCAGATGCTGAAGGTGCAGAACAAGAACTCAGCCTATTTCGTGGAGTGGATCCCCAACAACGTGAAGACCGCCGTGTGTGACATTCCACCAAGGGGGATGAAGATGGCTGCCACCTTCATCGGGAACTCCACCGCCATCCAGGAGCTGTTCAAGGTAGTTAGTTAGGTCGTTGGGTAGATAGTGTGTATTTAAGGTACTATTTCGTTGTTAGGTAGTAATTATGGTGGAAGTAAAGGTTTAATAGATAGTTATGAACTGTTCACAGTAGTTAGCTAGGTTGTTTGGTAGTTGGAGTGTACTTAAGGTGATATTTGCTTGTTAGGTTGTTGTTGTTTGAGATTGCCCTCATAGGAGCGTGAGCCCTTATGTCGTCAATGCTTGTTAGGTGGTAGTAATGGTGGAAGTAAAGGCTATTGGGTAGTTAAGTGGTGTTTAAAGTGATATTTGCGTGTTAGGCAGTCGTTATAGAGAAATTAAAGGTTGGGATAGGTAGTTAAGCGGTCTTTATAGGAAAATTGGGTTGTTGGATAGTTGTTACAGTGGAAATAAAGGTTAGAATAGAAAGTTATGTGGTATTTAAGGCAAAATTAGGTTGTTAGATGGTTAAGGTATATTTAAAGCTGTTGAATGGTTGTAACACTGGAATTAGAATTGAATTAGGTAGTTACGAGGTATTGAAGGCTCCGCTATACCGCCCTTACCGTTCACCCAGTCCTTCCTCTCCGCCACTCCAAACACACGCTGACCCACTCTCCCTCTATCCCTCCCTAGCGTATCTCAGAGCAGTTCACGGCCATGTTCCGGCGCAAAGCTTTCCTGCACTGGTACACGGGCGAGGGCATGGATGATATGGAGTTCACGGAGGCGGAGAGCAACATGAACGACCTGGTGAGCGAGTACCAGCAATACCAGGACGCCACCACCGACGACTTCGAGGACGAGGAAGAAGAGGAGGAGGAGCAGGAATACGCTTAGATGGTTGACGCGCGCCTCCTGTTCGTCTTTTGTTTTGACTTCTTCGCTTTCTTTGTTTTTGTTGTTGTTGTGGTTGTTACTTTTTTAATTTCGTTGTTTTATTTATGTGTTTATTTGTTTGTTTATTTATTTATTTTTTTTGGTAGGGGTGTGCTTGAAGGGATTTGATATTCGTATGTCTTTTTTTTTTGCGTTTTCTTTGTTTTTATTGTGTTCGTGGTTGTTGTTTTCGTTGCTTTTAGTTATTTTTTTTTTCTTAATGTTCAACAGGAGTACGCTTGAAGGAATGTGACACTGGGACGTCTTATGTTTGTCTTCGTTTTTGTTGTTGTGCTTGTTATTTTCATTTTTTTTTTATATTAGCTTTTCTTTCTTAATACTGAACATGAGTAAGCTTTTTGTTTCTTCTTCGTTTTCTTTGTTTCTTCTACGTTTTCTTCGTTTTCTTTTTTTTTTCGTTCTCTATTTTTTCATTAACTTTTTCCTTCTATATGTTGTTAGTGGAAAGTTTCTGAGTCTGTCTCTTCTTGTTTTCACGTAAGAATGTTGTTTTCTTTAACGGAATACTGCTTGTGAAGGATTCGAATAAATTGTTAAGGTGTTTTTAGAAGATACGATACGATGACTTGGGGTTCCGACGTCTCTGGTGTCTCATCTTTACTCCTACTACTACTACTACTACTACTACTACTACTACTACTACTACTACTACTACTACTACTACTACTACTAGTTTTCCGTTTTTAATAGGCTGCAGGGAAAGTCATTCAGGTTTTCAAGGGAGTTTTCATGATCCTAGTGATAGTTTAGCAAGGATTCTACACTTTTAAACAAGCTCTAGTGGAAGTTGTTAGAATCTTCAAAGGTGTTTTCATGATTCCACTGTTTGAAGAAGCTCTAGTGGGAGTCGTTAGGATTTTAAAGTGTATTTTCACAAATCAAGGCTTTTAACAGGCTCTAGAGAAAGTTATTAGGATTTCAAGGATGTTTTTATGATCCTAGTAATAGTTTAGGAAGAATTCTACATCACTAGTGGGAAGAAAAACACCCAAGAGAACCTGACTGACCATCTCTGCGGCCTTTGAAAACAGTCCTGCTGAGGGAACAAGGCGCCTCTGAATGCAGCTCTGGTGGAGGTTGTCAAGGGGTTTTCAAGGGTGTTTCCATGGTGTCCAGTCCTCCTTGTCAAATTCCTGTGGCTTGTATTACAACAGGAATGATACACAGACTAATAGCTTTCCATTATCACATCCTGAACTTTCTTCGTTTTCGTCAGAGAGTGAAAAAGAAAACGTGATTGAAGATGTTACTCGTTTTCTCAGTCATGTCTTTTATGGGGGCCTTAAAAAATTTGTTTGCTTTGTATTTGGCGTCCCTTGAGGAGACAGCAGACAACAGACAGCTGGTGGTACAGTACACAATACTTTGCAGACAACAGAGAACAGACGGACAGGCGGACAGGTTGACAGAAACAGCACACACTCATTTCATTAGCAGACAGAAAAGACACCACACAAGACAGACAGACAGACAGAATGACACAGACAGATAGAAACGCCGCACAAGTTGGAACTTGAAGAGAAAATTATGAAATTGAATAAAACTTGATGAACTAACGTCCTTGTTTATTCATTCCTGAGTGAGTGAGTGAGTGAGTGAGTGATGTGTGTTTGTATAAATAGCTAGACAGATAGATAAATTGACAGATAAACAGACAGATCAATAGAGAGAGACAGACAAATAGAGAGAGAGGGAGGATAGGTGGAAATAGATGGGCATGTTTCATGCAGGGACTGCCACGTGTTGGCCTGATGGCTTCTTGAAGCTTTCTTTATTTTCTTGTGTACTTGAAATTTCGTAAGTAGTAGTTGTAGTAGTAGTAGTAGTAGCAGCAGTAGTAGTAGTAGTAGTAGTATGCAGCAACAACAGCAACGGAAGTAGTAGGAGCAGCAGCAGTAGCAGCATCAGTAACAGCAGAAGCAGTAGTAATAGCAGTAGCAGCAGCAGCAGCAGCAGCAGTAGTAGTAGTAGTAGTAGTAGTAATAGTATGTATGTATGTATGTATGTATGTATGTATCTTACACACACACACACACACACACACACACACTGGTTGTACATCACAACAGTCTGCGGAAAGGAGGGGCAGCTGCCGTCACATTTGGTGATGTCTGACATAATAAAGAATGGTGGAGACGTCACGCAAAAAAAAAAAAAAAAGAACACACACACACACACACACACACACACACACACACACACACACACACACACACACACTGTAGTCGCCAGCTGTCCCCCCTCACAGGGTTCTGTGAGGCTGGTGGCGAGAGACTAATATGAAGCGAGTAGCGACTAATATGAAAGAGTAGAAATTAAAGAAGCTGAATTCACTGTAGTAGTTAATTGCAGTAGTGAAGTTGTGAGAGGAACTAGCTGCGGAGAGCTTAGCTGTAGAGAGGCAGTGAGGGTTGTGTTTACGTGGTAAAGTTGATGACATGGCGCGTAGGGTAGAAAAGACACAGTGACTCTGTAGAGGAAGGAGTCATCAGGGGTCACATATCTGGTCCAGCGGCTGAGGGGCCTCAGAAGAGGGCAGTGTGTGCCCAGTCTTCAGAGAGAGATGTGTTGCGGCTCGCTCTGTTTTCTCCATAACCCCAGACCCTCAAACGCCGACCCTCTTAGTCGTAAGTGTTGCACTGCGGCTAATTAGGTGTCTAAGTAACTGCTACATGTCAAAATACATTGAAAATTATACATGTATTGCATTTGTGTCTCTATTATTGTGAATGCTTGTTAAGGTGTAAACCATTATGTATTTTGGTTATTATATCACACTTTGTTATGATGGAATGTTATCTCTTTATGATGCTTCTGTGCCTTAAGTGCATGCGAATGTTTTATTGTATCTCAATACTCCTTGTGCTGATGTCAAATCAATTGTCACTACAAGTTAACCGCATTAAAGCGAGTAAACGACTGGGTCGTTTGTCATCCTGATCCCTTACAGACGTGACGGCCTCTACACACACACACACACACACACACACACACACACACACACACACACACACACACACACACAGTCAGACTCAAACACACACACACACACACACACACACACACACACACACAAACACGCACACAGTATCTGAACAATCCTCTCTTATTCTCAATGTATTTCCTTCCCACAAGCAATCTGGAAATACTTAAACACCTACACTCTGTTACCACAAATGATGACATTCCACCAAAAATATTAAGTCACACTTCCACTCTGATAACTACACCCTTAACACACATTATAAACCTCACGCTAAAAAACGGGAATTTGCTCCAACAAATTAAAATTCGCTAAAATAATTCCAGTACATCAGACTGGAAGAGGGAGTGACGTTAAATTAATAACTCTCGACCGATGTCTATACTTCCAGCACCCAGTAAAATATTCCAGAATGTTATATCCACTCGATTAAAAAATTATTTGGTAAAAAAAAAAATTTTGTCAGAATATCAACATGGTTTTCGCGCGAACCGTTCTATTGAGTCCGCAATAGCGCAATTTACCCATAGTATCTATAAATACCTGGAAGATGAACTTTATGATGTAGGTGTTTCCATAGATTTCTCTAAGGCATCTGACACTCTGAATCATTATTTATTAGATCATACTGTCATCAGAGATGTGCCAGTAAAATTATTTCAAAGTTATTTAACCAACAGGACACAAGCTGTTTACTGCAATACTAAAGATTCCTTTTTCAGAAGCATTATAGCAGGTGTAACACAGGTATCAACAATAGGACCTACACTTTTTGTGATTTACATAAATGATGTTATCAAATCCTGCTCAAAGTTCAAATTTACTATATATGCAGATGACATAAACTTGCTAGTGAAAGATAGTGATATTTGTTATATACATACAAACGTGACAATAGAACTCCATTCAGTAAATAATTGGATAAAACTCAATTAACCAAGACTTAATATAAATAAAACTAATTATATATTTTTCAGAATAGATCCATAACAAATCATGTCCCACAGTAATCCTTGATGGTGAAACATTGCAGTGCGTTGCTCCTATAAAATGTTTAGGTGTTGTTATTGGTAATAATCTTAATTGTAACTTCCATATAAACAATTTATTTTCAAAACTGTCCAGGATGTGTGGAATTTGATGTAAGGTAAGAAATCATCTCATTACTGAAGCCTTGCTAAGTGTTTACTGCACACTCTGCTTGCCTCATTTACTCTATCGTGTCTCAGCATGGTCATGCACATGGCCTTCTTTCCTAAAGAAGTTAAAATTTATTCAAAATAAATTTTTGGGATGCATTTTTAATATAGAAAAAAAAAAAAAAAATGGATTCTACAGGTGTAGTATATTTTGAATACTAATTATTGGATTTTTTTATTCATAAGTGTTTTTTTTTTTTTTTTTTTTTAAATTCATTAGAGATTTCCCAGGCACTAAATTATTTAAATTTGTAGAATCCTCTTAGGCAACAAGAGGTAGAAACCTGAATTTAGACTGCCCTCTATTTCTCACAATATTATAAAAAAACAGCATTTTCTACTCTGGACCTCAACTATGGAATTCTCTTTCCCTCGCCATCAAAGAACTTATAAATATTGGTAATTTTTCTCAGTTTAAGAGGAAAACTAAAGAGCATTTCACTGTTCTGAGAAATATATAGATAACATATATGTATTGTAATAAGTTTAGTATTTTGTATGTTTTATTAACTACTTATAATGTTAGTGTAGGTACATGTGTGTTTAAGTATGAGTGTGAGGATTTGTGTATGTACGAGAGTATGTATATGTATGTTTGTATATGTCCATTGTACTGTCAACAGGTAGGTGTAGGTACATATGTGTGTGTAAGTGAGTGCCACGTCTTCACACAATCTCTGCACCTTTTATGGTCATAGAGATGGTCATCCGTGTGTGGTGATCCGCCAGTGTGTTGAGAGCTGTCTACCCTGGCGGCGGGGCGGGCAGCTCTCCTCAGGGCGCGGTGCTCTCTATGGACACCCCTCGCTGCCTCTCCTTCGCCGCCTCACACGGGCGTGGGCGAATGCGTACGCCAGGAGGAGGGCCACAGCCAGTCCGCAGACCAGCCAGTGCACGTGTGGTGCGTCCTGCCCGGCCACCAGCGTGCCCTTGGCCACAGTCAGACCACCCGTCGTTCCAAGGGCAGCCACCACGCCGCGCGCCAGCCGTCCATGCCTCCATGGGCCGCGCTGCGGGAGGGCCTCCTCCCTTGCCTCCTCAGCCTGATGATGCGTTCCCACTTCCGCGGCCGTCAGGTCGTGCTCCCGCAGCAGCTCGGGGAACACCGCGCCAGAGTCGGGGAATCGCACTGGTCGCGGGGACGGAAGCTCCGCAAGCTGCTCCATGGCACCGGTGGCGGCGGAGTCCACGGCGGGGGCTGGCACGCGGGCCAGAGGTGTGGCCTGGGACAGGGCAGGGGTCCCTGAGGCAGGGACGCCGCGCCACATGTTGACCAGGCCGCCGTCTCCGGCGTCGCGGCCCCGCACCTCGCCGCCGCCTCGCACCACCACCGGCACCGCCTCGTCGTCGGCAGCCTTGCGGCAGCAGCCGAAGGTGAGGCGGTGCCACCAGCAGAGCGCGGAGTAGCGCATGGCCAGGAACACCTCGTCTTCCTGCTGCTGCTGCGCCATCACCCGCCGGAAGTTAAAGACGCCCTTGTGCTTGACGTCACTCCCGCGCAGGCAGTACAGCTGCAGGGCGAGGTTCTTGTACTTGAGCAGCTTGGCCATGTCTACGGGCACCGCCATGGCCTGCTCGTTGCGCCACAAGTCGCCGGGCAGGCGCGTCCACCCCGCCTTGTACAGCGGGATGGAGGCCAGCTTGCGGCGGTAGGGGAACAGCAGCGCGCCGCGGTCCTTGGCGACCACACGCACGCGCTGCGGCCGCTTCCCTCCGTAAGAGATCGTCACCTGCACCCGAAGGGTTAACATTTTCTTGTTGCTCGTCATTTTTGTTTGTGAAGAATAATTCAAATAGTCCTGATTTCTCGCATGTTGCCGGTGACCAGTTCGTGGATGGACCTTGTATGTATCCTACTACTACTGCTACTACTACTACTACTGCTGCTACTGCTACTAGTAGCAGACCCTGTAAAGTGTTCATAACAGTCAGGCTTTAGTTTTGTAAGCAAAGAGCGGACAAGGGAACAGCTGCGAACACGACACTGGGCTAAAAAAACACTTGAAGAGGCAGCGCGGGAACACCTTGGCAATAATACTCTTGGTGTGAGTGTCGTGAGCTACGCAGTTCACATTAATGTGCTACAGCTTAGCGTATCTACCAGTGTTTCTAACAGGACGAGAAACAAAAAAAAGCAAACAAAATTAACATCTCGTCATAAGAGAATCCTATTATAATAATTAAATATAATAATTAAACAATAAAAATACATACACTAATCACACCACAAATCAACAGTCTATTGTCTATGTTAAAAATTGAAAGCAAGCGTATTGAGAACTGCAAACCTGAGAGAAGAGAACCAATCCATCAATCACGAATCAGTTACCCCACGGCAGCCTGAAAGGGAGGATATGCACGGCGCAGCTCCTGTGTCCTGTGCCACGCATGTCCTGGGGAAAAGTTTAGCTGAGGTGTTTTGGTGAGGACTGTGAAGTGTGTGGTGAGTGTTTGCACAGAAATGTTGAGTTAGACTGAATGAAGTTAGTTTGACACACTGTTTGAAGTTAGTTTGACACACACACACACACACACACACACACACACACACACACACACACATACACACACACATACATTTGCCAAAACACAATTTAAAATGGATTTCGGTGCCATGAAGTACAATTGCATTCCACAATTTGCTTTATTTATGGCTTATTTACATATTTTGTCCCCTAATCTCTGGATGCAATAATTCTTATATGTGTGACAGCGGGGAAACCTGTAGCTTACATAACGTGTTTGTCTCAACATAACAGCCATCACAGAGAGAGAGAGAGAGAGAGAGAGAGAGAGAGAGAGAGAGAGAGAGAGAGAGAGAGAGAGAGAGACTACTACTGACTTGTCATTGCCTTGTTAGAGATTTTGATACAATTAAGTAGTTATTAATACTTTTGATACAACTACTACTACTACTACTACAACTAACTTTTTATTGGTTTGTTAGAGTTTTTGCGGTAATTAGGTAATTAGATGTTAGCAACAGCGACTCCTCATGGAGCAACAAAATGATGCGTCTGTGGTGATGAACACTCAGTGCACAACACGTGTGTGGTGGTTTGTTTTGTGGCCACTCATGGTGACGTCACACATCTCTTAAGATGGCACGGTGTGTTGCCGA
>NC_087179.1:15021879-15029379 GCF_035594125.1 Scylla paramamosain | reverse complement strand
GAGGAGACGAAAAAAGAAGAGGAAGATGAAGAAGAAGAAGAAGACGAAGAAGAAGAACACAGATGAAAAAAAGAATAAGAAGACAAAAAAAGAAAAAGAAGACTAGAAAAAGAAGAGGAAGACGAATACGAAGAAAAGGAAGAGGAGGAGGAGGAGGAGGAGGAGGAGGAGGAGGAGGAAGAACGTGGATTTGGACAAGACAAAATTTACAAGGCGTGACGTGGCGTAGCGTGGTGTGTGTGTGTATGTGTGTGTGTATGTGTGCGTGCGTGTGTGTGTCGGAACGTTTTATGCAGGCGTCTTCAAACGTTTGGCGAGGCGCAGACACTGGAAAGGAGGGCAGCCACTTGGAAACGTTTTCAAAGCCCCGCCACAGTTACGCACGAAACACCTGCTGGGCCCGTCTGGTTACCTGTGTGTGTGTGTGTGTGTGTGTGTGTGTGTGTGTGTGTGTGTGTGTTGATGGGGGTCTTGGTGTGATATATTTACGTATAAGTGACAGAGGGACTGAGTGGCTGAATGAATGAAAGGAGGAAGGAAGAAAGGAAGGAAGGAAGAAAGGAAGGAATAAAAGGAAGGAGGAATTGAGGAAGAAAAAATAAAGAAAGGAAGGCGGAAAGGAGAAAAGAAATGAAGAGGAAGGAAGGAAGGAAAGAAGAAAAGAAGGAGGAAGGAAGGAGAGAAAGAAAAGAAAAGAAAGAAAGAAAAGGAAGGAAAGAAAAGTAGATTTTGACAAATGAATGAGTGAATGAAAAAAAGGAAGGAAACAAGGAAGAAAGGAGTGAGTGAGTGAAAAAAGGAAGGAGAGAAAGAATGAATGGGTGAAGGAAGGAAAGAAAGTTAGATTTTAATGGATGAATGAATGAGTGAGTGAGTGAGTGAGTGAGTGAGTGAGTGAGTGAGTGAGTGAAAGGAGAATGGAAGGAGTGAAAGGAGGAAAGAAGGGAGGAAGGAAGGATATATTTTGATGAATGAAAGAATGAGTGAGGAATATCAGCAGTAATAGTAGGAGGAGGAGGAGGAGATGGGTAAGGAAGAGAAGGAGGAGGAGGAGGAGGAGGAGGAGGAGGAGGAGGAGGAGGAGGAGGAGGAGGAGGAGGAGGAAATGAAGGGAAAGAGTCAAAATTATAGTATATTTAGAAAGAACATTTTTAATTACTGGAAAGAAAAAAATTAAACTTAACTTTTTACCGGTTATACACACACACACACACACACACACACACACACACACACACACACACACACACACACACACACACACACACACACACACACACACACACACACACACACACACACACACACACACACACACACACACACACACACACACACACACACACACACACACACACACACACACACACACACACACACACACACACTTATTCCAGTTTAGAGAAAATGAGATTGAAAATATAAAGAAAAAATATAGATAAGAAAATGAATAAAACTGAGTGAAGGTGAATACATAAATAAAAAAAACTCATTTGAGCTTCTTCTTCTTCTTCCGTCTCCTTCGTCTTCCTCGTCTTATTTTTTCGACTTTTTCTACTACTACTACTACTACTACTACTACTACTACTACTACTACTACTACTACTATCACTTCCACCACTATCTCCTAGAATCATCTCCACTAACTCTCCTCCCCTTCCCTTCCAGCCCCCTTCTCTCTCTCTCTCTCTCTCTCTCTCTCTCTCTCTCTCTCTCTCTCTCTCTCTCTCTCTCTCTCTCTCTCTCTCTCTCTCTCTCTCTCTCTCTCTCTCTCTCTCCAATTAAAGGTAAATGAATGAACGACGCTGAGATTCAAGTGTTAAGTAATGGAAAAGTGTGTGTGTGTGTGTGTGTGTGTGTGTGTGTGTGTGTGTGTGTGTGTGTGTGTGTGTGTGTGTGTGTGTGTGTGTGTGTGTGTGTAAACGTTAAGGAAACAGCCGGTGCCTAAATTAATGAATGGTAATTAGAGTTAAGGATTCAGGAGGAGGAGGAGGAGGAGGAGGAGGAGGAGGAGGAAGGACTCTTAGGGGAGAGAAAGGTGGAGGTGGTGGTGGTGGTAGTGCTTTTGTGTGTGTATGAGAGAGAGAGAGAGAGAGAGAGAGAGAGAGAGAGAGAGAGAGAGAGAGAGAGAGAGAGAGAGAGAGAGAGAGTTTCCAAAGTTGTATCGGTTCCCACGGTGAATGGGGAGGGGGTGCCGTTCGCCCTGTCTAGAGGCACCCAACACGGCACGGTGCCACCCTCACTCACCTTGGCACTCCCTCCCGCGCCGCCACACTCGCCATACACTACGGTACTTCAGGGTTCTTCCTTCCTTCCTTCCTTCCTTCCTTCCTTCCTTCCTTCCCCTTCCTTCCTTCCTTTTGAATAATTGTTGCGTGTGCTGTATATGCTTTTCTTTACTTTCTTTCATTCTTCCTTCCTTTCTGCCTTTTTAGTCATTTTATTCGTGTTTTCTTTTTGCTTTTCCTAGTATCTTTCTTTTCTTGCTTCTCTGTTGACTTCCTTCCTTTCTTCCTTTCTTCCTTTTTTCCTAATTTTATTCCAGTGTATTTTTTTTTCTCTTTTTCGTGGCATTCTTTCTTTCCTTGCTTTTTTTATTTACTTTCTTTCGCTTTCCTTCCTTCCTTCCTTCTTTCCTTTTCAATAGTTTTCCGTGTGTTTTTTTCTTTCTTTGTAGCTTTATTTTGTTTCCTACTTTCCTTACTTCTTTCCTTTCTTTCTTTTTTTCTTTCGCCCTTCCTTCCTTCCTTCCTTCCTTTTCTACAATTTTCCATCGTGTTCTTTTTTTCTTTTTTTTCATTGGTTTATTTTCTTTCCTGCCCTCCTTACTTCTTTCTTTTTTTGCCCTTCCTTCCTTTCTTCCTTCCTTTTCTATCTTTTTCCGTGTTTTCTCTTTTTTCGTTGTTTTATTCTTCCTCGCCTTCCTTCTTTGTTTATTTTTTGTCTTTCGTCCTTCCTCACCTCCTTTCTTCTTTTCTTGTTCTTTCTTACTTTTCTCTTCGTTTATATTCTATTTTTTCTTTCTTCTTTCCTCCTTCTTTCATTTGCTTCTATCGTTCTTCCCTCCTTCTTTCCTTCTTTCCATCTTTCCCTTTTCCTTTCTCTCTTTTCCTCGTCTAGTTTCTATTAACCTCCTTTCTTTTTCCTTCTCTCTTTCTTTTCTTTCTTTCGTCCCGCCGTCTTTCCCTCCTTCTCTTATTTTCTCGTTTCCTTCTTCCATTTGTCTTGTTTCTGCTAAAAATCTCCTTTCTTTGTTCCTTGATCACCTAGTCGGTCAGTCAGTCAGTTTCACTTTCGCTCACTCATTCTCTCAATCTGTCAGTCAGTCAGTCAGTCAGTCAGTCAGTCAGTCAGTCATTTATTCAGTCAATCATTCAGTCAGTCAGTCAGTCATTCATTTATTCAGTCAATCATTCATTCAGTCAGTCAGCCAGTCAGTCACACATTCACTCAGTCACTCGCTTTCTCAGTCAGTTAGTCAGTCAGTCAATCAATCAGTCACTCACTCTATCAGTCAGTCAGTCACACTCACTCACTCAGTCACTCACGAGTGGACGAGAAGACAGGCGCAACACATGCCAGTGCAGGGGAAGACTAGCAGAGGACACAGGTACACAGTAACACAGACTCGGGGGCATGAGGTTACCAAGTCCAAACTGAACACAGAACCCTCGGCTGGTACTCACGGCCTGTAAATGTTTAGATTGGCTAAAAGCTTCTTCCTAGATAGACAAAGGTTTTCATAGTGATGTCTCGTCTCTCTGTCTTTAGGCTGAATTCAGAAACTCTTTACTCTCTCACCACGACTATTTTCAAAGGCCACAGAGATGATTAGACGGGTTTTCAAGACTGTATCTCGTGTTAATAATAAAGAAGTCTTGTTAATCTGTCACAAGAACCACGAAAACACCTTTAAAAATACGTGAAACTTCAACTAGAGCCTTTTGAAAATAGTGTAGGTGCTGCGGTGAGGAAGTGTTGCAGAATGTGGTCTTGTCTTTCTCTCTCTCTCTCTCTTTTCTCTCTGTTCTTCCTCTGGTTTCGTGTACCCTGGTCTGGTTCCTTCTCTTTGTCACTGTATTTGTGCTCGTGTTTTGCTAAAGGCTCCAGTTTAAATGGTATTGATTTGAGGGCGGTTCAGGAATGTGTGTGTGTGTGTGTGTGTGTGTGTGTGTGTGTGTGTGTGTGTGTGTGTGTACTACAGTGGTGTCTACTGGATGTGTAATTGTGTGGGTGAGTGTGTGATGTGTTGTTTGTTGTTGTGTTTGTGAGTGGTGGTGCTGGTGGCGATGGTGGTGGTGGTGGTGGTGGTGGTGGTGGTGGTGGTGCAGGAAAAGGAAAGGTAGATAAGAAACTGAATAAAAGTGAGTAAAAATTAATAGATAAAACATTCAATTGAGATCAAAGGTGAGAGTTAAAGGAGAGGGTAGAATTCTTCCTCTTCTTCTTCTTCTTCTTTCTTCTTCTTCTTCTTCTTCTTCTTCTTCTTCTCCTCCTCCTCCTGCTCCTCCTCCTCCTCCTCCTCCTTCTTTCTTCTTCCTGTACACACACACACACACACACACACACACACACACACTCGAGCAATAAGACGTACAAGTAACAAGAGGAGGAAAAGGAGGAGGAGGAAGAGGAGAAGGAAGAAGAGAAGGAAGAGGAAGTCTTAAGTGTCCCTTCGGAAGAAAGAAAACGGACTAAGGGTGAAAGTATTATGTATGTAAGACAGTGAATTGAGTTTTAAGTTCCCGAGGTGCCTCTCTCTCTCTCTCTCTCTCTCTCTCTCTCTCTCTCTCTCTCTCTCTCTCTCTCTCTCTCTCTCTCTCTCTCTCTCTCTCTCTCTCTCTCTCTCTCCTTCTTTCCTTTCTTTTTTTCCCTTACATCTTCCTAGTCTTGCTACGAGGAAGAGGAGGAGGAGGAGAAGGAGGAGGAGGAGGAGGAGGAGGAGGAGGAGGAGGAGGAGGAGGAGGAGGAGGAGGAGGAGGAGGAGGAGGAAGAAAATATCCTCACTTGATTCTCTTCTACACTTTTGCACAACTTATCTCCTTTCCTCCTCCTCCTCCTCCTCTTCTTCTTCTTCTTCTTCTTCTTCTTCTTCTTCTTCTTCTTCTTCTTCTTCTTCTTCTTCTTCTTCTTCTTCCTCCTCCTCCTCCTCCTCCTCCTCCTCCTCCTCCTCCTCCTCCTTATCCTCATTCCTTCTTCCTGCAGCGTCACTGGTTTCTTCTTCTTCTTCTTCTTCTTCTTCTTCTTCTTCTTCTTCTTCTTCTTCTTTCTTCCTTGCAGTATCCACAGTATCGTTGTTGTTGTTGTTATTGTTGCTGTTGCTGTTGTTGTTGTTGTTGTTGTTGCTGTTGTTGTTGTTGTTGCTGTTGTTGTTGTTGCTGTTGTTGTTGTTGTTGTTCATCATTATCTTCTTCTTCTTCTTCTTCTCCTCTTCCTTCTTCTATACTGTCCTGTGTCTCTTCCCTGTAGCAAGTTAGTAGTTACCAAACAGCCTTGCAAGGACCAAAAAGTCTGTTGCTGTTTGGCTTTCCTTTGTATTCCTTTACATTCCCCCCTCCTCCTCCTCCTCCTTCCTCTTATTCTTTTCCCCTCCCTTCTTTCCTACAACATCATCAGTAGTATCTTTCCCCTCCATTCCCCCTCCTCCCCCATTCCCCCTCACCCTCCCCCCTCCTCCCCTTTCCTCCAGAGATGGGTGGCGCAGTAAATATCAGAAGTAGATGATAAACGTTCAGCCAAGCAGAGAATATTGATAAGGGTGATATTGGGAATGGTACAGGGTGGTGCATAATGCTGTCGTGGCCTTTTTATCGCGTGTCATACCCCCCCCCCTCTCTCTCTCTCTCTCTCTCTCTCTCTCTCTCTCTCTCTCTGCTTCTGTTTTTGTTTGTTTTTGTTGAGTTTTATTCAGTGTGGAGTTTCTGTGGATATTGGAGGAGGAGGAAGAGGATGAGGAGGTGGAGAAGGAGGAGGAGGAAGAGAAGGAGGATGAGAGTAAGAAAAGAAGGAATAGTTTTACTTTAATTTGACTAAAATTTCTGCTTTATTTCTTACAACAACAGCTACAACAACAACAATAACTATTACTACTACTACTACTACTACTACTACTACTGCTACTACTGTGGTCTGGTTACTATGAATAAACTTAGCTGTCTCACTCTCTCTCTCTCTCTCTCTCTCTCTCTCTCTCTCTCTCTCTCTCTCTCTCTCTCTCTCTCTCTCTCTCTCTCTTTCGCATTCTCTTGTTCGCCTGAGTTAAGTCCTTGCTATAACTCTCTCTCTCTCTCTCTCTCTCTCTCTCTCTCTCTCTCTCTCTCTCTCTCTCTCTCTCTCTCTCTCTCTCTCTCCCATGTTAAGGCAAGTTAATATTCTTATGTTCTCTGTGTTTTGCGCTTTCACTCTCACTCTCTCCCTCTCCCTCTCTCTCTCCCCGCACTCTCCCTCTTTCTCTCTTTCTCTCTCTATGGCTATAAGCTTCCGCTCCTTGCCTTACTCCCTTCTCGTTTTCTTTATAAAGCCACTGCCGTTTTCTTTTCTTTATTTTTTAGGGGTAACTTAAGTAAATAAATGCATGAATGAATAAATAGATAAACAGATAAATAAGTAAATAAGAAAAGTAAGTAAATATATAAATGGATAAATACTTAGAATATAAAACTAAATCAATAAATAGATAAATTCTCTCTCTCTCTCTCTCTCTCTCTCTCTCTCTCTCTCTCTCTCTCTCTCTCTCTCTCTCTCTCTCTCTCTCTCTCTCTCTCTTTTATTGTGAGTGTTAGTCAGTGGTGTGAAAACTTTGTACAGTGTAAGGGGAGAGAGAGAGAGAGAGAGAGAGAGAGAGAGAGAGAGAGAGAGAGAGAGAGAGAGAGAGAGAGAGAGAGAGAGAGGGTGGGAGAGTCAGTGTGATTGGTGCAACGAGAGTAGGAGGAAAAGGAGGAGGAGGAGGAGGAGGAGGAGGAGGAGGAGGAGGAGGAGGAGAGTTTTGGTGTAATATGGAAGAGATAAGAATGGAGGGGGAAAAAGAGGAAAAAAATGGAGGTTTATTTCCGAGGGGAGAGGAGAAAGGGGAGAGGGAGGAGAGAGGGAAGACGACGAGGAGGAGGAGGAGGAGGAGGAGGAGGAGGAAGAAAAGTAGGAGGTATAGAGGAGAAAGAGAGGAGACGGACGTGGAGGAGAGAGAGAGAGAGAGAGGGGGGTGGAGAGAGGAAGAGAGAAAGAAGAGTTTTTATTTCCCTCCCCCCCCTCTCTCTCTCTCTCTCTCTCTCTCTCTCTCTCTCTCTCTCTCTCTCTCTCTCTCTAGCGTGTTCTTATCTTCCCCCTAGCGAGGCACGGCACGCGAGGAACACAAGTTTTTAGTGACGCAGCCACACTCTTGACACTGGGCTTTCACGTGTTCCTGCCCTGCTCGCCCTCTTGCCTCTTCTTGTCTTCCTTCAAGTAGCCATACCCTTCCTTACTTCGCTTCGCCTTACTCCCCTCCTTTATTTCATCTTGCAT
>NC_087179.1:15006879-15016879 GCF_035594125.1 Scylla paramamosain | reverse complement strand
AAGAGGAGGTGGTGGTGGTGGTAACTGTAATAAGAGATGAAAGTGGAAGAGAAGTAGAGATGATGATGATGGAGGAGGAATACAAAGGAATACAAAGGAAGCCCAGCCAGCACCACATCTTGAGGTTCACACTGGTAATTGGTAACTATGCTATACAGCAAGAGAAGGAAGAGGAGGAGGACGTAGTGGTGGTGATGATGGTGGTAGTAGAAGTAGTAGTAGTAGTAGGAGGAGGAGGAAGAGGAGGAGGAGGAGGAGGAGCATGAAGGAAAATTGTGAAGCGAGTGAGTGAAGGTTTTACATACATACACATACATATATTCATACACACTTACATACATACATACATACATACATAGGAAAAATAAACAAACAAATGCTTAGAAATCTTAATAGTGATGACTTCTGTTAGTTAAGATTCTCTCTCTCTCTCTCTCTCTCTCTCTCTCTCTCTCTCTCTCTCTCTCTCTCTCTCTCTCTCTCTCTCTCGACAGTAACCAGTGCATGCAATTATAATGAGGCGCGCCCCTCCTTAATCTCTCTCTCTCTCTCTCTCTCTCTCTCTCTCTCTCTCTCTCTCTCTCTCTCTCTCTCTCTCTCTCTCTCTCTGTGTGTGTGTGTGTGTGTGTGTGTGTGTGTGTGTGTGTGTGTGTGTGTGTCTGAAATTTGTGTTTCTGAAAGAGAGAGAGAGAGAGAGAGAGAGAGAGAGAGAGAGAGAGAGAGAGAGAGAGAGAGAGAGAGAGAGAGAGAGAAATTCATCCGTGTCTGATAGTCTCATATTCTTCTTGCTATTCTACGTGAGGTTCATTACTCTCTCTCTCTCTCTCTCTCTCTCTCTCTCTCTCTCTCTCTCTCTCTCTCTCTCTCTCTCTCTCTCTCTCTCTCTCTCTCGCTGTCTCACAAAAAAAAAAAAACTTAATTCGGCACGTTTATCTAATTTCCTTCTTTTTTTTTTTCTCTTCATATTCTCCTTTCTGTCATTGTTTTCTTTATTCTTCAACTTTATCATGTTATTATGTTTCGCTTCATCATCTTACTCTTATTTTTTTTTATTTCAGTTTTCTTGTATTCCTTCGTTTCTTTTTTCTTTTTTTCTTATATCTATTCTATACCTGTTTTTTCTTCCATTTGTTTTGTTGTTTTTCCTTTTCTTTCCCTTTTTCTTTCTTTTTTTTTCTTAACTTTCTTTCTTGTTTTTTGTTTCTTCACTTCTTTATTTCCTACGTTATTCTTCTTCGCTTTCCTCGAAGTTTCTTCTACCATTTCCTTTCCGTGTTTCTCCTGTTGAAATGTGTGTGTGTGTGTGTGTGTGTGTGTGTGTGTGTGTGTGTGTGTGTGTGTGTGTGTGTGTGTGTGCGTAATCTTATTTGTGTAAGTTACTTTCTGTGTACGCCCTTCTTTGGCCCTTCCTCCTCCTCCTCCTCCTCCTCCTCCTCCTCCTCCTCCTCCTCCTCCTCCTCCTCCTCCTCCTCCTCCTCCTCCTCCTCCTCCTCCTCCTCCTCCTCTCTCACCGTCTCTTTTCATTCCTTTCACTTCCTTTCACGAGTTCCTTTACCCCTGCTAGAGAGAGAGAGAGAGAGAGAGAGAGAGAGAGAGAGAGAGAGAGAGAGAGAGAGAGAGAGAGAGAGAGAGAGAGAGAGCTCCAATTTTTCCCCTTTTCAAGTACTTATCCTTTGTTTCTACTTATGCTTATATTATCCTACGTATCCTTCAGTGTCTCTGGGTGTCCTTGAGTCCTTAGATGCCCTTTGGTGTCCTTGGGTGTCCTTGGGTGTCCTTTGATGTCCTTTGGTGTCCTTTGGTGTCCTTTGGTGTTCTTTGGTGTCCTTGGGTGTCCTTGGTTGTCACTGGGTGTCCTTCGGTTCCTGGGTGACCTTGGGTGTCCTAGAGTCCTTCAGTCCTGGAGTCTTTGCAGTTCGTGTCCTTGGAGTATCCTTGAAAAGTCTTGATTTCCCTCGTGCGCTGCTATCCTACTGTTATCTCCTACTCCTCCTTGCCTTATGATTCCTCCTACTCCTCCCACCCTCCTCCTCCTCCTCCTCCTCCTCCTCCTCCTCCTCCTCCTCCTCCTCCTCCTCCTCCTCTTCCTCCTCCTCCTACTATTACTACTATTACTGCCTCGTGTTGTTAATTCTCGTCTTGTGGTGCTTCTCTTTTTTTCTGCTACTTTTGTTCAACTATTATCTTTTTGCTACTGTCATTCTTCTACTTATGTTCTCTTCTGTTCTCTTCTACTACTTCTATTGTTCCATTAATATCTGTCGTTTAGTATTAATGTTACTACTACTACTACTACTACTACTACTACTACTGCTACTGCTACTGCTACTACTGCTACACTCTCTCTTCTGTTTTCTCTCTGTTCTCTTATTCTCTTTGACTTGACTGTCTAATCTATCTCCTCCTCTCCTCTTCTTTCTTTCTTTCTGCTCTTTCCCTCTTCCTTTCTATCATTTTTTTTTATAATCTCCCTGCTCCTTCATTTATTTCTTGCTTTCTCTCTTTTGTGTCTCAATCTCTTTGTTTTTTTGTCTGTCTGTCTTTCTGTCCGTCTGTCTGTCTGTGTATTTCTCTCTCTCTCTCTCTCTCTCTCTCTCTCTCTCTCTCTCTCTCTCTCTCTCTCTCTCTCTCTCTCTCTCTCTCTCTCTCTCTCTCTCTCTCTCTCTCTCTTTAAACTTGAATCCCATATTACAATTCAGGTACTCTTTGAGGGGAGGGGGGACGGGAGGGGAGATGAGGAGTATGGGGAGAGGGAAGGAGAGTTGGGGGAAATAAGAGGAGGAGGTATGAGATGGCAAGAAAAGAAAAGGGGGAAAATGAGAAGTAAGGGAAATTGAAGGGATATGGGGAGTGAGGGAGGGGAATGGGAGGTGAGGGGAAGGACAGAGATGGGGAGGTATGGCAAGGGAGGGAAAAGAGGGGAAAGGGAAGAAGGGGAAGAGGGAGGAGGGATGGTGAGGGTAAGAGAAAGAAAGGAGAAAGGGAATAGAGAAGGAAAATGGAAGGAAGAAGGTAAAAGAGGAAGATGGAGGAGAGGTGAGGTGAAGGAAGATGAAGGAGAAAGGGAGAAAGAGGAAAGGAACTGACGGAGAGGAGAGAAAAAGTTGGAAGGGAGGGGAGAGGAAGAAGAAAGAAAAGGAGGAAGGGAGAAGAGGAAGACGGAGATGAGGGGAAGAAATGGAGGAAGAGGGAAGGGGAAAAGCGAGGAGAAGAGAGGAAAAGAGGGAGGGGAAGAAAGAGAGGAGAGAGAGGAAGAGGGAGGTGAGGGGAAGAGAGAGAGAGAGGAAGAGGGGAAGGGAGGGGAAGGAAGGGATATTAAGAGGGGAAGGATCAACTTGGGTATTATGCTCATGTATAAAATTTATTCATTAGTGTTCTCTCTCTCTCTCTCTCTCTCTCTCTCTCTCTCTCTCTCTCTCTCTCTCTCTCTCTCTCTCTCATAAACTAGGATTGGCATGGATTACGGTAAAAAGCCACAGCCTAGGCCTAATAGATAATTAAGTTGGATCCACCGCTCTCTGCCTCTTAGTATTTACCAGGCCTACCTCCGTTTTCTATGGAGAGGGGGAACTCTTGTAAAGCTATATTTAATTATTTCTTTTTTTATATCTCTCATTGCAATGTAAGGAATAGATTAGTGATATAGTTAGTCTCTCTCTCTCTCTCTCTCTCTCTCTCTCTCTCTCTCTCTCTCTCTCTCTCTCTCTCTCTCTCTCTCTCTCCCCCGTGTTATTGCAGGAATGGAAGAGGATGAGAGAAAAGAGAGAAAGGGAGAAGGAGAGAAAGGATGGAGGAAGGAGGAAGGGGAAGAAGAAAGAAGAGATTATTAGGACGCTTGGAGGGAAGGAAGGAAGGAAGGAAGGAAGGAAAGAAGGAAAGAAAGAGAAAAAGGTAGATATTCGGAAATTGAAAGAAAGAAAGAAGTGAGATGCCACGAATGAAGGAAGGAAAAAGGGTAGAAAGAAGGAAAGAAGGAAGGGATGAAAGAAGGAAGAAAGGAGGAAAGAGAAGAAGGAAGGAAGGAAGGAGGAAAGGGAAGGAAGGAAGGGAGAAAGTAAGGAAGGAAGGAAGGAAGGAAGGAAGCAGTGGATTGGAATAAAAAAAAGAATGAAGTGAAGGAAAGGAAGGAGAGAAAATAGTAGAGACTTACAAATGAAAGGAAGGGAGGAAAAAAAAACTGATATACAAGGAAGAAAGAAGGAAGGGAGAAAGAGAAAAAAGGGAAGGAGGGAGGGAGAGGAAAAAAGTAGATGCTCGTAAATAGGAAAGAAGGAAGGAAGGAAGGAAGGAAGGAAGGAGAACGAAAAAAGAAAATACGTGTAAATAGAAGGGAAGAAAGGAAGGAAGGAAGGAAGGAAGGAAGGGAGGAGAGCAAGTAAACCAGGAATGAAGGAAGAAGGAAGAAAGGAAGAAAAAAAAGAAAGAAGGAGCGATATGTAGACCTAAGAAAGAAAAGTAAGGAAAAAACCAAGATAAGAGAGAAATAAGAAAAAATGAAGTAAAACAACAACAACAACAACAACAACAACAACAACAACAACAACAACAAACTTGCCACCATTACCACCACCATCACAACCCCATACACCATAACAGGTCAGCAGGCAGGCGAGGTCACACTGGGAGGGAGGGCAGTGGGTGGGTGACCTTAGCACAGCAGTGACCTTGGTGTTCCCCACAGTGACTCCATTAATTTGTTGGGGGAGGACGGCCTGGCTATAAATATTTGAGCGAGAGTCGTAAAGAGTGAAGAATGCCGCTGTTGAAAAGGGCTTAGTGAGAGGCAAAAAGAGGAAGTGGAAGGGTGGTGGTGGTGGTGGTGGTGGTGGTGGTGGTGGTGGTGGTAGATGGATAGATACAGTTGGTTGGCTAGCTAGTGTAGATATGTTGATAAATAGATAGACAGATAATTAGATAGATAGATAGCTTGATAAGATATTAGATAGATAGATAGTTTGTGTTTGTTTGTGTGTTTGATAGATAGAATTAGATAGATAGATAGTTTGTAAGATAGATAGATAGATTTGCAGTTAGATAGATAGATAAACAGATAAACAGACAGATAGACAAATAGATAGATAGATAGACAAACAGACAGAAAAATAGATAAAACAAAGGATAGATTAACACTAATAGATAAACAGATAAACAGATTGACACCACCCCACCACCTTCACCACCACCACCACCACCACCACCACCACCACCACCACCACCACCACCACTACCAGCACAGCCACCGTCATCATCATAATTAAGTTAACAGCCCTGGCCTTTAATTATACCAGAGTGGCCCCTCGTGCTGGCGGAAGAAAACGGAGAGAGGCTCATCACAACCAGCATGCAAATTGACGCCTAATTGATGCCTTATTAACGAAAGGCAAGGCTGACTTCATTAATATTTATACACAAAATAAGAGGCAGAGTTAGGAAGGTTAAGGATGAAACAGAGAGAGAGAGAGAGAGAGAGAGAGAGAGAGAGAGAGAGAGAGAGAGAGAGAGAGAGAGAGAGAGAGAGAGAGAGAGAGAGAGAGAGAGAGAGAGAGAGAGATAGTGTTATTTAATTATTTTCCTGTTTTTTTTTCTTTCGTTTTTTTATTTTAACTCTCTCTCTCTCTCTCTCTCTCTCTCTCTCTCTCTCTCTCTCTCTCTCTCTCTCTCTCTCTTTGATTTACCGTGTATTTATATATGTATGTATGTGTGTATGTATGTTTGCATATATGTCTATCCGTGTGTGTATGTGTGTGTGTGTGTGTGTCAAGTCCAGTGTACGTCTGTGTAAACGCAAAACCCACACACACACACACACACACACACACACACACACACACACACACACACACACACACACACACACAGAGAGAAATTAAGGTATTTGTACACGGGGCCATTAGACCAAGACACACCGATGGCCAGGTAAGGAGGAGATGTAAGGAGGAGGAGGAGGAGAAGGAGGAGGAGGAGGAAGATGAAGAGGAAGAGGAGGAGAAGGCAATCAGTGTTGTAGGAAGCAGCATCACATCCTTGGTGGTGGTGGTGGTGGTGGTGGTGAAAGATGTGGCCCTGGGGAGAGAGAGAGAGAGAGAGAGAGAGAGAGAGAGAGAGAGAGAGAGAGAGAGAGAGAGAGAGAGAGAGAGAGAGAGAGAGAGAGAGAGAGAGAGAGAGAGAGAGAGAGAATAGGGTGAGGAAGATATTCTGGTATAGGAAGAACCCTTTTACTCTCTCTCTCTCTCTCTCTCTCTCTCTCTCTCTGGAATACTCAGGAACTGCTGACGGCGGAAATATCATCTGGGAAGGAAAAGGAGGAGGAGGAAGAGGAGCAGGAGGAGAAGGAGGAGGAGGAGGAGGAGGAGGAGGAGGAGGAGGAGGAGGAGGAGGAGGAGATGGTTGCAGTGGGGAAAAAAGAGGGAAAAGGAGAAGGAAGTTTAATTCTCTTAACATTGAGAGAGAGAGAGAGAGAGAGAGAGAGAGAGAGAGAGAGAGAGAGAGAGAGAGAGAGAGAGAGAGAGAGAGAGAGAGAGAGAGAGAATAGATTTTCTGGAATTCATCGAAAAATATAAGCATTATTTTTACAATCTCTCTCTCTCTCTCTCTCTCTCTCTCTCTCTCTCTCTCTCTCTCTCTCTCTCTCTCTCTCTCTCTCTCTCTCTCTCTCTCTTATTCAATCTCAGAAATTACCCTTCTATCTCAATTTAACCTTGTCCATCTTACTCCCATCGTTACTCCAATTACTTCTCTCCCTCTCTCTCTCTCCCTTTCCCTCTCCCTCTCTCTCTCCCTTTCCCTCTCCCTCTCCCTCTCCCAAGAGTAATGAAGAACAACTCAACAAGCTTCATATCCGCGGAGAAATATGGAAACTGGTTAAATTTCATGGGCACAATTTCTCTCTCTCTCTCTCTCTCTCTCTCTCTCTCTCTCTCTCTCTCTCTAAATCGTCTCTTTCCTCTCTTTCTTCTTTTTCTTTTTCTTTTTCTTTGTCTTCTTGTTCTTCTTTCTTGTTCTTGTTTGTCTTTTTCTTGTTCTTCTTCTTCTCCCAATCGTCGTGCTGCACTTTGTTCTTCCTTTGTGTTCATTCGTGTTTGTATTGCTCCTTCGCTTCCTCTTCGTCTTTCTCCTCCTCCTCTTCCTCCTCCTCCTCTTCCTCCTCCTCCTCTTCTCAGGTAAGCGGTAGTGAAGTGGTGTTTGATTGCGGCCAGGTAATTACGGCACCCAGGTGAGAGAGAGAGAGAGAGAGAGAGAGAGAGAGAGAGAGAGAGAGAGAGAGAGAGAGAGAGAGAGAGAGAGGGAGAGGGAGACACGCAGAGACATAAGCCTTACTTTCCAGAAACACTATATTTATCTTTCTCTTCCACTCCTTCTCTTCTTCCTCCTCTTCCTTCTTCTTTTCCTCCTCCTCCTCCTCCTCCTCCTCCTCTTTTTCACTCAATTGCAAAACTAATATAATTTTCAACACCTGTCTTATTAAATTCTAATGAAAAATTCGGTCGTGCTTACTGTAAAATGCTGCTTTGGTGTGTTGCGGTGTTGCGGTGTTGCGCTGTTGCGGTGTTGGGCGGCGGGTGGTGGAGGCAGCAGTGGTGTTGGGTATGTCTTGTCTTATTCCTGTTAAAATACCTTGTTGTTTTTCTCTCCTTTCTGTTATGTATATTTGTTGTGTTTGTTTTGGTGTTGTTTGGTGTTATTTGGTGTTTGTTTGTGTTGCTGCCTTAGTTGTTCTGTCCTGTTTGTTTATTTTTTTTTAATCTCTTGTTTAATTTTGTTTATCTTTTTTTTCTGGTTTGTTTGTGGTTTGTTCTTCCTTCGTTTGTGTTCCTTTGTGCTGGTTTCTTTTCCTGGTATGTCTGCTGTTTGTTCTGCCTCAAGTGTGTTTTTTTTTCTTTCTTTTTCTTTTTTTTTTGTTTATCTTTTTGATTTGTTGATTCCTGTCTGTGGTGGTGCTGTGGTGTTGGCAGCTCTCAGTGGTCAGGTGTGTGTGTGTGTGTGTGTGTGTGTGTGTGTGTGTAGTACAGGTGAGGTGATGGCGTATTAGTAGTTTAATGATGAGTTTTTTCTACCTGATCACCACCACCACAACCACCACCACCACCACCACCACCACCACCACCACCACCACCATAATTAAAGCCCGTCTTGCAGGCTCGCCACTTCTTCCTTTGATTCATTCACCTCAATTACCCAGCCTCACCTGCCTACTCAGCCGCGCGTTCACTCCAATTAGCCAAGCCATTACCTCCACTAAGCCACCTGTGAGGACCCAGCAGAGGCGGCGGCGGCGGTGGTGGTGGGTCAAAGAGGTGGTGGTGCTGGCGGACATGTGGGTTAGAGAGAGAGAGAGAGAGAGAGAGAGAGAGAGAGAGAGAGAGAGAGAGAGAGAGAGAGAGAGAGAGAGAGAGAGAGAGAGAGAGAGAGTTGTCTTCCTCTTTCTGTGACTATTTTTTTCTCCTCCTCCTCCTCCTCCTCCTCCTCCTCCTCCTCCTCCTCCTCCTCCTTAGGTTAGGAAAATGAAGAAACGAGGAAGGTGGTGGAGGTGGAGGTGGAGGTGATGAAGGTGGTGCAATATCAAGAAGGAGGAGGAGGAGGAGGAGGAGGAGGAGGAGGAGGAGGAAGAGAAGGTGGAGAAGATGGAGGAGGAGGTGGAGGAGGAGGAGGAGGAGGAGAAGGAGAAGGAGGAAGGACCCTTTGATATGGAGATGGAAAGGAGGTGTAACCCATCCTCCTCCTCCTCCTCCTCCTCCTCCTCCTCCTCCTCTTCCTCCTCCTCCTCCTTCGTCAAGGACAGACAGACTTACACACGAAAATTATGTAAAAGGAAGTAATCCCTCCTCCTCCTCCTCCTCCGCCTCCTCCTCCTCCTCCTCCGCCTCCTCCTCCTCCTCCTCCTCCTCCTCCTCCTCCTCCTCCTCCCTTAATTCTCGTAAAAGAAGCTAAAGGAATATGGAAGTATTCTCTTTTTTATTTTATTTTCGATACTTCTCCCTCCTCCCCCTCCTCCTCCTCCGCCTCTTCCTCCTCCTCCTCCTCCTCCTCCTCCTCCGCCTCCTCCTCTTCCCTCCTCTCTTTCTTCTCTCCTTTCTCAAAACCCAGCGTGGAAAAATTGCCATATTGAAATTGTCTGTCTGTGTGTCTGTTTGTTATCCTGTCTGTCTGTCTGTCTGTCTGTCTGTGTGTCTGTCTAGGTGTTTCTCCGTCTGCTAGTATCTCTCTCTCTCTCTCTCTCTCTCTCTCTCTCTCTCTCTCTCTCTCTCTCTCTCTCTCTCTCTCTCTCTCTCTCTCTCTCTCTCTAATAATATATCAAAGCATTACTACGTCTTCCAATTCTTTCGTCCCTTCTTGTTCTCTCCTTTTCCTTCCTTTCTCCCCAATTACCTTCTTCCTTCTCCCCTCCTTCCTTCCTTCCTTCCTTCCTTCCTTCCTTCCTCTTCTTCTATTCATTATTCTACTTTCCTTCCTGTCCTTCCTTTCTATATCTCTGTTCATGCAGACTAGCTTCTCTCCCTCCGCCTCTCCCTCCTCCTCCTCCTCCTCCTCCTCCTCCTCCTCCTCGTCCAGGCTCCTCCTCCTCTGGCTATTCCTCTTCCTGCTGTCCTACCTTTCTCTCTCTCTCTCTCTCTCTCTCTCTCTCTCTCTCTCTCTCTCTCTCTCTCTCTCTCTCTCTCTCTCTCTCTCTCTCTCTCATCCATCATTCACATGTCCTGCACGTGTCTAAACATGTAGCGGTGGTGCCTCTCCCTCTCTCCCTCTCTCCCTCTCTCCCTCTTCCTCTCCCTCTCCCTCTCCCTTAAGCTTCCCTTCATTGACGTAAGGGGAACGTGGGGATAAGCAGTATTATCTCCCTCCCTCTTCCTACTTTTCCCTCTCCCTCTCTCCCCTCTCCCTCTTTCCCCTCTCCCCTCTCCCTCTCTCCCCTTTCTCTTTCTCTCGTCTTGTAGAAATAGGTAGAGAAAATATGTAAGGAATGACGTTACGTGATTCTCTCTCTCTCTCTCTCTCTCTCTCTCTC
>NC_087179.1:14979379-14989379 GCF_035594125.1 Scylla paramamosain | reverse complement strand
TATATATATATATATATATATATATATATATATATATATATATATCTGTACTAATTAGAAGCCGAAGAAGCAGCAGGTGGTGAAGAAATGAAAGGCACGCTAATTAGAATGAAAGGCAGGTGTTGACAGAGTGATTTAGACGAAAGGTGTGGAGGTGTGAATGCGTGTGAGTAGGGGAAATTCTCTCTCTCTCTCTCTCTCTCTCTCTCTCTCTCTCTCTCTCTCTCTCTCTCTCTCTCTCTCTCTCTCTCTCTCTCTCTCTCTCTCCTAGAAGAATCTTTAATAGGCACTGATGATAGAGAGAGAGAGAGAGAGAGAGAGAGAGAGAGAGAGAGAGAGAGAGAGAGAGAGAGAGAGAGAGAGAGAGAGAGAGAGAGAGAGAGAGAGAGAGAGAGAGAGAGTTATATCTATGTCATACTGAAGCAAACTGGAGGAGGAGGAGGAAGAGGAGGAGAATGAGTAACAGAAGCAGAAACAGAGGGAGGAAGAGGAGAAGGAGGAGGAGGAGGAGGAGAGAGTAGCAGGGACAAAAACAGAAACAGAAGAAATACAAAGGAATACAAAGGAAGTCCAAACAGCAACAAATTGTGAGGTTCTTACTAGGTTGTTAGGGTGACTGTTCAATTCTGACTGTCAGTGGGAGAGAAAGGATAGTACAGAAGAGGAGGAGCAGGAGGAGGAGGAGGAGGAGGACGAGGAGGAGGAGGAGGAAATGTGGTTAGGGGGAGGGGGAAGAAATTAATGAGGTAGTATTTTTTCCATTCATGCCCAGCGGTGGGGTAAGTATTGCACAAGCTGGATATAATTCTGGCCGCGAAGGATGGCCGTCAGGGGAGCCACAACACGGCCGCCTTAGGAATTATGTCTTGACTCGTGCTGGGCTGTGGCGGGGCGACTCACTCTCTCATTGTCTCTCTCTCACTCTCTCTCATTGTCTCTCTCTCTCTCTCTCTCTCTCTCTCTCTCTCTCTCTCTCTCTCTCTCTCTCTCTCTCTCTCTCTCTCTCCGTCTCTCTCTATCTCTCTCTCTCTATCTAGTAATGGTGGTGGTGGTGGTGGTGGTATAGTAGTTGTAGTAGTTTAAGTGACACGGGTTTTTAGTGGTGGTTTTGCATTTTTAGTAACATTAACAAGATTTTCTACATTGTTCACAGGAAAAACAGTCTTGAGAACCCTGCTGATCATCTCTGTGGCCTTTGGAAATGGTCGTGGTGAGAGAGCAAAGCGTTTCAGAATACGGGTGTCTCTTTCTCTATTTTGGCCATCAGCGCTCCATGATGCAGGAGGCGTGACGATGTAAGGCCCGCTATCTGGACATGTGCTCTCCGCCTCCCGCCCTGTACCGCCCACTGAAAGACAACCCAGACATTCCCCTCTGCTCCTGGCCTGAAGCGAACAGCAGTTGTGGGCACAGGACAGGTGGGAGTTGTCGCGTTAACTATATCGGGTCACCTGTTATCTGATAATTATTTTCCCCGCGTTATCGATCCATTGGTATCCCCAGTACTTGTGGTTCCAAACTGGCAGTGTAACAAAATTTCACTTTAGTCTTGTCCTTGGCCCCAAACCATAATTTTCCAGTTATTTCCATGTAAACAAAATAGAAAAGAAGTTACTTTGATCCTAAAACTTTGCTTTTGTGGTTAGGACAATGAATTTACATTTTTGCTTTATTTCATCATAGTTTGTGTTACTGTTGGTTTTCATGTCAGATAAAGACCTTTGCAAAGTCTCAGTTGCTTATCTAATTGCTTTTGAAATGTTGCAAATATGTTAAAGCAATGAAAGAGAGAATATAAAGTGTTCTAAGATATTTTTTTTTATTTTAAGATCATTCTTGAACTGAACAGATCTAGCAAGAAATTTCTCATATTTAGAAGAATTTGCTTACATTACAGAAATCTCACATCTTTCAGAATGTTCTACCAGACACTTTTAGAAGTTTCTAGAACATTTTAGAACATTCTATTCAATGTAAACATTTCCAGAATACTCGAGAACTTTCTAGAATACAGTAGAAATATGTAGAAGTATCAATAATTTTCTAGAATCTACAAGAATTTTCTAGAATGATTCAGAATATTCTAAAGTAGGTTCAAGAATATTCTAGAAAGATTGAGAACATTCTGGAACACATTCTAGAAAGACTAAGAATATTCTAGAGTACTGCTTGACAGCATAAAAGTAGGGACTTGCAGACCACCAATCAGTTCTGCTTTGGCTGCCTGAGAAGACGCATCACAAGAGGTGAAATGGCACCAAGAGGCTGCAATCATTCTCCAGATGCATTCTGCTACATATGTGGTCAGTTCATCAAGACAAGAGCAAAGAAGTTCTCTGTGACAGCATCTGGGAAAATGGTGAAATTTAGCTATTATGGGGCAAAAAATCATTCTAAAAACTCAAAAGCAAAGTTCGACAGGAATAGTGGACATTTTCTGTTATTTTGCAATGAAAGGAGTTGGAAAATAAGACTTGCTGGTCAAAGACAAGACTGGCGTTGCTCAGTGATGATCGATGACTTTAGTTTTTGCAACATGAGCTTGTTGAAGTTTTAAATTTTCGAAATCAAATGAAGTTATTTTAATTAAAACTACTTTTTATCAGTGAAGAAACAAGATAAACATTGAATTTGAAATTTTCTAAGATTTTTCTAAGTTTTCCAAAATAAAAATAAAAATAAAGATTTGGATTTATTGATTTTTTATTTAAAATATCAGTATCGTTATCGCTAGGATCGGAATTTTGAATTTATTGATTTATCAGTCATTGGTTGTCGGGCGATAAATGTGTCGCCAGTTATTGATTATCGGTTCTCGCCGATAAGGTTATCATTATCGATTTATCGTTTATCGTGATAATTCTTTTCGTTATCGTGCTCAACTATGGAGGTGGGCGTGTCGATACGAGAATATTGGTGCCTCCGATGCCGCCGCTGAGCTTGAGAGTATCCGTTTGGTTTGCTTGGTGTCAGTAGCACGAGTGCTCGAGAAACACAGGCAAAATGACTGTGAAATAGGAAAAAAAAGTCAGAATGATACTACACACCAGCATAATAATTTTTGAGCGTCTGGCAACTCCGTACATTTGTGTGTGTGTGTGTGTGTGTGTGTGTGTGTGTGTGTGTGTGTGAGTAAAGGTGGGATGGTTGACGTCTCCTGCTGCTGCTGCTAAAAAAAAGAAAAATAGTGTCATGGTATCGAGACAAGAGTCTTCGTATCGCCTGTGTGTACCAAAGAGAGTGAGTCGGTCTTCTGTTCTGCTGCTTCCCGAATTTTTGAGATGACGCCGTGGTCCTGCATAAAGGCCGCCCTCCACTCGGATTCATTACAGCAGGGCTTAGAGTTGTTCATATTAGTCAGTGTCTCTAGGGCTTCCCTCTGCACCCTCGCTCAGCCGCTGCCGTGTGTTGTCTTGTACTTAAGTGTCAGATCGTTGCCGATTCATTGAGACTTAAGAATGCTGCCCTCACTGTTAATCTGGCGTCACCAAAGCAAGTAATGGCCTCAGGTTATACGGTAAATAAGTAACTTTTTTAATCGTGTGCCTGGCAATGTCGTAGATCCACGGCCATTATTCTGAAGCACTTCAGCGCCGCACCTTCACTACAGTGAAAAGGCTCTACACGGGTTTTTAAGGGTGTTTTTATGGTTCTAGTGACAGATAAACAAGGTTTCTGTCTTCGAAAGGTTCTTAATCAAGCTTTAAGCAGTTGTTGAGTGGACAGCTCTTGGTGTTCAAGTTCTTCCATAAGTGAAATATGCGACCTTGCAGAGATGTGTGGCTCCGTCTCTCTTTAGCGGACAAGTGTGCCGTGGTTCACCAGACGCACCTCACCATGGACACACACACATTCAGTTGTTTCCTTGTGGGGCAGAGTAACAACAACAGAACAGGCAATGTGGGAACTGCCTGCATCACCATTTGATCATTGTGGCAACCCTTTACGTCAGTACTTGCCCTGACCCCTAACGCGATGTGAAGGGGAAAAGAAGCCAGCCTCCCTCCTGACGCACCTCCTCTACTCTCCTTTAACCAACCGCACCACTGGACTCGCCTCTCCCTATTCACTCTCCGTACGTCGTGTATGGCACGTAAGTAAAGGCGTTGTCGTTGCCGCGTGCTTGCCGTGCCGCCTCTCTGTCACACACACTCCTGTCCCCCCGAGCCCACTCTAAGAACCTTGTCTCTCTTGTAGCCTCTCGTCTTTATTCACCTTACCTTTATTATCTTATTTATTTCGTCTGAAGAGCCTTTGCTAAAAAAAAAAAAAAAAAAAAAAAAATATATATATATATATATATATATATATATATATATATATATATATATATATATATATATATATATATATATATATATATATATATATATATATATATCGTCTTTTTGTGTCATCTGTAACTTTCCTTGTTTTGTTCTATTATTATTATTTTTTTTTACTCTTACTTAATTTTGATGTGAAGTGTGTGTTTCCTTCTTATTGTTTATTTCATTGTCTCTTATTGGGTTAAAATAGTGGCGACCTCGCACACACACACACACACACACACACACACACACACACACACACACACACACACACACACACACACACACACTAGTAGAAATAGTAGTAGCAGTGTAGTAGTGGTGGCTCGAATGACAAGTCTCTCTCTCTCTCTCTCTCTCTCTCTCTCTCTCTCTCTCTCTCTCTCTCTCTCTCTCTCTCTCTCTCTCTCTCTCTCTCTCTCTCTCAACAATAGTGGCGGAAGGAAGCGTTGCGATAAGAGAGAGAGAGAGAGAGAGAGAGAGAGAGAGAGAGAGAGAGAGAGAGAGAGAGAGAGAGAGAGAGAAAGTGTGTGTGTGTGTGTGTGTGTGTGTGTGTGTGTGTGTGTGTGTGTTGTGGGAGAAGTGAAAGAGTAAAAAAGCGTAGAAAATCCTTGAAAATTTCCAACATCAAAGGCTCTCCACTTGTCCGGGGCTCCTTGTACCTCTTCCTCTCTCCCTCTTTCTCTCTCTCTCTCTCTCTCTCTCTCTCTCTCTCTCTCTCTCTCTCTCTCTCTCTCTCTCTTTGCTCTCCCTCCTCTCTCTCTCACTCCAGTCTCCAACCATTAAGTAACCTGCTGTAATACAAAAAATGCTTAGTAATATTATATAACATTGCATTCAAAAATAAGTTCCATAATGCTCTCTCTCTCTCTCTCTCTCTCTCTCTCTCTCTCTCTCTCTCTCTCTCTCTCTCTCTCTCTCTCTCTCTCTCTCTCTCTCTCTCTCTCTCTCAAAAAACCCTTATGATTTGATCCTCTCTTACCTGTGAGCACCTGGGGCGTGTCTACCTATACCTGACTAGTGCACCTTGCCTTACCTTGCCCTACCTAACCTAACCTTATCTTACCTAACCTACCTAACCTAACCTAACCTAACCTAACCTAACCTAACCTAACCTAACCTAACCTATACCTGACTAGTGCACCTTGCCTTACCTTGCCTAACCTAACCTAACCTAACCTTATCTTACCTAACCTACCTAACCTAACCTAACCTAACCTAACCTAACCTAACCTGACCTAACCTTATCCTACCTAACCTACCTAACCTAACCTGACCTAACCTAACCTAACCCTTCCATATTACTTTACCTGACTTTACCTAATCTAATCTTGCAGTACTTAACTTTACTTAACTATTACTTAATCTTACCTTATTCATCCTCTCATAGCTTTATCTAACTTACCTTTCATTATCTTACCTTGCCTTATATTACCTTACCTAACCTTAATTAACCTAACCTAACCTAACCTAACCTAACCTTACCTAACCTAACCTAACCTAACCTAACTTAACCTAACCTAACCTAACCTAACCTAACCTAACCTAACTTTATCTAATGTAACGTAACATTTTCTTGCCACATCTTACTTGGCCTCATTTTAATTAACCTTACCTTACTTTACCTAACTTTATCTAATATATACTTGTGTTACTTACCTTAATCTCTTATAACTTCATCTTACTTTACCTCAAATTAGTTTATCTGGCCTCACCTTAGCCTTATTAATCTTGCCTTACCTTACCTAACATAACCTAACTTTACCTAACCCAGCCTTGCTCACCTGGGCGATACGAAACAATTAACATTACCAGAAGCAAAGCATAAAATCTTTATAAGCATCTACAAGAAAGTTGGGGGATGAAGAAGAATGGATTTTACAATTTCTACTCGGTTTAGAGATTGGAGGTGGCTGGAGATCAAGTAAGGATGTCCCAGAGTGATTAGTAATGAAGGAAAGGTGTACCAAATAGTATTCAAAGGGTTAACGTTACCTTGCCTTGCCTTACCTTACCTTATCAAATTTTTACACGATCTAGTTTCTTATCACCCAAATTTACCTACCTGAACTTTAACATACCTGTAGATAATTAGCTTTGCCAGACATGATTTTTGCCATACTTAACCTTATTTTGACCTAATTTACTTAACCTGACCTTGTATCTCCTTATCTATTGCCTTTACCTAACCTAACCTAATCACACCTTACCCCACACACACACACACACACACACACACACACACACACACACAGACACACACACAAACAGCATACGGAATCTTCGGAACCAGAGAGAGAGAGAGAGAGAGAGAGAGAGAGAGAGAGAGAGAGAGAGAGAGAGAGAGAGAGAGAGAGAGAGAGAGGGCAGAGAAAAGGGAATAAAGAAGAATGGAGAAACAGGGCGAGAGAGGAGCAAAGGGGGAGAGAGAAAAATGCGGGGAAAGCGAGCGAGGGAGGAAGGGAGAAACAGAAGGGGAAGAAGAAAGAGGGAGAATGGAGGAGACAAGGAAGAGGGATGCTAAAGTGGGGATGAAGGGTTGCGAGGGGAGAGAGAGAGAGAGAGAGAGAGAGAGAGAGAGAGAGAGAGAGAGAGAGAGAGAGAGAGAGAGAGAGAGAGAGAGAGAGAGGGGGGAAAGGACTATTCAAGGATACAAAACAATACCGCTATTATTATTACTACTACTACTACTACTACTACTACTACTACTACTACTACTACTACTACTACTACTACTTATGATACTGTTTTTGTTGCTGTTATTGGTGATGGTAGTGGTAGTCATGTGCTCTCTCTCTCTCTCTCTCTCTCTCTCTCTCTCTCTCTCTCTCTCTCTCTCTTTTTTTTTTTTTTTTTTTTTTATTTAAACAAAAATTTACATCAGGCTTAAAACAACACGTTTTTTATGCTGTTATTTGAAAAGCCTATACTTAAATGTAAGGAAGAAAATATATACAAAAAGTAAACTCATCCTAATATATATATATATATAGACATGATTAACACAGCACTAGTGTGGGGGTTGTGTTTTACGCCACCTGTGTGCAGCCACTTTCACCTGCTGGAGTGTCATTGTCTGTGTATCACTCGTGGCTGCCGTAAACACATTCCACAGTCTGGAGGTTCTAGCTGTGTAAGAGCTGCTGGTGCTGCCTCGAGTAAGATCGAGGCACTTGCACCAGCATGTCATTGGAGGTGGTGGTCCTGGACTCCCTCTGGACAGCTCGTGGTGGGAGCCTTATCGAGCTGAGATGAGGGACCTCCAGAACCCGGGCCTTGTGCTGGACCACCAGCGCCGACACGTCCCGCCGATGCTCTAGCGACGTGACTCCGGTCTGCTCCTCCTGCTGCTGCTGCTGCTGCTGCTGCTGCTGCTGCTGTCCGTCCATCCCCACCAAGCGCAGGGCACGGCGTTGCACAGCATCCAGTCTCTGCAAGTGGGTGGGGGCACTCGACATCCAGGACAAGGCACTGTACTCCATACAAGGCCGTATCTGAGCCTTGTACAGTGTGAGGATGCCCCGGGAGTCGAGGTTTCCTGACATCCGACGCAGTGCAGAGACTCGCTGGGAGACCTGGTGGGCAACAGCAGCAACATGGCGGTCAAAGCGCAGGCCACAGTCCACTGTCACTCCCAGCAACTTGACGTGTTCCTGGAGGGGAAGTGTCTGGCCTCCAAAAATCAGACAGCCTGAGACGGCTGGGGAGGCAGCTGGGGACCGTGAGATGACCATGGCCTGCGTCTTTTCTGGAGCGAAGCTGACTTGCCACGCCTCTCCCCACTCCATCACCAGCCTGAGCTGCTCTATTTAGCTCTCTAACGGCTCGTTGACTGTCGGAGCGGCAGTAGGAGCGGGAGAGATTGCAGTCGTCGGCGTATGCAAGCAGAGTCGGGATTTGCCGCAGGAGGTCATCGATGTATATGTTCCACAGGATCGGGCCCAACACTGAACCCTGTGGAACTGAGGCCTGTATAGGTAACGGCTGGGATGCCTGTCCATTGATGACTACCCGGAGGGTTCTCCCCTGGAGGTAGTCCTCGAGCAGTGCAAGGAGGTTGCCCTGGATACCCTTGGCGCAAAGCTTTTTTACAAGCCCCGCGTGCCAGACCCTATCAAAGGCCCCAGCAATGTCCAGGGCCACCACAAGAGTATCCAGACCTTCGTCCAGGGCATCCTGCCAGCCTTGGGAGAGGAGGGTGAGGAGGTCCGCTGTTGAGCGGCCAGGCCGGAAGCCGAACTGTCTGTCTGAGAGGAGGCGGTGCTCACTCAGGTGATGACAGATGACACCTGCCACCACCTGCTCCAGCAACTTGCCCACCACGGAGAGCAGCGAGATGGGTCTGTAGTTGCTGGGCTCAGACTTTGAGTTCTTCTTGTGGGCTGGTACCACTCGCGCCTCCTTCCATATAGAGGGCCACCTGTGCTCCATCAGGCAGGCCCTGAAGACGCTGGTGAGAGGACCTGACAGCTCACTGGCGCAACGTTTGAGGAGCCGCGGGCTGATGTCGTCCGGGCCGGTGGCTTTGTTCTCCTCTACTTCCCTCATCAGCCGCTCCACCTGTTCACGTGTCACCTGAACATCGGCGACGGTGTGGTCTGTTTCCTGAGGGAGGTGAGGTGGACGTCTACCCGGATCAGTGACTGACATCTTCTCTGCGAAAAAATCAGCGAGTAGAGAAGCCTTGTCCTCACTGCTGGCGGCTGTTGTCCCGTCCGGCCTTGTTAGTGGAGGAACAGTGTCGCGGCGGCCTGTTCCTTGCTGCTCCTTGACAAGCCTCCACCAGGTCTTGTGGCCAACCCCTGAGCCACAGAGCTTTTGCCTCAGGTCCTCTCGCTGCTGCCGTCTCGCCCACCTGCAGGTAGCTGTCACCCGTCTACACGCCACACGGTGTTGGGCCCAGTTGTAGTGTGTTGGACGACGTTTGTACCTCACCCAGGCTTCGTGTTTAGCCTCAGCGGCCGCTCGGCATCGGTAACCAAACCAAGCAGGGTCATTAGGCCTAACGAGGTACCTTCTGCTGGGGACGTGTTGCTGCTGGAGGGCAAGGAGCTTGGTGGTGAGGGCACGGGCCTTTTTCTCCGCGTTGCCTATCAGTAGGGCGTCCCAGTCCAAGCGAACGATGTCGTGTCTCAGGGATGCCCAGTCAGCCTGCTCCCACAGCCAGATAGTGCGCGGGGCGGCGGCCTCCCTCGCTATATCCAGCTTGACTCGTGCCAGCACGGCATGGTGGTCGGAGGTGCCCACCGTCCCCAGTTGATGGCAGACGATGCTGGAGTCAGGGAGATCTGTTAGCACAGGGTCCAGCGACCCTCCCCTCTCATGTGTAGGGAAGGACACGTGGTTCGTCAGACCCTGCACCATCAGGAGGCTGTTAAAGGCATCCTGCTCCAGGTGGAAGTTTAGATCCCCCAGAATCATGACGTGGGAACACTTGTGCCGCTGTAGCATAGTGTCTAATTCCTCCGTCAGAAAATCCAGCGCTGAACGTCCTTGCCTTGGGGACGGTACATGACACACAGGAGGAGTCCTGTGCTGTCATTTATTACCACTCTGAAGAACAGCGCTTCCATTCCTTCAGGCAGCACCACGTCAATTTTTTGAGTTTGGAGGCCGTGTTTGAAGCAGGCAGCCACGCCTCCGCCCACTCTATGCTCACGGTCCTTCCTCACCCACTTTGTGTAGCCCGG
>NC_087179.1:14971879-14974379 GCF_035594125.1 Scylla paramamosain | reverse complement strand
AGGAAAATGGCGAAGAAGGAGATGAGAAAGGAAACGGACAGAGTGCAATCATAAAGGGATGGAAGGTAAAAAAAAAAAAAAGCAAAAGACTAGAAAATGAGAGGAAAGAGGAAATTTAGGAGGTAAATTCCATAAATAACTCCCTTTCCCCCCTCCCCCCATTCTAAGTGGCAGAGCGAGGGAAGAGAGAAGTAGACATCATTCTTTCACACACCAGATTATAGTGATGTTAACTCGTTCATATTTTGTTTCGCCTCAACAGGAACAAACGGAGAGGAGCAATGTTCAGAATCTTCACTACACCTCCTTCACTGTAAGTACGATTCGTTTTAACAAGTTCCAGTGTTTCCATTGTTGTAGTGATGGTTTAACAGAATTCTACACTTTCTAACGAGCTGTAGTTAAATTATTTGGTGTTTTAAGGGTGTTTTCATGCTTCTAGTGATGGCTTAGCAAAGAGTACATATATTTGATAGGCTACAGTGATTTATTTATTTATTTATTTATTTATTTATTTATTTATTTATTTTTTTTGCGGTTTCAAGAGTGTAACGAGATTCTACAGTTTTAACAGGCAATAATGAAGTTTTTTTTTGTGTTTTTTTCAAGGGTGTTTTCGTGGTTCTAGTGATGGTTTAACTGGATTCTATATTTTTAAAACTGCAATGCAAATCTGTGGTGTTTTCATGATTTTTTTTTTTTTGTGTGGTTTTAGTGATGGTTTAACAAGCTTTTTTTTTTTTTACTTTTACCAGGCTGTAGTGAAGTTCTTTGTTTTTTTTTTTATGGGTGTGTTCATGGTTCCAGTGGTGGCTTAATAAGATTCTGTACTTTGTAACAGGCTGCAGTGGAATTGTCTGGGGTTTTATAGGGTGTTTTCATGATTCTAGTGATGGTTCAACAAGATTCTACACATCTAGCGGACTGCACCGAAATTCCCTGGAGTTTTTAGATTTGCTGGTGATGCTTTAACGAAGATGTTCCCTACTCGGCTATTTGTCACGCCAGCGGCAGCGTGATATGAGTAGGCTTGAAAGAAAGTTTGAATCAAGTCAACATATACAATTTATTTACACCAGCCACAGAAGAGTTCACTCGTTACGGGATATTGCAGCAACGTGGTGGTGTTGGGCCTCTGATTATTGGAGAGACCAGCAGCACGTCACAGTGTTTTGTTATCAGGCAAACAGTGACATCTCTTCACTTCGTTTTATAGTTTGTTTAGAGTTCGTGCACACACTCACAGCACTGAGTTCAACGGAGATACACCGGCAGGCTTGCTTGGTGGCAAGATAATAACAAGAATTCTGCACATACGAAACAATTAACAGCACCAGAAGTAATGCATGAAATCTTAAAAAAAAAAAAAACATCAACAAAGAAGCAGGGGTTAAAAAGAATAGATTTTTGCAATTTCTACCAAGTTTAAAAATCGGAGGTGGCTGTAGAGCAAATAAAGAAGTCTCAGAATGATTAGTAATTAAGGAGAGATGCACCAAAGAGCAGTCAGAGGGTTAACAGGGCCTAGTGCACGCTATCTTAGGTGTTGAAGGAATCTGCACATTAAATAACGAGTGGAGAAGTTAGCGAAGTTTTTCAAGAGTGTTTCCATGATTCTAGTGACACTGTAAAAAGAAATCTTATATCATCAGTGGAGAAAACATATTAGAACCCAACTATCTCTGTGTCCCGGTGAGAGAAGAGTGGCTGAGAATACGATCCCTGCTACAGTATGCACCACTGCTACAATGCCCTCTGATACTCATTGCCAGCCAGGTGATGTGATTAGCTGCCTCTGTTACCTGGCCCACCTGTACTCGCTCACCTGCCTTTTATTTAATCCCTCACCTTTAACCTTCCTCACCTGAGATCGTGTCACCTCTCCCTTTATTTTTTTTATTTTATTTTATTTTTTTTTTATTTATTTTTTTTTGGTGTGTGTTGGTTGTACTGTCCCATCTGTCTGTCTCTTTCTCTCTCTCCCTCCCTCCCTCTCTCCTCTTCCCTACCTCTTTCTCTCCCCTCTTTTCCTAGATGTACTTCTCTCTCTCCCCAACACACCTGCCCCCCTCCCCTTCTCCCCCCTTATTAAATATACCTGTCCTCTGTCCTTCTCTACCCAACACACTTGTCCCCATTCTCTCCTCACCCCCAATAATGTACATGCAAGTACTTCACCCTCCCCACCTCTCCACTCCCCCACCCACCCCTACACACCTGAGTCTCAATCACCTGTCAAACCTTTCATTTTCCTTTTTTTTTTTCTTTTGTATCTCCATATTCGACTAAAATGTTTGTTTGCTTTTTGTTTTTCTTTTCTTTCGTTTTTCTTTCTTTTTTTCGTATGTTTTCCTTTTAGTGTTTGTCCTTTTCTTTTTGTTCTTTTCTTTTCTTTTCTTTTTTCACTTTTTTCTTTCTTTTCTTTTTCTTTTAGTTTGTTTCTTTCCCATCCAATTCATTTAGTTTTGCTTTGTTTGCAGTATTTTTTTTATTGTGTGTG
>NC_087179.1:14959379-14964379 GCF_035594125.1 Scylla paramamosain | reverse complement strand
CTTCCTTCCTTCCTTTCTTCCTTTCCTCCCTCGCTGTGTCTCGCTATTTACCTATTGTCAGTGTACGATATTATGTATTGTGGTGTACGATATCTTAGATGTTCGAATATATGGTGCGATTGATTTAGAATTGTTAGATGGATGAGTGCTTAGTCTGATTGATAAATAGATTGTTTTCACAAGAACATAAAAAATAAGGGAAGCTGCAGGAAGCCATCAGGCCTACACGTGGCAGTTCCTGTATGAATCATACCTACCTGTTTCCACCTATCATCCCCATCCATAAATCTGACTAATCTTCTCTTAAAGCTCCCTAATGACTTAGCACTAACAGCTTAATTACTGAGTCCGTTCCATTCATCTACCACTCTATTTGAAAACCAATTTCTTCATATTTCTTTTTTAAACCTAAAATTTTTCAGGCTTAAACCCGTTATTTCTTGTTCTGTCCTGGTTACTGATCTTATGAGTTTTGGTTACGTCCCCCTTGTTATAACCCTTATACCACTTAAAGATTTCTATCAGGTCCCCTCTTAACCTACGTCTCTTTAAAGAATGCAAATTTAACAGCTTCAATCTCGGTTCGTGAAGAATACTCCTCATCCCCTGTATCCTTTTAGTCATTCTCCTCTGTACTGATTCTAATAGACCTATATCTTTCCTGTAATGTGGGGACCAGAACTGCACAGCGTTGATGAGGTCTAACCAGCGCCGAATATAACTTTAATATTACTTCGGGGCTTCTTCTTTTAACACTCCTAAAAATTAATCCTAATAACCTATTTGCCCTGTTTCTGGCCTCTATGCATTGCTTTCCTAGACAGAGTTCAGAGCTAACTATAACTCCTAAATCTTTCTCGTACCCTGTACCTACCAGAGTTTGGTTGTTTAATATGTACCTACTGTGTGGGTTTCCTCTACCTACGCTAAGTACTTTGCATTTGTTGATATTAAACTGCATTTGCCATCTGTCCGTCCATTCGCTCATCCTATCCAAGTCTGTCTGCAAGGCGATGGGATCCGACTCTGACCTAATTAATCTACCTATCTTCGTGTCATCCGCAAACTTACTAACATCACTACTAATTCCGCTATCCAAATCATTGATATACGCACGGTAATTGTGTAATATGTATGATATCTGGGTTGTTGTCAGCGCATGATAATTGTGAAATGTGTACGATATCTGGTGTTAGTTTAGAATAGTAACATAGCAAAAGAGTGATACATGCATTAGTGCGTAGATAGATAAATAAATGGGTTGGAATTTCTTAAGACTTACTTGCTGTCAGTGCACGATAATTGCGAAGTGCGTACGATGCTTGGTGTTAGTTTAGAATTGTAGGATGGCATAGGAAGTTAGTGAGAGTGATATATACATCAATAAAGAAGTGGATAAATAGACTGGAATTTTAATGTCAGCGTACGATCATTCTGAAAAGTGTACGATATATGATATGTTAGTTTAGAATTAATGGAATCGTAGCTTAGTGAGTGATAGATGCATTAGTAAGCAGACAGACAGATAGATTAAAATTTGTTAAAACTTTTACGTAAAATATTATCATTACTTCATAAAGCACATAGATAAAGCAGTTGTTTATAACAATGGTAGATGAACAGTAATGATCGATAATGTAGGTTATATTATGTATGTATTCTTCAAGGTGAGCATATCGAGAAAGGAAAACTGTAGTAAAATGTTGGAAGGGAGAAGAAGTGTGTATGGGTGTGAATTGAATAGAACTGAAGTGAATTGAACTGAATTGAAGAGAATTAATTTATTTGCTCAGACTCCTTTATATAATTTTTACTGAATACTTTTCACCAGCATCATAATACATGTTTTCTGCCCAATTCAACAAAATTTAACCAGTTACACCTTACCTACATAAACATTTTGAATATTTCATCCAAAAAGTATACACATTTGTTTAATGTGGTGATATTGTTGCACTGCATCAGAGAACAAAACCTCGATCCATTGGACACACTTCGATAATACTCTGGTATGTATTGCTGTGTCCGTTGCCTCATTGCTTGATTGTTGCATTCTAAGACAACATGATGTTCGTCACCCACTCCTCCAGCATCACATTTATTAAACAGTCTTTCTTCTCTTGGAATATGTTGGAACCTCCCTGCCATGCCCGGTGACCTGCTGTTGTTCGCTCTAAGTTTAGTCAACACAATCTTGATTCAGTTCTCAGTTTAGTTAAGTATTCCTCCGTACCTTAACAGCTTTTAAAAATAGCATACATACAGATTTTAAGTTAATATTACTGTACTACTGAGTTATCCACTGATCTCTAAGTCTTTGCTCAACAGCCTTCCTTAATCACACTGGGTTGGTTACCTCCTCTTGCAGCCACTCACCTGACAAACCACAGTAATTAAGAATACACTTAACTTCCTTCAGCCAAGACGACGTATACAAACGAGCAGTGTTCAAGTCAAACAAACATTGATACAACACCCAGGATAACTTTTCACGTCTTCCAGTGATGAGTCTAATCCAATAACCTAAAAGTTTAACATTGATATCAACATAAAAAGGATAAGCTCCAGGTTCACCATAAACATTATCATTGCAGGGTTTTTATGAACACATAACACTTGCTTTAAAAACTTTAAATGCAAACTTTCTATTTCCCGTATCAGATAATTTCCACACACCTCACAGCCACACGACAATACAGATAACGCTGTTGTTGTAAATAACTCAATTTGAAGTTCAACTGGAAGGTCAAATTTCTGCATTTTCCTGTAAGGCAATACATTGCACACTTAGCAGACTGAGTGGCCTCTTGTTGCTCTCTGCTAAACTTTCCATTATTGTTAAATAATACACTGAGATACTTGTGTTCTCCTATTACTTCTACTCTTTCAATGGGTTGGAAGTTATTAAATTTAGAATTATATTCTATTGTATGTCTTCCTCTTCCAGAATCTAAAATATTAGTCTTATTACAGTTAACGTCAAGTTTACAATGAGTACAATATTTCTCTAATACTCTTAGAGTCTGTCCCATAATCACAGTGTCATCCACGCACATCACCACAAACAGTTTCAAGCACAAAGCAAGTCTTGGCTCACTGAAAATTAAAGGTGAACAGTTTTCATTTAACAAGTATTGTGCTAAGTCGCTGACACACGTGGCAAATGATAAGAGAGGAGTGTGTGTGTGTGTGTGTGTGTGTGTGTGTGTGTTGGTTATTATGATCACGTGATACTATACTGCTACGGAGACACACACACACACACACACACACACACACACACACGACCTCTTCATCTCCATCTTACCGTATTCATAGCACTCCTGCTCCTCCTCCTCCCCTTCCCCTTCCTCCTTCTCTTTCTTCTTGTTTCTCTTCTCTTGCTCCTTGTCATTACTTTAGATGTCTGCCCTTCCTCTCCCCTGCCAAAAGATGACACGTTTTTTCTTAATAAGTTTTCCAAGAAGTGAAGTCAAGATATTCCTTTCTTTTATATAAGCAAAGTGTTCGAAGAGGTTATTTTTAGAAAGGATTCTCTCTCTCTCTCTCTCTCTCTCTCTCTCTCTCTCTCTCTCTCTCTCTCTCTCTCTCTCTCTCTCTCTGTTTCACCTTTAAGTCTTCATAATACAAGAAAACTGATTTCCTCCTTCATCTCCTCCTCCTCCTCCTCCTCCTCCTCCTCCTCCTCCTCCTCCATCTTCCCTACACACTCTCTCCTCATCATCACCTTTTCTTTATTTCCAATTATCCTCACTCCTCTCCATATTTTTCCTGTCTCCTTTCTCTTCCTCCCTCCTTCCCTCCTTCCCTGCCCCCCTCTCTTCCCTCCTTCCCTGGCCCCCTCTCTTCTCTTTCCCCGCTCCCTCCCACCCCTCGGCCTCCAGCAGGTGACACACGCCCTCGTCTCTCACGCCGTAACGAAGGTGGGGGGGTGGGGGTGGGGGTCAGGTGGGGTGGGGAGGGTGGGTGGGAGAGGTGGGGATTGGTCATTACAGTGGTACACATTTGGCGGAATGTAGTGGTTCTGGTATGTCTGTCTGTCTGTCTGTCTGTCTGTCTGTCTGTCTCTCTCTCTCTCTCTCTCTCTCTCTCTCTCTCTCTCTCTCTCTGTCTGTAAAATGAAAGTGTTTAAGTGTTTTGATATTGGTTTGTTTGTTTGTTTGTTTGTTTGTTTGTGTGTTTGTTTGTTTGTTGTTGATGATGATGATGATGTTGTTGTTCATCATCATTATTATCGTCATCAGCATCATCATGACCATTATAATTTCTTGTTTTTTTTCTTGTTCTTGTTCTTGTTCTTGTTTATCATCATCCTCATAACTACCACCACCATCACCACCACTACCACCACCACCACCACCACCACAATTATCATCATCACCATAATTATACCTATATACACACACTTCCCTCCCTCCCTCTCTCCCTCCCTTCTTCCCTCCCTCCCTTCCTTCCCTTCCTCCCTTCTCTTCCTCCCTTCCTCCTTCCCTTCCTCCCTCCCCTTTCCCTCACCATACGGCTTTTATTTATCTCTCCATTTTTTCACCACACTCCTCCCAAAAATGTCTTTCCTCTCTTGGATTTTCTGTGAGCTAAAAATTTCACGAAGAAAATGAAAAAAAGAAAAAAACTGGTAATTTTCACGCTAGTATTTTACCTTTTCTTGAGCCACGTTGCAGCCATTGTGAAGAGAGAGAGAGAGAGAGAGAGAGAGAGAGAGAGAGAGAGAGAGAGAGAGAGAGAGAGAGAGAGAGAGAGAGAGAGAGAGAAGGAAGGAATGAATAGAGAGGGAGATATTGAAAGTTGTTTTTCTTGTCTCTTTTTTTTTTTTTATCTATCGTTCCCATTTCATCATGATCCTCTCTCTCTCTCTCTCTCTCTCTCTCTCTCTCTCTCTCTCTCTCTCTCTCTCTCTCTCTCTCTCTCTCTTATCAATCTCCTTCAATTTCCTGCACACACACACACACACACACACACACACACACACACACACACACACA
>NC_087179.1:14949379-14954379 GCF_035594125.1 Scylla paramamosain | reverse complement strand
GAGAGAGAGAGAGAGAGAGAGAGAGAGAGAGAGAGAGAGAGAGAGAGAGAGAGAGAGAGGAAGACCCCATTGATTCCTCCTGGTGGTGTCGTCATCTCGTAGCAGAAGGGCCACATTTAGGAAGGACCAACGTGCCTCAGCCGCCCCAAGTCTCCTGCTGGCCTCCCCAAGTTACATCGTTTGAGGGCCCCAGATAATCCACAGCCCAGCCCGCGGGGAACATTGCAGAGGGAACGTTCCACTCTCTCTCTCTCTCTCTCTCTCTCTCTCTCTCTCTCTCTCTCTCTCTCTCTCTCTCTGGCTGGGCTGACTCAAGAGGAAGGGAAACGTTTGGCCAGGAAATCGCTCGGTGTTTGTGTGTGTGTGTGTGTGTGTGTGTGTGTGTGTGTGTTTGGTAATGCTCTGGTGTATGGGAATGTTTAGCTGTGAGATGGTTTGGTGTGTGGGTGTACAGAAGGTTTCTATTTATTTATTTATTTGTTTGTTTGTTTGTGGTGTTTGTTTTTGTTGTGGAACGTCTCTTTTGGGAATGTTTGTTTTAGCTTATTTAGAACATAAGAACATAAGAAATAAGGGAAGCTGCAAGAAGCGACCAGGCTTACACGTGGCAGTCCCTGTATGAAACACACCTACCTATTTCCATCTGTTATCCCCATCCATAAACTTGTCTAATCTTCTCTTAAAGCTCTCTAGTGTCCTAGCACTAACTACATGATTACTGAGTCCGTTCAACTCATCTACCACTCTATTTGAGAACCAATTTTTTCCTATTTCCTTCCTAAACCTAATTTTTTTAAGCTTGAACCCGTTATTTCTTGTTCTACCCTGGTTGCTGATCCTAAGAATTTTGCTTACATCTCCCTTGTTATAACCCTTATACCACTTAAAGACTTCTATCAGGTCCCCTCTTAACCTACGTCTCTCTAGAGAATGTAAATTTAACAGCTTCAACCTCGCCTCGTAAGGAATACTAATTTGTTTACTTATTATTATTTTCTTTTTTTGGAATGTTTGTTTTGATTTGTCTTTTTCCGTGGGGGTTACAGAACGTTTGCTGTGGGATGTGTGTGTGTGTTTTTTTTTTTTTTTTTTTTTCAGCAGGAACGTTTGTTTTGGATCGTTTTTCTTGTCGGTGAGGGGCGGCTATGAAAAGTTTGCTATGAGATGTCTTTTTTTTTTTTTTTTCTCTCTTAGACAGGAATGTTTGTTTCGGTGCATTTTTCCTTTTGGTTACGGAGCGTTTGCTATGGGATCGTTTTTTGTTTATTTATTTATTTATTTATTTATTTATTTTTTTACTGATTTTTTTTTGTATTTGAAACGTTTGCTTTGAGAACGTTTCTTTAGCTTTCAAATGTTTTTTCTGGAATTTTTTTTTTTTTTTTTTTTTTTTTTTTTTTTTTTAGGATGAAACATTGCTTTGGGGTATTTTTATTTTCTTAGGCTCTGTAACGTTTGTCTCAGGAACGTTTCCTTTATATGGAACGTTGGATTTGAAACGATTTTGTTTATGGAACGTTTAATTCGCCGACTCCTTGGGCTGTAAAACATTGCATTTGAGAACGTTTTTATCTGTGGAACATTTGACATGGACAACATTCTTGACTGTAAAACGTTTGACTCGTGAACGTTATTGTCTGAAGAACGTTTAATTTGCCTTTGTTTTTGGGCTATGAAACAGCTGAATTAAGAACATTTTCATCATCGAAACATTTGATGTGGACAACATTCTGAACTGCAAAATGTTTGACTCGTGAACGTTATTGTCTGAAGAACGTTTAATTTACCTTCGTTTTTGGGCTATGAAACAGCTGATTTAAGAACATTCTCATCATCGGAACATTTGATCTGAACAGCATTTTGAACTTCAAAACGTTGGACTTGAGAACGTTCATACCCATGAAAGCTGCGGCTGCTGAGGAACGCTCCTTCACTTGCGGTGCCTCAGATGACCTTGAAAATCTTGAAAGTTTAATGCGGGAAGTTGTAGATCACAGGAAGTTTGGCAGCGTGCGGGGCCTTACTGCTGGCTGGGGAGGAGGCTTGTAAAGTTTGCAAAGTTTCCCCAGAGTACTTGAGGGCGTGGGGTGAGTAGGGTGGTGAGGCGAGGATAGGTTGAGGCAAGGATAGGTTGAGGCGAGGCTAGACTGAGGCGAGGCTAGACTGAGGCGAGGCTAGGTTGAGGCGAGGTTAGGTGAGGTGAGGCTTGGTAGGCAGGGAAGCGGGAAAGCACAAAAAACATAAGGAAACCTGCAAGAAGCCATCAAACCTTCATGTCTCTACTGGTGCTGGTGAACTCTGCAACTCCCTGCCTGTTTCTGTACTTCCTGCCACCAGTGACCTTAACTCCTATAAGACTCCTTTCAAGAAACTCCCCCTCTTGATTTTGGATATTCCTTTGACCTGACCTTACGAGACTGTCAGTGTGCCTTTATTTCTCCCAATCGCCATAACCCCTCTTGCACATAAAAGGGCCTACACGTGGCAGTCTCTTCATAAAACATGCCTACCTATATCCACGTGTCATTCCTCACCATAACTCTGTCTGACCATTGAAAGCTCCCTATTGACTCAGCACTAAGAACCTGATCACTGAGTTTGTTCCAGGCGTCTTTATATCTGAGGCATGTTCTATTGGAGGCGCTGCGTGGTGACATGAAGAGACGAGAGCAGCGATAGCGGAGGTGAGAGAAGTCATTTTTGTGTCTATTCCAGCCATCTACATCAATATTTGTGATACATTTTCTTTTCTATCTGAGGCGCTGCGTGTGGTGGCATGGAAGGGAGAAGACAGGAGTGATGTGGAATGCATGGAAGAAAGGAATGATTACTAAGTCTGTTCCACCCATCTGCTTTATTATGAACCTGTTTTGTGTGTGGTGTGACGTGGAAAGAGTGACATGGGAGGAGGAGAGACAGGAGTGATGTGGAATGGCTGACAAGAGAGGAGTGAAGTGGAATGAAAGGGAGCACTCGAGAGGCGGCGCCGCGGGGACCCACCTACTTACCTTGTCTTTGATCACAACACGTTTAAATCATGTATGACTTGTGTAGCGCCCTGTCCTGCCCCCTTACGTGTGTGTGTGTGTGTGTGTGTGTCTGTGTGTGTGCGCTAAGTCGGAATAATCCCTTTACACCCTCGTCTTGATTTTTCCTCACTTTACTTGACTGTTCGTGTGAGAGGACGGGAAGATGGGAACCGCTTACAGTGTTTGGATTATGAGAGGGGAGCGAGAGAGAAAGAGGATGTCCGTGGCGGAAGAGAGAAAAGTGACGCCTGCAGAAGGAGAAGGAGCAGGAAGAGAAGGAAGAGCACGAGGAGGAGGAGGAGGAGGAGAAAAAGAGGAACCAGTGGCGGTGTGTATGAATGCGCGTGTGTGCGAGTATGTGAGCAATCACAAACACACACACACACACACACACACACACACACACACACACACACACACACACACACACACAGGTCATTAGTATTTAGTTGATAATTAAGTTAATGTAGTGGAATCAGGTGGGTGCGTGTATCAGTCAGTCAGCCAGTCAAGCCAGCCAGTCAGTCAGTCAGTCAGTCAATCTGTCAGTCAGTCAGTCAGTCAGCCAGCCAGCCAACCAGTCAGTCAGTCAGTCAACCAGCCAGCCAGCCAGCCAGCCAGCCAGTCAGTCAGTCATTCAACCAGTCAGCCAGCCAGCCAACCAGTCAGTCAGTCATTCAACCAGCCAGCCAGCCAGCCAGCCAACCAGCCAGCCAGTCAGTCAGTCATTCAACCAGTCAGCCAGCCAGCCAACCAGTCAGTCAGTCATTCAACCAGCCAGCCAGCCAGCCAGCCAACCAGTCAGTCAGTCAGTCAGTCAGTCATGGCAGATTTCATGTCACTCTCGTCAGTAAGAAAGCCAAGTTGATTACACGTATTTTCTGCTTATTGGCTTTTTGTCTCGGTTAATTATCAGTTACCTTTGCTTTCTCCTACCTGTCAATCACCCTCCTTCTCCTTCTCCTCCTCCTCCTCCTCCTCCTCCTCCTGCTCCTCCATCCGTCTACCTTCTTCTGCATCTTGCCTCTATTTATCTCCTTTTTATCTACTTTTTGTTCTTTTCCTCCCTTCTTACCGCTCTCTACCTTCTCTTCTTCTCTCTTTCTCTCTCCTCTCTCTGGCCCTTCTTCTCTTCCTCCTTGTCCTCCTCGTCGTAATTCTCCTACCTCTTTATCTCCTTCTATCTCTCTCCCCTTGTCTTTTTCTACCAATCTCTGCATGCTTATATCCCTCTCTACCTCCTCCTCCTCCTCCTCTTCCTCTTCCTCCTATTTCTTTCCAGTACTCGCTTCAGTATTTAAAAGGCAAGCAGTGTTAACGCTAATGAACGGGTATCAGGATTGCCGTTCACTCAAGCGTTATATTTCGTTCAGTCAAGCTAAGTACGTGTGTGTGTGTGTGTGTGTGTGTGATGCTGTGGTGGTGTGGTGGTGTGGTTGTGCTGTTAAAGGCGTGTGCTCCCTCTATGGTGTATGTGTCTTTGTGTGTGTGTGTTTGTGTGTGTGTGTGTGTTTGGTATTGAGTTTGGGTGCATCGCTGTGGGCTGTGTGCTGCAGGTGTGTCTCAGGTGTGTGTTCAGGTGTATTGGTGGGAAGGGTATTAAATCCATGGCTGGTGTGTGTGTGTGTGTGTGTGTGTGTGTGTGTGTGTGTGTGTGTGTGTGTGTGTGTGTGTGTGTGTGTGGTTCAGTTTAGTTAATCCTCCACACAATACCAAGATTCCTGTGTTTCAAACTATGTATGTATTGCTCTCTCTCTCTCTCTCTCTCTCTCTCTCTCTCTCTCTCTCTCTCTCTCTCTCTCTCTCTCTCTCTCTCTCTCTCTCTCTCTCTCTCTCTCCCTCCTTCAACCTCTCGCTATCTTCCCTTTTTCTTCTCTCCCTCTTCCTGTGATTATTCAGTCCTCTTCCCGCTTCTCCTCTTCCTCCTTTCCTTCCTCCTCCTCCTCTTTTTCCTTATTGTGTAAATTATTG
>NC_087179.1:14904379-14911879 GCF_035594125.1 Scylla paramamosain | reverse complement strand
CCCTATGTTCCTTTCTTCCTTTCTCTCTTTTCTTCCAGTTATCCTTCTCTACTCCATATCCTTCCTTCTTGTTTCTCTATCTTCCTTTCTTCCTTCCTTCCTTCTATCCTTCTATCCTTCCTTCATTCCTTACTTCTCGTCCTCCTTTTCTCTCTTCCACTCCCTTCCTTCCTACTTTCCTTCCCTTCCCTCCATCGTTCCTTCCCTCTTTCCTGCAACCTCTCTCTCTCTCTCTCTCTCTCTCTCTCTCTCTCTCTCTCTCTCTCTCTCTCTTCTCCCCATCCTTCTTGCCTTCCTCCAAACCACTCTCCTCCTCCCCTCCCTCGTCCTCCTCCTCCTCTCCCTATCTCTCCTTCCTACAAACCACTCTTTCCTCCTCTCCCTCTCTCCCCTTCTCCCTCCCCCTCTGCCTCTCACTTCACCAGCCAAGTGTCTCGCATCCCAGCCAGCCCACAGCTAGCCAGCCAGTGTCCCTCAGACCGTCACGGAGGGAGGACGTGCGAAGCTGGTGCTCACGAAACTTGGCCTAGAGACTCTTCCCTTCTCCCTTTCTCTCTCCCTCTCCCTCCCTCCTCCCCCCGCCTCTTGTCCGGCCCCCTCCCTCCCCCCTTTGCCACCGGGAGGAGCTGAGTGTCTTCCCGCTGCAGGAGGAGGAGGAGGAGGTAGGGAAAAGTGGAAAGTTTGTGGATTTTTGGACAGAGGGAGGAAAAAGTGAGGAAAATTGTGGTCTACAGGAAAATTTTATATCTGGAAGGTTTGTAAGTAAGAGAGAGAGAGAGAGAGAGAGAGAGAGAGAGAGAGAGAGAGAGAGAGAGAGAGACTTTTTAATTTGTGTTTGACATGGATAAAAAAAAACTTCCGATAGAACGAGAAAAAGAGAACTTCGAAAAACACCAATTAGAAAGCTTAAGAAATATATTAAAAAGTGATGCAATAGAGACAGATTAACTTTTTTTCTTTCTCAAATTGCAGAAAAAAGGTACCGCTACACTTAACACGTGCATTTTGATTCTCTCTCTCTCTCTCTCTCTCTCTCTCTCTCTCTCTCTCTCTCTCTCTCTCTCTCTCTCTCTCTCTCTCTCCATCTATCTATCTATCTATCTATCTTTATTTCTCTCTTTAATTTTACTCTTATTTTTTTTTTAGCGTCATGAAGAAGAGAAACCCGTCCCTTGGTGTGTGTGTGTGTGTGTGTGTGTGTGTGTGTGTGTGTGTGTGTGTGTGTGTGTGTGGGGTAGGGAAGGAAAATAAAGGAACAGAAGAAGGCCAAGGAGAGAGAAAGAGAAAGAGAGAGAGAGAGAGAAGAAAAATAGTGTATGCGTCATTGTTACTTTAGTGTGTGTGTGTGTGTGTGTGTGTGTGTGTCTAGGAGTGGGCGCCTATAGAAACACTAATTAATCCCCGAGTAATCATGTGCATTAGAAACACCTGGAGCTCCCTTAATTAATCCACCTTGATAAGAGGCAATTATTGATCCACCTTTGTTCTTATTGGCGAGAGAGAGAGAGAGAGAGAGAGAGAGAGAGAGAGAGAGAGAGAGAGAGAGAGAGAGAGAGAGAGAGAGATTAGGAAGCGAAATTGAACAAAAACGATGATTAAAATTATAAGTAAAGGGAAAAGGTAAAAACAATAGGGAAATGGGGAAAAAAGAGGAAAAATGGATAAAAGAAGAGATGTAGAGAAAACGAGGAGGAAAAAGGAAGCAGTATAAGAGGAAAAGAAGATGAGAAGGAAAAAATATAATCATGAGTGGGCAGAGAGAGAGAGAGAGAGAGAGAGAGAGAGAGAGAGAGAGAGAGAGAGAGAGAGAGAGAGAGATTAAAAAACGAAAGAACGTGGAAAATTAAAATTGAAGTCAAGGAAAACGAGAAAAAAGAAGGGAAAAAAGAAAACAATATAAAAGAGAAGGAAAATAGAAAAAAAAGAAAAGATGTATTAAAGAAAGAGAAAGAGGAGAAAAAATAGGAAACGGAAGAGAGAGAGAGAGAGAGAGAGAGAGAGAGAGAGAGAGAGAGAGAGAGAGAGAGAGAGAGAGAGAGAGAGAGAGAGAGAGAGAAATATTATCATCGTGACTCCATACCTGTGTTCTCACCTGTACTTTGGCTTAAGCTTAATAAACACACCTGTAATTACCCAAGACTGAATCACGGGGCAGGTGGGGAAGGTGTGTGTGTGTGTGTGTGTGTGTGTGTGTGTGTGTGTGTGTGTGTGTGGGTACGTCATGTCTACCTGTGTACACCTGAATGTGCTAAATTACAAGGTACACGTGTAATTACTTAGAGAGAGAGAGAGAGAGAGAGAGAGAGAGAGAGAGAGAGAGAGAGAGAGAGAGAGAGATTCTAAAACTACCTCCTCTATTTCTCATACTTAACTCCCTAAAGCTTCACTCACTCACTCACTCACTCACATCTCGACATCCGGCTCCTCACACCCATCCCTCGCCCCTTCCCTGAACAGGCCAGGTGCGCGGTAACCCTCAGGCGCACACACACACAAACACACACACCAAACAAAACTGTTAGCCACATTCTGAAACACTCGTGGCCGCTTCTCCACTACTTTCTAAAGGCTCTAGTTGAGGTCACACAGATTTTTCAGCGTGTTTTTTTATTTATTTTTTATTTATTTATACCTCTCGTGATAGATCAACAGTATTCCTACATTATCAACAGGGGGAAACTCTCTTGAGAACCCGGCTCACCATCACTGTGGCCTTTGAAAACAGTCGTATTTGAGAGAGTGTTTCATAATGGGCTTGTGTTTGCCAGGACAGTGTTGCCTCACGCCCTGGAAACAGTGAAAAACTATGATGAATATTACAAAGCTTACCTGTCTGAAAGCGATGGCTGGGGGGAAGTGAGGAGAGGAGCAGGTGATGGGTGTGAGGCTGTGTGGGAGTAGCTGGAGTGGTGGGTGAAGACTGAGAGAGAGAGAGAGAGAGAGAGAGAGAGAGAGAGAGAGAGAGAGAGAGAGAGAGAGAGAGAGAGAGAGAGAGACTAGGAAATAAGTGAAAAGGAGAAAAAGAGGAAAGGGAAAGAAGTCTCAAATCGAATGAAAAGAAGTAAGAAAAGGAGAAAAGAAGAAAAAAATTGGAGAAAAGGAGAAAAAAGTGAGAAGGAAGAAAAACTGGGAGCAAAACGAGAAAAACAGTAAGAAGAGGATAATGGAGAGAGAGAGAGAGAGAGAGAGAGAGAGAGAGAGAGAGAGAGAGAGAGAGAGAGAGAGAGAGAGAGAGAATAGACAGGTACTGAGATATCTCGACAGATGGTCACTCACACAGCTAGACAGGCAGACGAAGATGCAGATAGAACACAGACAGACAGTGAGATGGAGCCAATGAGACAGACAGACAGACAGACAGACATGAAGAGATATGCCAATAGAGGTGAAATGAGCTTAAGGGAGGAACAGTTTATAGTATGTAAAATAAAATCGACCCTACGTGCAAACAGACATAGATAGAGAGGTAGATAGATAAATGGATAGATAGATAGATAGATAGATAGATAGACAGATTGGTAGATACACAGATAGATAGATGTATTGCTTCATAGAGAATTTATTTGCTGGAGATTTTAAAATGCAGAATTAATTACATCTGAAAGCGATGCATGTAATATTTATGATGCTGCTGCTACTACTACTACTACTACTACTACTACTACTACTACTACTACTACAGTTACACACACACAACACTACACTTCCTTACTCTCATTTCCTTCTTCCTTCCTTTCCTTCCCTTCCCCCTGCTCCTCCTCCTCCTCCTCCTCCTCCTCCTCCTCCTCCTCCTCCTCCTCTTCCAGCTGCTTTTCTTACTTTCTTATTTTCTTATTTCATCTTTATTCTTTGCCGACGCGATAATGGCGTTGTTTGCGTGGCGGAGGCGAGATGCGGCGGCCTGATGGCGTGATGCTGTCCATCTCACGCCCGCAGGAGGATGAGGAGGAGGAGGAGGAGGAGGAGGAGGAGGAGAGGAGGAGGAGGCGGAGAGGGGAAGGATATATTGTAGCCAGAGGTGGAAGAAGGCAGGGATATGTAGAGAGATGGAGGAAGAGAAGGAGGAGGAGGAGGAGGAGGAGGAGGAGGAAGAGGAGGAGAAGGAGGAGGAGGAGGAGGAGGAGGAGGGGATGTGGAGTAGCTAGAGAAATGTTGAGACAGACAGACAGACAGACAAACAGACAGACAGAAAGGAAGAGGAGAAAGAAGAGGAGGAGGAAGAGAAAGAGGAAGAGGAAGAGGAGGAGAAAGAGGAGGAGGGGATGTAGCTAGAGAGAAAATTAGGCAAGAGAATATCGGCAGACAAATAAACAGACAAACAGACAGACAGACAGACAGACAGACAGACAGACAGACACACAGACTGACGGACAGGAGGAAGATGGAGGGAAGAAAGCAAAGAAAGAAGAGGAAGAGGAGGAGGAGGAGGAGGAAGGATATGAATATTGTGCTTAAAAGGAAGAGTTTTAGGGAAAGAGGAAGAAGGGAAGAGAAAGGAAGGAAAATGAGGAGAAGAGAAGGGTGTAGAAGCGAAAGGAAGAAATACGAAGAAGAAAAGAAGAAAAAGAGATAAGGGAAATGTAGAGAGTAGGATGAAAAAAAAATGTAAAAAAAAGTTAAGGACGAAGATAAATTGGAGATAAAGGAGATGAGGAAGGAAGTAAAGAGATAAGTAAAGGATGGAAAGAAGGAAAAAAGGAAAGAAAGAAGGAAGAAACGAATGAAACGGTAGTGAAGGAAAGAAAAGACAAAGGAAAAAAAGAAATAGGGAAAAAAGAAAGGAAAGAATGGAAGGGATAAAAGATGGGAAAAAACATACCAAATAGTCGATAAAACATAAACAAAGAGACAATAAACAATAAAAGCGAGAGGAAAAGGAAACAAAGATAGATAGGTGGTGTTAACTGACGGGAAAGAAATGCGAGGCGTGAGGAGGAGGGGGAAAAAAAGATAATTTAGTGTAACTTTATTCTTTCCTCCCTGTGTTCATTTTAAAGATACGAGCAAAATAGGTAAAGAGTTAGTAATGGCGCGTGTGTGTGTGTGTGTGTGTGTGTGTGTGTGTGTGTGTGTGTGTGTGTGGTTCGAGGCCTCGCTTGTGTTGTTTCGATGCTTCATTCACGGTTCGCTTGTCATGTCCGGGGTTTCGTTTTGTGGTACTCTGTCTCCTCCTCCTCCTCCTCTTCCTCTTCCTCCTCCTCCTCTTCCTCTTCCTCTTTATCCTCGTCGTCGTCGTTGTTATCATCATTATCATCATCGTCGTTGCTATCGTTGTCATTATTAGCAGTTGTTGTTGTTGTTGTTGTTGTTGTTTTGCTTCATCTTTTCTTGTTTTTGTTTCTATTCTTGTTCTTGTTCTTGTTCTTCTTTTTCTTCTTATTATTATTACTATTATTACTATTATTATTATCATCATCATTTTTTTGTTCTTATTTTCTCCTCATTATTATTATTATTATTATTACTATTATTATTATTATTATTATTATTATTATTATTATTATTATTATTATTATTATTATTATTATTATTATTACTATTATTGTCATCACCATGATCATCACCATCATCATCATCATCATTATTATAATGGATGCGTCAAATATACAGCTATGATTTTTTCCCCTTTTTCAAACACTGGAAAAAAACAAAAAATTCTCTGATCCATTTTTGCATCATTTATGTTTTTATGACGTGGTAAAAAGGCGGAAAATATATAAAGAGAGAGAGAGAGAGAGAGAGAGAGAGAGAGAGAGAGAGAGAGAGAGAGAGAGAGAGAGAGAGAGAGAGAGAGAGGATTGTATAGAGGCAAGAAGGAGAAGACAAGAATTAGTAAGTCAGTGAAATGCAAATGAGGGTGTCTTTCCAATATCGTGATGCAGGTAACGCGATTAAGGCAGGCTAGGTAAGACTTTGACACTTAGAGAGAGAGAGAGAGAGAGAGAGAGAGAGAGAGAGAGAGAGAGAGAGAGAGAGAGAGAGAGAGAGGGTGGGGTTGGTGAGGTGCAGTTTATTAAGTACAGGAAGTCAACAAAAATGCGTGTGTATTTGTGTGTGTGGTTTTGCAGATCCTCAAACTCCTAATTCTATGTATATGAGTGTATGTATGTATGTATGTATGTATGTATGTATGAATGTATGTATGTATGTCGTCACCTGTGTAGTCTGTGTTGTGTATATCTTCAGTTGTATTAGTTTATCTTTGTTTACCTTCTCTAAAGCATTACTCCAGTGATAAGGTAATTAATTAGAGTACCTTTTTTTATCTCAGGTGTTTTGGTGGCTTAATTAATGAGCTACACCTGTCTACTACTACTACTACTACTACTACTACTACTACTACTACCACTACCACTACCACACACTCACCACTTCTAACATCTCACAACTAATCTTCTTCCTTTAATTTTTTCCTTCACTCTACTAAAACTTAACTCATTTTTACGCCTGCAGGTCCCATCAGTGAGAACAAGTTTCCTTCTTTCCCTTCTTTTTCCCCTCATTCATTTTCTTTTTTCCCCTTCCTCCACTCTCCCTTGCTCGGTAAAAACACTTAGAGAACCGTTCAGTAGATTTGTGTGGTGTGTGGTGGTGCGTGGCCGATTATGGTGGTGTGTGGTGATAGTGTGGTGCCTTAATACCCTCACCTGTTCGCACCTTTCTCACTTGTCCGTTCAGTAGATGTGTGTGTGTGTGTGTGTGTGTATGTGTGTGTGTGCGGCGAGGTGTGGTAGTACGGTGTTGCGTGGCGGAGTGTGGCAGTGTGTGGTGATAGTGTGGTGCTTTAATAACCTCACCTGTTCGCACCTTTCTCCCCTGCCCTTCATAATGATGGTAAAAAACACGTTAGATACTTTCACCTCACCTGCCTCACCTGGTCGTGGTAATAACAAAACAAAACGTAAGGCACTCTTAACTCACCTGCCGTGCGTGTCTGCGTCCCAGGTGAGGCGAGGCGAGGTGTGAGGCATGGCCAGGTAACGCCAGGTAACGCCAGGTAACGTCCAGGTAACATGAGAGACTGGTGAGAGCAATATTCGAGGTAGAATAATGAAGTGAGAGCATAAGGTGAAAATAACTTGTCAACACCACCTCATTATTACCTGGCTTCTGACACACACAGGTACGCCTCAACACACACCTGAGGGAGAGTGAAATGAACTGAAGGTATAGTGACTGCGTGGACAGCGAAGGGCGAGTGGTAGAATGCTGGGAAGAACATTGTGTTGAGAGTACCTTTGGCTGTCACCAGGTGTATGTATGTTGGGCACACCTTAAATGGAAGAGATGAAATAGACAAAGCAACGCCTGTGAGATAATCAATAGAGGACGAGTGGAAGGATGTAGGGATAAGGACATGATGTTAAACTTACCTTTTGACTTTCGCCAGGTGTATATGGGGCACACCTGTAGTGGAATGAAATAGACAAAGAAACGCCAATGAAATAATAAATGAAAGACAAGTGACGGAATTTGAAGAAAGACATTGTATTGAATTTA
>NC_087179.1:14889379-14891879 GCF_035594125.1 Scylla paramamosain | reverse complement strand
GGGACCGGGGAGGAGAGGCGCGGGGAGGGGTAGCACAGTACACTGTTAATTGTGTTAGTGAGATGGACGAGGCAGCGATGGAAGTGCGTAGAAAATGTGGTGCGGGAAGGCTGCGGAGAAGGAGGAGGAGGAGGAGCGTGTGGAGGAGGGGAAGATATGGAGTATAGACTGTTAATGCTGCTGCTGTGAGGGAAGTGCCGGGGAAAGGTTAATGCTGCTTTGCTACACTCCGCCGCCAGTGACTGGCGCGCGTGAAACACAAACCGTTGTTCATAGTGCGGGGGAAGTGTCCAGCTCAGTGAGAATTAGAGGGCTCAGTATGAAAATGTGGCAACATTGGCAGTTTGAACATCTGTCAACACTCAACTGTCACATCTATTCATGTCACCACTCTGTTGACTCTTGACCCCGTTAAGGAATACTGGCATTTGCTCCGCTCACCCGGAAATTGTGCCAGATGTATTCGCACATTTCATATCGACGTTATGTTTTGAGTGTTAATGAAAGGTAAGCCTCAAACATCCTGAACCAATATGGACCTTACTGACTCTCTGCAGAAGGGTTGGTGCGGGTCTAAGTACATTTTTGCCACGAAGAACTGTGCACTGTGTGGCGTTGGTTGAAAACATGCCGTGAAAATAATGATACTTCCATCCCAGTGAAACAAACTGCTCTAGACGAAGGTGTGTTTTGCCGAAGAGAACTTTGCTTTTGACAAGGCGCCAGCTGAATGCCTCACGCTAAAAACATTGGCGTGAGTGCGACATGAAACGTAACAAAAAACATCAGCGCGGCACTTTCATTGGCGGCAGGTACTTCTGCTACTACTACTACTATTACTACTACTACTACTACTACTTCTACAGTACTACTAACACCACCATACCATCCTCACCATCACCACCACACACACACACACACACACACACACACCGCGTAGTGTAGTGTCAGCACGCTTGGCTCACAACCGAGAAGGCCTGAGTTCGAGTCCCGCGCGCAGCAAGGCAAACGGGCGAGCCTCCTCATGTGTAGCCTCTGTTCACCCAGCAGCAAGAAGGCAGGGATGTGAGCCGAGATGTGAGTCCCTGTGTGTGGTGTGTGAGTGGTCTCAGTCGTACCCAAAGATCGGTCACTATGAGCTCAGAATTCCCCCTATAGTGACACGGCTGGCTGGGTGACCAACAGACCAACAGACCGTAGGTGAATATGTGAACACACACACACACACACACACACATATCACAACCAACACATAAACCAGGAAAAGGAAGAAAAAGGAGAAGGAGCAGGAAGGGAAAAGAAGACGAAGAGGGAGAAGGTTGTGCTGAGAATTCCACCTGCTCTATTTTACCTGGGAAAACGAGATTACATGGGAGTAAAGGTGGATGTCCGTGTGTGGCCAGGTGAGGGCGGGAGGTGAAGGTGTGTGGCAGGGAAGGAAGGAAGGGAAAGGTAAGGTTGGCAGGGAAGGTTGATAGGTAGAGATATGGAAGGTGATAGAATGTAAGACTGGATGGTGGACAGTAGAAAGGAAGGCAGGGAAGGAAGGAGGGAGGAAGGTGAAACTGAAAAGTTGTATGGATGGATGGTCAGATAGATGTCTGGAGGATTGAAGGGACGTGTGCCAGAGAGAGAGAGAGAGAGAGAGAGAGAGAGAGAGAGAGAGCTGTATATTGTGCCAAAGATCATATTGATGTAGTGATAATGATGATAGTATTAGTAGTAGTAGTTGTTGTAGTAGTAGTAATAGTAGAAGTAGTGACAGTAGTGGAAATAATAGTAGTAATAATAATAATAATAATAATAATAATAATAATAATAATAATAATAATAATAATAATAATAATAATAATAATAATAATAATAACAATAACAATAATAATAATAAGAAGAAATAATGTTTCGTCCTTTGTTTCTTTTGTTTTGTGTTATCTTCTTTGGTACTTCCCTTGGGAAAGGAAAGGAGAAATAGGAGGAGCAGGAGGAGGAGGAGGAGGAGGAGGAAGAGGAGCCACCTTCCAGACTTTTCTTCCTTCCTCATCTTCAAGTTAATTAAGTATTACAGGTAACTTCCTCCTTTTCCTCCTCCTCCTCCTCCTCCTCCTCCTCCTCCTCCTCCTCCTCTTCCTCCTCCTTTTGTCCTCCACTTTATTCTATTTAGCAAAGTTGGGTTTATTATTGTTATTATTATTATTATTATTGTTATTATTATTATTATTATTATTATTATTATTATTATTATTATTATTATTATTATTATTATTATTATTGTTGTTGTTGTTACTGCTTTTGCTGTTAATATTGATGCTACTGATGCTATTACTGCTACTACTACCATCACCACAACCACGACCACCACCATCCCCCTCACCGCCACCACCTCCTTTCCCTTCCCACACGCCCCACCCCCACCACCACCACCACCACCACACCCCACCCTACCCACCTACCCATCCACCCACAGAAGTCGACACATGAACTCTTTAACCTCTAAATAACA
>NC_087179.1:14876879-14884379 GCF_035594125.1 Scylla paramamosain | reverse complement strand
GATTGTTCAACGATTGTTGTTGCACGATAAAAGAGGCTGTGCTACATTACTCGGAGCGTCTGTGGCTGTGTGAATTTCACCTGGCGGGAGTGTTCCATGAAGGTGGTGTCGCCAGAAATTGGCTTTGGACAAATTTACTAGAATTTACTAATTAAAAATTTTCTAGTTGAAGAGATGGAAGGTGAAGTTCTTTCCCAAATGTACGGGGGGAAAAGGGGCTAAAAAAAACATTTGATGTTTGAATTGAAGAATGAAGAGGGATTATTTCAGAAACTTATTGCAAACCACCTACATAAACACCACAAGTTTATGGAATTTTTCCGCCTTTCTGTTGAGCAGTAGGATGTTTCGCACCTTCCTCCCCAAGGATCCCATCCTGCTCATCACAAAACTTGGGAGTCATGATGGCGCTCACACCTCCTTCCAAGTCAAATGTTCGTTTGCGACAGTGATTATGTTCACCCCCAGCCGTGCGACAATTCGGAGCCAACGACCATTAGCGACTCTAGCGGCAATGGCTCGAAGCAAAACAGCTCCACTCAAAAACAAAGAATTGATGGACTAAAGTCACTCTAGACAATCGTTGGACTGTCATCTCTGAGCCATGCACGACCATCGCTGGGCGATAATTATCACACCAGGCAAAACGTCCCTTTAGCACGCCTCCTGAAGTGACTCTGACGTAAATGTGTTTTTTTTTTTTTTTTTTAATATCTCTTGCTTAGCGTGATCTTCGTGATATTTTGAACCACATTTCTTGCTCAATATGCTGTGCTTCTTGATCTTTTTCCAGATTTTCGTTTCAGTATTATCAGGCATCAGTGTTTTAATGTCTAATTGAATGTTTTAATGTCTAATTGAAGAAAAGAGTCAGTTTTATTTCACTCCGGTCATTTTTTTTATAATTCATCTTTACTATTAACTTCGTGCATTATGTAACCTGTGGCTAATATACTATCTGTCTGTCTGTCTGTTTGTCTTTCTGTCTATCTATCTATCTATATCTATTTATATATATATATATATATATATATATATATATATATATATATATATATATATATATATATATATATATATATATATATATATATATATATATATATATATATATATATATATACACACACACACACACACACACACACACACACACACACACACACACACACCTGTCTGCCTGTGTATCTGGCTATCGATCTATCTATTTGTCTGGCTGCAGGTGAGGGGAGAGGATGCGTGGTCACTCGCAGAGGTGACAGACGTGGGGGTCTGGACAGTGAACAGAAGGTGGTAGAGAAGGAAAGTGTGGCTATGTACAGGGGAAGTGTGGTACGTATATGGTAAACTACACACACACACACACTCTCTCTCTCTCTCTCTCTCTCTCTCTCTCTCTCTCTCTCTCTCTCTCTCTCTCTCTCTCTCTCTCTCTCTCTCTCTCTCTCTCTCTCAATACTCTGACATTTTAACAAACCTACCTCCTGCACACACACACACACACACACACACACACACACACACACACACACACACACACACACACACACACACACACACACACACACACACACACACACACACACTCTTTAATCCCTCTCATCCACACAAACCAACGGAACACTTTGAAAATTGTTGTTCAGAGATTACCGTTCTCGTGTGTTACATCCTCTCTCTCTCTCTCTCTCTCTCTCTCTCTCTCTCTCTCTCTCTCTCTCTCTCTCTCTCTCTCTCTAAGGAAAGACAGAGAGGAGGAACAGGAAACAGTAAGGAAAAGTCTCTTTCTCACCCTATCTTCCTCTCTCCCCTCTCCTCTCCCCTCTTCTTTCCTCTTCTCCCCTTTCCTCTCCCCTCTTTCACCAAGAGAAGCGACAGTGAAAGGAGAGACAGGACACTGAGAGGAAGAAAACTAGTTATATGCCCCCTCTTTCTTTCTCTCGTCTCCCCACCTCTCTCTTCCCCTCCTTTCCCCTCTTCTCCCTTCTCCCCTTCCCTCTCCACATCCACAGAGAGACAGAAACAGAGATAGTAAGCAGGGAGGGAGAAAGAAAAGGTTCCTTCCTCACTGTCTCCCCATTTCCCATCTCTCTCTCTCTCCCTTCCTCCTCTTCTCCCCTCTCCTCTCCCCTCTCCCCTACCTTCTCCTTACCATAGAGAGACAGAGATAGGAAGTAGGGAGGGAGAGAGAGGGAGAGAGAACAGAATATCCCTTCTCTTTCTCATCTCCCCCTCTCTCTCTTTCTCCCCTCTCCTCTCCCTTCACGTGTTCTCCGTGGTGATGGGGGTAAAATTGAGTAAAAAGTTTAATCATAGCGGGGCAGGTGGGCAGGCGGCGCATTGTTACCTGCTGCAAATGACCTAATTAAACTTACTCATGGTTTTAAATTTTCGGTGAGTGTTCAACTTTTTATCTTTTAACATCTTCCGTGGTGATGGTGGTGGTGGTGGTGGCGGTGGTGGTGGTGGTGGTGGTAGTAGTAGTGGTTCTCTCTCTCTCTCTCTCTCTCTCTCTCTCTCTCTCTCTCTCTCTCTCTCTCTCTCTCTCTCTCTCTCTCTCTCTCCTCCTCTTCACTGTATTCGCTTTTTTTGTTTATATTCCTTCTTTCTTTCCCCTTTCTTCTTCTCTTTTCCTCCTATTTGTCTTATTGTTCGTTCCTCTGCCTTTCTTTTCCTTTTCTTCCTCTCTATTTTTCTCCTCCTATTTCTGTTTTCTTTCTTTCCTTCCTTAACTCCTTCCTTCTTTCCTTCCTTCCTATTTTTTCCTACTTCCATATTTCTTCACTTCTTTCATTCCTTCTTTTCTTCTTCCCTTCCTCCCTGATTTTCCTTCCATTTATTCTTTCTCCTTTCTTTTCTCCTCCTCCTCCTCGTCCTCTTCGTTCTTCCTTGTTTTTACCAGTTTTCCTTTCGTCTTTCTATTCCTTTCTCCTCATTGGCGTTATCTCTCTCTCTCTCTCTCTCTCTCTCTCTCTCTCTCTCTCTCTCTCTCTCTCTGTCGTATCAATTTTTTCTGTTATTGTTCTTCTAATTCTAGTTTTTCCTTCTATTCCTTTATTTTATCTTTTTCTTCCTTTTCTTTCTTTTTTTCTTTTCTCTCTCCCTCCCTTTGTTTCTTTATTTAGTTCCTTCATTCCATATTCTATTCTTCTTACATTTTTCTTGTTATATTGCTCAATCCTACTGGTGCTTGCTTCTTCTCTCTCTCTCTCTCTCTCTCTCTCTCTCTCTCTCTCTCTCTCTCTCTCTCTCTCTCTCTCTCTCTCTCTCTCTCTCTCTCTCTCGCTCGTGCGTTTCCTGCTCTTTTGTATTTAATTCTCTTTCTTCTTTTTTTATATATATTTTTTTCTTCTTGAATGAAGTTAGTGGCTATTAATTTTTATTCTTCGTCTTTGCCTCTCTCTCTCTCTCTCTCTCTCTCTCTCTCTCTCTCTCTCTCTCTCTCTCTCTCTCTCCTTTATTTTATCACCAATTGTCTTTTACGTTTTCTATTATTAATGTTTCCACCCCGTTTTGTTTTTCTTTTCTATCTCTCTTTTGTATTCCTCTGTCTCTTTCTCTCTCTCTCTCTCTCTTTCTAAAGGCTTCCTATTGTTTGCATCCTCGCATAATCTCTTTACTCTTTTTTTCTCTTTTATATCTATCTCTTCTTTTTATGGCATACTCTCTCTCTCTCTCTCTCTCTCTCTCTCTCTCTCTCTCTCTCTCTCTCTCTCTCTCTCTCATTGCTGTCATCATAGTTATTGTTATCTTCGTCTTTATTGCTTGCCTTCCTCCTTCCTTCGCTTATTTCCCTTCCTTTCCTCCCCCTTCCTATTTTTTTTTTCTATTTTAACTTGATACAATAATTTAAAAGCTAACCCAACCTAACCTTATCTAACGTAACCTAACCTAACGTAACCTAACATAACCTAATCGAACACAATCTAATCTAACCTAGCCTAATAACCTAACCCAATCTAACTTAATTTAACCTACCTAACCTAGCCTAACCTAACCAAACGTAATTAACGTAACCTAGCCTAACGTAACGTAACCTAACTTAGCCTAATCTAACTTAACATAATCTAACCTAACCAAATCAAACCTACCCTTATTTGACCTAACGTAACCTAGCCTAACCAAACCAAACTTAACGCAACCCAACCTAACCAAACATGGGGGAATAAAGTGCCAAAGTCCCAGTGTGGATGTCAAGGAGTCCCTACAGCACGCGTTCCCAAACTGGGGGTCATGGGCCACTGGGGGACCATACACGAACATTTTGGGGGCCATAAGCTGAGGCTATGTACACATAAAAATCCCAAGGCCCACCACACTAGAATAATATGAGATGGAATGAATAAAATTACAGATATTGCCGGAGTTTTTTTTTTTTCATAATGGATCTGAATAACTGTAGGACTAAAGACAGTCAGTGTAGTCACGAGATGTGGATTGGGGGTGAAGAGGGGGGGCATGAATGACGGTTATATATGAAAAATGGGTAAAAATCAGAAAGTTTGAGAACTGCTGCTCTATAGGAAAGGTAGCAAGGTCGGTTCTCCTGCAGCCTGACTGATGCTTGACTTGAACCTCCTCGTGGAACTGGTGAGGTGTAGATCCGTGAGGCGCACCAAGGCATTGTAGTGTGCTGTACTGAGGGAGGGAGTGGAAATAGTGCTCAGTCCCCCATTAAGACACGGGTTCTTGGTGATGGTTGGGGTTGTGGTGGTGGTGGTGGTGAGACGGTCGCTTTCTTCATAGTGTGCATTGATCTGTTCCTTCCTTCTTTCCTTCGTGGTCTTCCCTGTAACTTTTCTTAGTTTGTGGTTATTTTTGTTTTTGTTTGTTTGTACGTAAGTTTGTCTCTGTCTTGTTTATTTACAGTATGTCTTTTCTTTCTTGTTTTCTTCCTTACATTCTTCCTTTTTTTCTGATTGTCTAGATGGATGGATGGACGGATGGTTGTTTGTTTGTGGACGTCTTTATGTGTATCATGCCATTTTCTCTCTCTCTCTCTCTCTCTCATCTCCTCAACCACACCACCCCTCCCTCCCTCCATCCTCACAAAACCTCTTCCTTCCCCAACCCCTCTTCCCCTGTAATGCCTTGTGTGGCTCTCGAAAGCCAGGGGTTATTATCTTTTCTTTCTTTTTTTTTCATTTATTTATTTTTTTCTTCTAGTTGGTGAGGAAATATCCACACTCGTTGATTTATGGTCACACGTCATTCATATTACATCAGGTAGCGTAAAGTATCCTATTAGTTAGCGTTGAAGATTTCATTACAATAGTGTAAATACTGGCGGAACTAATCACTTAACATACTTCACACATTCACCAATAACAATAATAGGCGTTAGTGTTTGGGTATTACATGAGTGTACAGTCTCATTCACCTGGCGAGGGTGGTATTATTCACGCACGTGACTTGAAAAATAATTAATTGGTGCTTACATGAGAATAAACAATCTCATTACATTTTCCTATAACCCTGGTATAACACAGCCTAATCAGTGTTCCGAGGATCGAACCAGGTAGTTTCGTCCCCGTATGATAACGAGAAATACTGCTCAACCTTAATAATCCGTGAACTAAACTCCTCGTTCTCACACTATTAAGTATACCTAACCAAACACACACACGTGGGACGCACAGGCAGACTTTTCCTTTATCTCCACTGGTTTCCCTGTAGTGTAAGCAAGTCGAGATCTCTCTGTAGTGTAAGCAAGCCAGGATCTCTCTAAGTGATGTACTGATAAGAAAATATATTTACAAATATGAATATTAATTACTTCAAACTTAGAGCGACGTACCAGTAATGTAAGCAAGCCAAGATCTCTCTATGCGGGAAATCCGGCTGGCGTCTCCACGCTACGAACCTCAGTAGTTTTCAGATTCTTCTTCAAGGTAATTCGCAAATTATTTGTTTCAACCATATAATAAATGTTTACATTACTTTACTCATATCATGACCTGGTGTGTTTGTTCTTCTGAGTAACAAGGTGAAAAATTCTAGCCACAAGCTAATACCTTGTATGAAAATAATGCTTTTATTCATAAAGAAAATCGGTCACCCATTTCTCGCGGGCGCTAACATGTTGTCTGTCTGTCTGTATGTCTCGGGGAGGTATGCATGATGTAATAACGACTAAATCTTACCAACAATTCTTATGCTAACTTAATTCTACTTATATTAACCTAATATTACTTATATTAGCTTAATATTACGTCCCGGCACTACACCCCTACCCACCTCTCCCCCATTCCCATCCCGTGGCCCCGCCCCCTCTTGCCTTCATCTAAGGAAATTAATGGACACCCTCACGTACTTTTGCCCGGGGGATGATCCTTCGCCCCGGGTACGTATCCCAGGTGCACCGACGGGGTATGGGGAGCGACTCTCTCTCTCTCTCTCTCTCTCTCTCTCTCTCTCTCTCTCTCTCTCTCTCTCTCTCTCTCTCTCTCTCTCTCTCTACCGATCCATCCATGTCCGTGTGCCTCTTTTTCTCTCATATCCTCACATCATCATTCTCTCTCTCTCTCTCTCTCTCTCTCTCTCTCTCTCTCTCTCTCTCTCTCTCTCTCTCTCTCTCTCTCCACATTCCCTACCACCACCACCATAAAAACAACAACAACAACAATAACAAAAACAACAACAACAACAACAACAACAACAATATTAATAGTAATAGGAAATCGACAAGTGAATGAGATTTGTGCAGGCTTAATGGGTTTTGTGTTCAGGTAAGGTATTTATCCAGCCCTATTTTTTATTGTTTTAGTTACTTTACTTTTTTTATTTTATTTATTATTATTATTATTATTATTATTATTATTATTATTATTATTATTATTATTATTATTTTGTTACTGATGCCACACTTCCTGATACTATATTAATTAAGGCAGCGTTTGTTGTTGTTGTTGTTGTTGAAATTGATGCTGTTTTTTCTTTTCTTCTTTTTTTGTTCGTCTTCGTCTTCTTCTTCTCATTATTATTATTATTATTATTATTATTATTATTATTATTATTATTATTATTATTATTATTATTATTATTATTACATGTATTATCATTATCATCGTCATCATCTTTATTATATCATTAATGTCAGCAGCAGCAGTGGCAGTAATAGTAGTAGAAGTAGTAGTAGTAATAATGGTAGTAGTTTTAGTAGTAGTAGTAGCAGTAGTAGTAATAGTAGTGATAGTAGTAGTAGTAGCAGTAGTGGTATAATACAATCACAAGTAAATTCACAGTAGTAGTAGTAGTAGTAGTAGTACCAATAGTAACAGTAGCAGCAGTAGTCATAGTACAAGTAGTGGTAACAGTAGCAGGGGCACTAACAGCAGTAACTCACGCCTACACGCAATATCGGGGCCAGAACGCAAATATTATTCAAGCAACGCAAACACATTGAATAAATAAATGAATAAATAAATATATGAATAACAACCACCCTCTTCCACCCTCCCCCTCCCCTCTCTCACTCCCCTCCTCCCCCCTCAGTCTTCTCCT
>NC_087179.1:14859379-14864379 GCF_035594125.1 Scylla paramamosain | reverse complement strand
CCTTCCTTTCTACTTTCCTTCCTTCCTTCCTTCCATTTTTCTTTCTTCCTTCCTTTTATTCTGTCATTCTTTTTATGTTTTTCATTCTTAGTTTTTTTTTCCTTCCTTTCCTGTTTTTTTCATTTTTCTTTTAATATCTCTCACCTTCCTTCCTATTTTCCTTTCTTCTTTCTTTCCTTCCTTCCTTCTTTCCTTCCCTCCTTTTTTATATTCTCCTTTCTTTCTTCCCTTTTGTTTCCTATTCTTATCTTTTCCTTCCTTCTCTCATTTGTCTTTTTCTACCCTGTTTTTCATTTTTCTTTTATCTTTTTCACCCTCCTTCCTTCCTTCCTTCCTTCCATCCACTCACAGTCTTTCCTCCAGTCTTCCTTCCTCCTTCATTGCTAATTCTCTCCTTCAATGTCATTTCCTCCAGTTTTCTATTCCTTTTGCCCCTCCTCTCTCTTTCTCTTGCTGCTCTTCCTAACTCCTTTCGTCCTCCTCCTCCTCATCCTCCTCCTCCTCCTCCTCCTCCTCCTCCAAAGTCTTCTTGATCACATTTTCCTCTTCTTTTCACTCTGCCTCTCACATCCCTTCTCCTCCATTCTCCTCCTCCTCCTCCTCCTCCTCCTCCTCCTCCTCCTCCTTCTTCTCCTCCTCCTCCTCCTCCTCCTCCTCCTCCTCCTCCTCCTCCTCCTCCTCCTCCTTCTCGTCTAAATCAGGAAGGACAAAACAGACTTCTTAAATAAAAATGTTGTTTTGTTTGGTCTTGCAAGAGATCCAAGTTGCTTCCTCTTTCATATAATAAAGATTGGGAACCCCATTGTGAGGAGGAGGAGGAGGAGGAGGAGGAGGAGGAGGAGGAGGAGGAGGAGGATGTCAATTTGTTGCTATCTTTTTCTTCTTGAGTTTTCTTTTTCTGTCTTAGTGATAAAATTTGTGGAATGCGGGACAGAATTTGGAAATGATGTGCGTATGTATGTATGTATTAACTCTCTCTCTCTCTCTCTCTCTCTCTCTCTCTCTCTCTCTCTCGTATCTATTTATCTACCTTCCATTATACTGTATTTCTCCTCCTTGTGTCATTATTATCACTCTTCTATTCCTCCTTCGTCCCTCTCTCCTCTCCCTCTCTCCTCTCCCTCTCTCCCTGACACTTCCATCACCCACGAGACAACTCCCTCATTTTCTGCTGACACCTCCTCTCTCTCTCTCTCTCTCTCTCTCTCTCTCTCTCTCTCTCTCTCTCTCTCTCTCTCTCTCTCTCTCTCTTGTGTGTGACAGCATGAGGTCCCCGTGTTCCCCAAAATGAATGGGTGACTGTGTTGGCCCGGCTTGTTTCCAAAAGGGAGAGGAGAGAGGAAGAGGGGAAGGGAGAGAGAAAGAGAGAGAGGGAGAGGAGAGAAAAAAAAATGAAGTGGTTTACATATTTTTTTTCCTTTTTTTTTTAGTTTACGTGTATGGAAGTGAATACGCAATTGTGTGTGTGTGTGTGTGTGTGTGTGTGTGTGTGTGTCGTGGAGTCTATACACACACACACACACACACACACACACACACACACACACACACACACACACACACACACAGACACATACTATACGTAAATACTCTTTTTGGTCTTCTTTTATCTTCATTTTCCTCCTTCTCCTCCTCCTCCTCCTCCTCCTTTTATTATTGTTGTTATTATTGTTGTTGTTGTTGTTGTTGTTGTTGTTGTTGTTGTTGTTGCTGTTGTTGTTGTTGTTGTTGTTGTTGTAGTTCTCCTCCTCTTCTTCCTCCTCCTCTTTCTCCTCCTCCTCTTCCTCCTCCTCCTCCTCCTCCTTCTCCTCCTCCTCCTCCTCCTCCTCCTCCTCCTCCTCCTCCTCCTCCTCCTCCTCCTCCTCCTCCTCCTCCTCCTCCTCCTCCTCCTCCTCCTCCTCCTGGAATATTTTTACTACTTTTAAATTACATAGTCAACAGAAATGTTTTTATTGACTTGTGACAACACTAACTCGAATTAATCTTACTACTACTACTATTACTACTACTAATACCACAACCTTTCCTCCACCTACAAATACAACCACGACCAGCATCAAAACTAACATTCTCTCTCTCTCTCTGTCTCTCTTCTCAGGTGAACCCCGTCCACAGCTCACCTGTCAGACCACTCAGGTGAAAGGGTAAGAGGAACGTACCTGGCGTAATTGGAGGTGAGGTACAGACGGCACTCAGACTTCACTCACTTTGCAGCCCACAGGTGAAGGAATATGTTGGCAATGTGTAAACAGTATGGGACGTCAATTATGGTTCGGAAGGAATATATATGGATGAGTAAAAGTAATGAAGGTGTACATGAATGAATTAGTGTGGAAAGAAACTAGTGACTCGGTGCATGTTTGAGGTGTAAAGAAAGTGAAATAGCTCTTGGGGTAAAAAGATAGAGAGAGAAAAAAATAAAGGAGTAAATAAATAAAAAAAATAAAAGAGTTGTGTTTAAACGAATTACTTTACCTGGCAAGGGAAGGAATTAAAAGAAAAAAAGAAAGAAAAAAAAGAGGAGAAGGAAGAAAAAGAAGAAGGAAAAGAAACAGGAGTGTCAACAACGTAGAAAATAAAAACGTGTATAAAAAAGGAAAAAAAGGGAAAAAAACCTTGCTTGGTGAGGAAAGGAAAACCAGTCATACCTTGAAGTGAAAAAAAGAAAAAAAGATTAAAAAAAACATCAGGACAAGCAGAAGTGAAAAAAAAGAGAAAGAAAAAGTAAAAGAAAATATCAAAGGAAGCAATTTTAGGAAAGTGAGAAAAGTAAGAAAAAAAGAAGAGGAAAATATTGCGTGTGAACCAATATTGCAAGGGAGAAGAGAGGCGGAGGAGAGAAGAGAAGGAGGAGGAGAAGGAGGAGGAGGAGGAAAGAAATAGGTAGTGAAGAAGAGAAGAGGAAGAATAAACAGGAAGTGAGGAGTGAAGGAAACTACAAACCTCCTTCCTTCCTTCCTTCCCTCCCCTCCTTCCTTTCCTTCATTCCCTCCGTCCAGACCTTTCCCCAGAGAAGAGCCACACCTGCCCAAGCATGGCCTCCTCCAGGGACACACACCTGCACGGCCTACACCTGCTTCTAATACTCCTCTCAGCCTACACAGGTGAGATTTTTTAAATTTTTTTTATAAGGTGACTTTTTTGTCTGTTTTTCTTTCATTTTTCTCTTTATTCTTTTCTTTCATTCTTATTTACTTTTTCTTTCTTTCTTTATATATGTATTTATTTCTTTTCTATCTATCTTTGAAATGATCTATATATTTATTTGTCTATCTATCTATCTATCTGTCTACAGCATCTATCTTTCATGTATCTTAGCTCTTTATCTTCCTTTCTCTTTCTCTCATTTTCTCTTTCTTTTTCACAGTTCTTTGATTTATCTGTTTAAAAGAAGGAAAATGTGTGTGTGTGTGTGTGTGTGTGTGTGTGTGTGTGTGTGAATATAAATGCGAATACTGTACAAACGCTGGATTATACATTTCTTCAGTCATTCCCTCATTTACTTATACATTCATTTCATCAAGATGCAATCCCACTTTTTTTTTAATTAATTTATTCAACTTTTTTTTTTAGCCAGCACCACCACCACCACCAGCAGCAGCAGCAACAACAACAACAACGACAACAACAAACACATAAAAAACACACAGACAAACAAACAAACAAACACACATACAAACAAAAAAAACATGTAAACTAAACAAACGCGAACAAATAAGCAAAAAAAAAGCAACGAAAATAAATAAGTAAAAACGCAAACAAAAAAAACACGAACAAACACAAACAAATAAACAAAACAAACAAGCAATCAAACAAACAAAAAAAAACAGACAAGGAAGCTGACAAACACAAACAAACACAAACAAACAAACAAACAAACAAACAACCACACACTCCCCACCCACCCAACCAACCAACCAAACAAACAAACAAACAAACAAACCGAAAAAAACGAACGAACGAACTCAAACAAATAAACAAGCAAGCAAACAAGCAAACAACAAGAAAACGACAGACAGCAAGTGGCTTCCAATACTAAATTGTTTGGAACTTTTTTTTTCGCCGCAAGAGGAGGAGGAGGAGGAGGAGGAGGAGGAGGAGGAGGAGGAGGAGCAAAAAGAAATGGAAGGGAGGGACAAAGGTGATAGAAAGAGCAAGAGAGTAAAAAAAAAGGTATTGGCAAAAAAGTGAGTGAAAGAGCAGAGAGAGAGAGAGAGAGAGAGAGAGAGAGAGAGAGAGAGAGAGAGAGAGAGAGAGAGAGAGAGACAGGCGGAAATGATAAATGACCAACACAAGGAACCACAGAGTAAAAAAAAACAAATAAATAAAAAAAAGGAAAAAAACAAAGAAAGAAAAGGACACAGGGGGAATCTACTCTGTGTGTGTGTGTGTGTGTGTGTGTGTGTGTGTGTGTGTGTGTGTGTGTGTGTGTGTGTGTGTGTGTGTGCGTGGGTCTCAAAACAACTCGCACAAAATCCTCCACAAATCCCACTAGGACTTTGAAGCTTTCCCTCCCTGAGCTTCTGCTTCCAGGACCTCCTCTTCCAGACCATTCAGACCTTCCAGACTCATTCCAGATCCCATCCAGACGTATTCCAGACCTTCTAGATCTGTTCAGACCTTCCAGATCGCTTCCAGACCTCCCAGACGTATTCCAGACGTTCTAGACCTGTTCAGACCTTTCAAACCCTTTTCCTGACCTTCCAGACTTATTCCAGACCTTTTAAACCCGTTCCATCCGCCTTTCAGATCCCTTTCAGGACGTCCGTTTTTAGACCTTCCAGACTCTCATTCCAGATCCCCCTTCCAGATTCTATTCCAGATTTCCTTCCAGCCCCTCCAATAGTCGAGCCTCCATTCAGCTTCCTCCAGTCACCCTTCGGCTCACTCCAGTCCCTTTCCAGCAGCCCTTCCAGACCTGTGCAGGACACCATCTAGTGAATTTCCAGTTCATTCCATCCCAATCTATTTCCACTTCCAGAACTCCCAGCCCTATCCAG
>NC_087179.1:14829379-14836879 GCF_035594125.1 Scylla paramamosain | reverse complement strand
TTCTTCCCCTTCCTTTTTCCATTCCTTCATTCCCCTCTTTCTTTTCTTTTCTTTCCTTAATTCCTACCCTTCATTCTCTTCTTTCTCTTCTTCCCCTTCTTTCATTCCTTCACTTCATTCTCTTTCTCTTCCTCCCCTTCTTTCATTCATTTCCTGCCTTTCTTTATTCCCTTTCTTCCTTTTCTGCATTCTCTTCTTTCTCTTCCTCTCTTCTTTCTTTCTTTTCTTCCCTTCATTCCTTTCCTGGCTTTCCTTGTTTCCTTCTTCTCTTCCTAAATTTCTTTCCTTCAATCTCTTCTTTTCCTTTCATTCTTTTTCCACCTCCTTTCGTACATCTCTTATTTCTCTTCCCTCTCTCTTCCCTATCTTTCCTTCATCCATTTTTTTTCTTTTCCTTTGTCTTGTCTCTCTTTCCTCTCCCTTTTCCCTTTCTTCGTTCCATATTAATTATCTTCTTTCCCTTCCCTTTCAACAGTCATCATCTTCTCCTTTATCTCCTTGTCACCTTTCTTTCCTCCTCCTCTTCCCCTTTCTCTATCCCATTCCTTCAATTCACCAGTTTCCATTTCTCTCTTCCTTCCCTTCCATCGCATCTCGCCTCCCTTCCTTCCTTCACTCCTTCACCCTTCCCTCACTCCCTCAAACGTTTCCTCCTTATCTCTCACTTTCCTTCACTTCTTCATCCTCCCCCTTTCACTCCACCCCCTTCCTTCACTCCCTCACAAACACTCACCTTGCCGGACACAATTAGGGAAACACCTGCCTGTCCCTAATGAGACCTGCCCACACCTGTATAATGCACCACGGCCCAGCTAATGCAAGGCCTCTCCCCGCCCACGTCATTGCGAGGCTCCGAACTGCGTAATGAACCCCCGGATCGTGAATTCTGAAGCTTTGAATCTCTGACGCTGAAATGGTTCGGATTATTTGCTTTTTTCTGGGGGTTGGGGTTTGGGGGGGTGAGTGAGTTTTTTTCCCTTTTCCTTCTTTTCTTTTTTTCTTTTATGTGTTGTCTTTCTTCTTTTATGCTTTTCTTGTTTTATTTGTTCTTCTGTCTCGCTCTCTCGCTTTCTCTTTCTCTCTTTCTCTCTCTCTCTCTCTCTCTCTTTCTCTCTGTTACACGTGCCATGATAGAGAGAGAGAGAGAGAGAGAGAGAGAGAGAGAGAGAGAGAGAGAGAGAGAGAGAGAGAGAGAGAGAGAGAGAGAGAGTAAAAGAATCGAGGCGAAAATGTTGGAAAAAAAAGGACTTTGAGAGAGGAAGGAATGTGTTACAAGAGGAGGAGGAGAAGGAGGAGGAGGAGGAGGAAGAGGAAGAAGAGGAGGAGGAGGAGGAGGAGGAGGAAGGAGAGAGGAAGGAAAAAATAAGGTGGGGAGGAATGAAAGAAGAAAAAAGGATTCAAGAAATAAGGAATGAAGAGAGAGGAAGAAAAAGAGGAGGAGAAGGATAGAGGTTCATAAAAAGAAAGGAAAGAAGGAAGGAAGGAAGGAATGGACGAAAGGGAAAATTGGAGGGAGGAAACTGAGAATGGAGGAAAAGTAAAGAGGAGGAAGAGGAGGAGGAAGAGGAGAAGGCCAGGAGGAAGAGGAAAAACAAGCGAGAGATATCAGACAGAAAAGAGAGAGAGAGAGAGAGAGAGAGAGAGAGAGAGAGAGAGAGAGAGAGAGAGAGAGAGAGAGAGAGAGAGAGAGAGAGAGAGAGAGAGAGAGAGCAGAACAATCAATAAACAATGACAGGAATGAAAAAAAAAGAGCGAGACTAGAGGCTGGAAACTGAGAAAGGAGTAAAAAAGAGAGAGAGAGAGAGAGAGAGAGAGGGAGAGAGGGAGAGGGAGAGGAAAAGACGGTAAGGAGGTAATCTCGCCGGAGTGTCTGACAGGAGGAAAGGAGGAGGAAAGGTAGAGGAGTCTTAATTAACACCGATTTTTGGGAAGCGAGAAAGTAGGAGGGAAAAATTTTTTGAAGAATCTTTTGTGTTTACTGACTTGAGAGAGAGAGAGAGAGAGAGAGAGAGAGAGAGAGAGAGAGAGAGAGAGAGAGAGAGAGAGAGAGAGAGAGAGAGAGAGAGAGAGAGAGAGAGTTGTTGTTTCAATGGTGCGGAAAAATTACATGATCACTTTAGTCTTTTTTCTTTTATTTTTTTTTGAGTGTGTGTGTGTGTGTGTGTGTGTGTGTGTGTGTGTGTGTGTGTGTGTGTGTGTGTGTGTGTGTGTGTGTGTGTGTGTGTGTGTGTGTGTGTGTATTTCTTCCGTTAGTGAGTGCTGTGAGAGGTAATTCCCCGCTTTATTTCCAGAGAGAGAGAGAGAGAGAGAGAGAGAGAGAGAGAGAGAGAGAGAGAGTGAGAGGGAGAGAGAGAGAACACTATCACACCAATTCTCCCAGCAAAAACAAATAAATAAATAAACAAACAAACAAATAAACAAATAAATAAATCATAACACAGAAATAAAAATGAACAAAACGATGAAAATAAATAAATGTTTATATCTCTTTTGCATTCAGTGTCGAAGGAAAAAAGAAAAATGGAACATTAAAAAATAAATAATCAATTGTTCGTGTATTTCATAATCGCATTCGACTTTTATTATCAATTTCATTACACTACAGCTTGCTTTTTCACTTTTATTTATTTATTTATTTTATTTATTTATTCATTCATTTATTTATTTATTTTTATTTATTTATCTATTTATTTATTTTATTCTATTTATTTTTATTTATTTATTTTTTCGTCAGTACCAATGTTAGATTTAGATTTTTTTATTTATTTTTTATGTAGGAGGGACACTGTTCAAGGGCAACAAAAATCTAATGAAAAAAAAAGAAATGCCCACTGAAATGCCAGTCCCACAAAAGGATCAAAGCAATAGTCAAAAACTGATGACCTCCCTCTTGAAGGAATTCAAGTTATAGGAAGGTGGAAGTATAGAAGCAGGCAGGGAGTTCCAGAATTTACCAGAGAAAGGGATGAATGATTGAGAATACTGGTTAACTCTTGCGTTAGAGAGGTGGACAGAATAGTTCTGATTCTTATATTTCTGTAACAGTAGAGAGGCTGTGGATGGTGGGAGCAGAAGGAGGAGAAGCAGGAGGAGGAGGAGGAGGAGGAATACAAAGGAATACAAAGGGAAGTCAAACAGCAACAGACCTTTAGGTTTTTGCAAGGCTATTTGGTAACTACTTCTAACTAGCTACAGGACAAAGATACAGAATAACACATCAGAAGGCTCCTCCCCACCCACCACTCCCTCCAGCTTGCGCTGTTATGGAACTAGTTGGGAAAATTACCATGCAGAATGGAAAAACTGACATGGAATTTTCATAGGAAAGGATGAAAGGAATTTATACTATTCACCCTACGGTGAATTCTATACGCCTATGTGAAAATGAACACATTGATAATATAATTCTTGTCTGTAAAACAAATAAGTTATTTCTGTAAATATTGCTGTTATGATTTTATGTGTCATTATTCGGACAAAAAGAGAGCTTGTTTGGGATCAGTTTTTTTTTATGTATTTGTCTATTTCATCTTTAAAGGATTCAGTTGCATTATTGTTTACGATTTCTGAAGAAAGTTTATTCCAGATATTAATGACGCGATTGAAAAAGAAATGCTTCGCCTTGAAGGATTTAAAACATTTGCGTGTAATCTTGAATTCTTGTCAGATTAGAATGATCAATGATAAAATATTTATTAGCGTCAAGGTTGGTACATCCTTCTAAAAATTTGTACACTTCACTCGTCTTATCCTGCGTTTTGTTTGACTAAATAGATTTAATTTTTCCAGTCATACAGTTTAATACGCAATCCTGGAATCATTTTAGCAACCTTTCGCTGTATTGCTTCTGGTGTGTCAGTTTATTTTTTGCAATACGGTGACCAGAACTGCATACAATATTCCAGATGAGGACACACCAGTGAGTTATGTAAGGCATATATATATATATATATATATATATATATATATATATATATATATATATATATATATATATATATATATATATATATATATATATATATGTATATATATATAATGACACCAAGATCTTTTCCTTTTTCAGCGCCTGACAGTGACATGTTATTCATCGCATATCTCGCGTGAACGTTGTTGCTCCCGGTATTGATAACTTTACACTTTTCTATATTGAATCACATCTTTCATTTTTTTTTCTGCCCAGCCTGCAAATTTATTAAGGTGACACTGTTGTTCTTGCCATTGCGACGTTGACGTTACTTTACTTGTTATTTTGGTGTCGTCTGCGAATTTACCTATTTTACAATTAATAATTTTTATCAATATCATTAATGTAGGTATACAGAGCCTTGAGGAACGCTGCTATTTGCATTATGCCAATCTGACTCTTTTCTCTTAATTATAACATGTTGTTTTCTGTCAGAGAGCAGTCTCTCAGCCATTCCAGGGTGTTTCCGGCTAAGCCGTGAGCTTTCACTTTACTGATGAGTCTCTTACAGGGAACAGTGTTGAAAGCTTTCTGAACGTCAAGAAAAAAAAAAAAAATGATAATATCAAATGCCTTTGTCTCGTCATAAGAGTTAAATACTTCATAGAAGAACTCTAGTAAATTTGTCAAACAGGAGCGTTTATTTCTGAAAACGTGTTGAGAATCTTTCATGATTTTATTTTCTTCTAAGTATTTAACAATCTTGTCTCTGATTATTGTTTCCATCAGCTTGCACACCATTGAAGTTAGACTGATCGGCCTGCAATTGGCTGGGATTGATTTATTTCCTTTTCTAAATATTGGCGATGCATTTGTTAATTTCCACTCGGGGGGGGAGTACTTTACCGCCAGTAAAGTTTTACTGAACAAAATCGTAAGCTGATTCACGAGCTCATTTGTTGTTACTTTCAGAAGCCTGGGGGATATCTTGTCTGGCCCGGGTGTTCTGTTAACGTTCATGCTGTTCATGACTGAGAGGATTTCGTTTTCTGTAGTAGTGAAGCCAGGCAGCATGGTGCCTCGTGACTCAGGCGCGGGGGTCGGCAGGCTGCCCTGAACATCTTCTGTCGTGAAGACTGATGAAATGTAATCGTTCAGAGTGTTCACCATGAGGAGGAGGAGGAGAAGGAGGAAGAGGAGGAGGAGGAGGAGGAGGAGGAGGAGGAGGAGGAGGAGGAGGAGGAGGAAAAGGAAAAGGAGGAGGAGAAGGAGGAGGAGGAATAGAAGAAAAATAGAAGAAATGGAAGAAGAAGAACAGCAACCGAAGTAAAGAAGAGGAAGAGAGAGAGGGAAAGAAAGTGAGAGAGAGAGAGAGAGAGAGAGAGAGAGAGAGAGAGAGAGAGAGAGAGAGAGAGAGAGAGAGAGAGAGAGAGAGAGAGAAAGAATTAAAGAACAAAAAAAGAAAAAAATGAAACGTAAGAGGAAAAAATCCCGATAACCTTTCAAGCGAATCTTCTTATTGACCTTAAAAACACCTGGCGAGGCGGACAGGTGTGCTTGCGTGCAGGTGTGCGAAAGAACTACTATTTATTTTGCCCCCTTCGATACCCACCAGTTCCTGAAGGGGAGGGGAGGGAAGAGGGGGTAGGCTGGAGGACACGGGGAGGGGATGAAAGTGGGGTGCTGTTGTGGGGGCGAAGAATGAGAGGAGTGTTGAAATATAGGATATGTTGTGGGTTGTGAGGGAAGGTTGTGAGGGAGGGTTTACTGGGGTTGTGGTGGGGTTTGTGAAGATTGTAACGGTGTGTTAGGTTAGATTAGGGTGAGGGAGATGATGGAGGGAGGTTATGCATGCTGTGAGTGGGAGAGGGGAGAGTAGAGGAGAGACATGAGAGGGAGGAAGTGTTAGTGAGGTGTGAGAAAGAGGAGGTAAAAGAGGAGAAGCCAAAGACATAATAATAATGAGAAGTATACATTATCTTAAAAGGAAAAAAAGATTAGAGTAGAAAGGGATAATGAAAAGGAGAAGGAAGAGGAAATGAGAATAAAGAGAGGATAATAGAGAAGAAAAAAAGAAAGAGGAGGAAAAGAAAAGCCAACATCACGAGAGAGGAAAAAAAGGATAAAGGATGAAGAAGAGAGACAGCAAAGTAGGAGACTAAAGAAAGTGAGAGTAGAAAGAGGGGAAGGGAAAAGGAAGAGGAAGAGGAAGAGGAAGAGGAAAAAGAGACAGGATGGCGGAGTAACTCACAAGTGTCCTAAAGTCCTCTTGTTATAAATTTAGCCAACTTTCCCCAAAGTTTCCCAGAATTTTCCCTGGGAAGTTGTCCTGTCGTCAGGTGTTAACAGAGATGGGAATTTGAGGACAGGTGGAAAGAGGTGGAAAGAAAAATGACCATCCATAGCAACCCCTTGTATTTCCTTCCATTTTTTCCCCTTCCCCTCTCGTCTTCCTTGTCACACGCCTTTTTATTAAGCACGTGCCTTGTCCTTCCTTTCCCTTTTCCCCTTCCCTTGTTTCCCATTCAGTTCCAACAACCACCTATTACTTTTTTTTCCCCTTCCAGACAGGTGAGAGAACAGGACAGGGAATTTAGGCAGGTAGATGAACAAGTAAAGGTGTATTGTATGCCTAACCTGACCCGTATGTTTAAATATGGGAGCTTTACTTAACATTTTTCATCCTCTATTTTACATCTGCTATGATTTCTTTACCTGTATGGGAGGCGTGTGGGAGCGTGTTATGGGCATGTGAACAGGTGTGGTCAGGTAAGTTATGTATTAACCTTACCTGCTTTTCCTTACACCTGTCTGAATACCTCGCACATCTCTCATGATAGTAGTAGTAGTGGTGGTGGTGGTGGTGATGTTTTATGTTATCTGTTTCAAGTTTTTTTTCTGTCTACCTTAGTACTTTTACAGGTGGTGGTGGTGGTGGTGGTGGTGGTGGTGTGTTGTGGTGTTGATCGTGGGCTCATATCTTTTCTACATTTATCTATTTATTTATTTATTTATTTATTTATTTTTTTTTTACAAGTGGTGATAGTGGTGGTGATCGATGGTGTGATGGTGTTGAGGTTTTGGTGTTGATGTTCGTGATAGTGGTGTTGGTAGTGGTGGTGGTGGTGGTGGTGGTGGTGGTGGTGGTGGTGGTGGTGGTGGTGGTGTGGTGTTGGTGGTGGTGGTAGTGTACGTATCGCTTACTTCTACCTAGAGAGAGAGAGAGAGAGAGAGAGAGAGAGAGAGAGAGAGAGAGAGAGAGAGAGAGAGAGAGAGAGAGAGAGAGAGGGAGATAATGAGTGAGTTTAATGTGTTCACGGTCAGGTTTTTTTTTTTTTTCCTGAAGAAATGGAGGAGAACGAGGAGGAGGAAGGGGAAGAGTGGAGGAGGAGGAGGAGGAGGAGAAGAAGGAGGAGGAGGAGGAGGAGAATGTTGAAGTTTAAGAGTATTTCACAGGCACACCATTTTCTTGTTGCATACTTTCACACTTAACGCATTCACTACCGAAAGTAAAAAAAAAAAATAAATAAATAAAAAAATAAATAAATAAATAAAATAAAATAAATAGATAAGAATAACCTAATAAAAAAAAA
>NC_087179.1:14821879-14824379 GCF_035594125.1 Scylla paramamosain | reverse complement strand
CTTAATACTTCCAAAGCTGTCCTGCCGAAAGTGAACTCTGCCTCAGGGGACACACACACACACACACACACACACACACACACACACACACACACACACACACACACACACACACACACACACACACACACACACACACACACACACACACACACACGTCCCAGTGACACAAACACACAAACATTCCCACAGTTCTATTCCTCACACACTTTCCTTCCCTTTTCTCTTCCCTTTTTTTTATCTTCCTCTTCCCTTTCCCTTCCTCTCTCTCCCTTTTTTCTTCCTTGTTGACATGGTGTGGATCGCTAGTGAGAATGTGAGGAGACCGGAGCACCTGTTGTCACATGTGGAGGAGGAGGAGGAGGAGGAGGAGGAGGAGGAGGAGGAATACAAAGGAATAGAAAGAAAGTCCAAACAGCAACAGACCCTGAGGTCCTTACTAGGCTGTTTGGGTAACTGTTCCTCTCTTACTATTAGTGAGAGAGACAGGATAGCAACATGAGAAGGCTCCTCCCCACGCCCCATCCCTCCACCCGAAGCTGGCCGGGAAAGGGAAATGGTACCATTTCGTATAGAAAAACAACATGGAATTTGAGAGAAAAGTAAGAGAGATGAGTTATACTTATACTACACACAGTCTGCATACAGTTTTGACATTTGTGTCATCTGATGAGACGCTTCTTCCTTAACATTTTTATTCACTGAGGTACATTTAACTAGATGACTCTAGTGATGGGTGAGTTGCTCTGCAAGGACTCGATTCCTTTTACCATCACTGTGACGGGGTCAGCAGTAAGTCGCCGAGGAACAAGCCATCCATCACTAAGGTCTCTTTAATCTTTAGTCTTTGTTACATACCAATAGTTTCCCTTCCTTAGTGCAATATTCCCCCGTCAGGTGACACACAGTACAGAGTGAACGTGTTCGTTATTCAGACATTGACAATGACAACCGGGGATTACTTTCTAGACACTTGTCAAGAAAGGTTTGAAATGAACCAACAGTACCTGAGATAACGACGCCTGATGGAAGACAATTCGATAGTTATGACACGACTGAAGAAAAAATATTTGCCGAAATCGCTTCTCTATTATTTTGAAGCCATTGTTCCTTGTAACATTAGACTGGCTGAGTGTTAGGAAGAGTTCAGGTCTCACATTTGTGAAACCCTTCAAAATTCTGTAAAGCAATATCAGATCCCCTCTTAGTCTATGTTCGGTTAGGGAGAAGAGATTTAGTTCTCGTTCTCGTTCCTCGTAGCGTTTATTGCGAAGCCTTGGGATCATTTTTGTTACTCAATGTTGTGTTTTTCTAATTTCTCAATATCCTTTTTATATCAGCGTGTCCAAAACTGTGCGTTGTTTTCAAGATGAGGACGTGAGAGTAAACTGTACAAAGCCAAAATGATTTTCTTCGATTTGAAGGTGAAAGATCTTCCGATAAAGCCAATTAAATAACTGGCAGTTTTAACGACTCCAGTGCAATGTTGGCTTGGTGCAAGATCTGTTGACACAAACTCCCACATCTTTTTCGTTATCCACACTTTTGATTGAGGTGTTATCCATTTTGTAATTATTACTATTAGTATTACCATTTCCAGTGTGTAATACGTGGCATTTATCGAAATCAAAGTTCCTAAGCCACTTTTCAGACATTCTATGAGTGTCTATGTCTTCTTGCAAAATTTGACGTTGGTTTGGTGAGTCAGTCTTGTTAGCAATCTTGGTGTCATCTACGAATTTTGACAATTTACTTATGGTCCCTTCGTCTGTGTCACTGATAGATGTTATGAAGAAGATCGGTCCTAAGACTGATCCTTGAGGAACGCCAATACTTACATTCATCCAGTTTGAAGAATTACCGTTCATTACTACTCGCTGTTTGCGGCGTGTCAAGCAATCCTGTATCCACGCAGCGAGGTCACCTGACATGCCTTGGGTTTGAACTTTATGCAGGAGACGCTTATGAGGAACTTCATCAAATGTTTTTTTTTCTTTTTAAATCAAAATAAGCTTCATCTACTGCTCTGGTGTCATCATACATATTATACGCGTCGTGAAGAGTCCAGTAAATTCTTTAAATATGGATGTTTATTTCTAATTCTTTCCAAATAGAGTGGTAGATGAGTGGAATGAACTCTGTGATCAAGTTGTTAGTGCTAAGACATTAGGGAGCTTTAAAAGAAGATTAGACGGGTTTATGGAGGGGGATGATAGGTGGAAATAGGTAGGTATATTTCATACAGGGACTGCCACGTGTAAGCCTGGTGGCTTCTTGCAGCTTCCCTTATTTCTTATGTTCTTATACTCTTATGTAATTCCATGTTGAGTGTCCGTTATGATGCGGTTACTTTCTAGGAATTCTATTGTTTTATCCCTTATTGTTGATTCCATAAGTTTACCCACTACTGATGTGAGGCTCATGGGACGGTAATTTTGGGGTTGAGTTTTATCACCTTTTTAAAAGATAGGTGTAACATTACCTGATTTCCTTTCATCTG
>NC_087179.1:14814379-14816879 GCF_035594125.1 Scylla paramamosain | reverse complement strand
GCTGCTGCTACTACTACTACTACTACTACTACTACTACTACTACTACTACTTCTACTACTACTACTACTACTACTACTACTACTACTACTACTATCATCACCACCACCACCAACACTCCTATTTCAAGATGGGGAATAATAATAATAATGATAGTAATAATAATAATAATAATAATAATAATAATAATAATAATAAAAATGAACATGATATTTCTAGGTTTTGAAAAACTGTGAATAATACGCAGTTGTAAATTTTATAATTATAAAGAAAAGAACAGAACTAAAGAGAACATAGCATTTCATTATTATTATTATTTATTACTACTACTACTACTACTACAACTGTTTCTACCATTGCTATCATCACCACATTTACTACTACTATTACTACTACTACTACTACTACTACTACTACCACTATCATCACCACCACACTATCACTCCTATTTCAAGATGGATAATGATAATAATAATAATAATAATAATGATAATAACAAAAGAAAAATTAACATATGATATTTCTAGGTTTTGAAAAATTGTGAATAATGTGCAGTTGTTGTAACTTTTATATAAAGAAAAGAACAGAACTAAAGAGAACATAAAATTTCATTATTATTATTTTATTTTTATTATTATTATTATTATTATTATTATTATTATTATTATTATTATTATTATTATTATTATTATTATGTCACGTTAGGAAAAAGATAAAGATATAAAGTCGTAGCAAGAAAAGAAAACGGAAGCGTGAAGAAAACGGAGTCTGGAGGTTGTGGGGGAAACTTGTTAAATTGCGTGAACTTATGAGATGAATGTTGGGGAGGGGAGAGGAGAGGGGAGAGGGGAGAAGGGAAGGGAGAGGGAGAAGACGGCTACCTCCCTCTCCTCCACTCCTTCTCATTTCTTTCCTCTCCTTCTTCTTCTTCTTCTTCTTCTTCTTCTTCTTCTCCTCATTTCCGTTTCTTCCCACTTTCTTCCTCTTCTATCCTTCTTTCCATCTCTTTCTCCTTCCTTATCGTGCCTTATATTTATTTTCTTTCTTTTTTCGCGTTTCCTTTTCTTTCCTTTCTTATTTCCCTTCTTCTCTTCCTTCTTTTCCAGTTTCACCCTAGCCTTTCTTTTCTATCTCTTTTTTCTTTATTTTCCTTTCCTTCTTTCTTTTTTCCTCCCTCCATAGTCTTCCACTTTTCTTCATTTTTTTCTTTTCCTCCCATCATGTCCTTTTTTTTTTCCTCCCTATCATTCTTTCCTCACTTTTCCCTTTCTTCCTTGGCTCCTTTCCTTCTTTCCTCTTCTTCATTTCTTTATCGTTTCCTTTCCTCTTTCTGGTTCCTTCCTTCTCACTTATTCCCATCTCCTATATATCTTCTCCATTCCCTTCCTTTTCCTTATTTCCTCCTCTTTTTCCTCTCCACCCATATCCTGTACTCCTTCATTTTCCCTCCCTTACCTGCACTCCTCCACTCCTCCACTCCTCCACCCCTCCTTCCCTCCACGATAACTTCTCCTTTTCTTCATTGCCTCGTCTTCCAATCTCTTTCTTCCTCCATTTCCTCCTTTTTTTCTTTTTACCCCCCTCCCCATCTCTCCCCACTCTCCCCCGTCACTCTCCCTCTCTCCTCGTCCTCCCCTCCTTCCTTGCCTATTCCCTGAGTCCGTTTTCTATGCGTCTCGGCAAGAATGTATTCCATATTTGGAGTATTTGCATATAAAATATTTTTGCACCGCATCTAAAGGAATTAGGTTAGGTTTTTTATTTTAGAGTTGGGGGTTTGGGGGTTGGGGGGTTTGGGGGTTGGGGGTTGGGGTGGGGGTATTTGGGGTGAAGTCGCGGTGGTTTGATTTTTTTATTTATTTTATTTTATTTTTTTATTTTTTTGTTTTGTTTTTTGTTGGGGGGAATGAGGACATGGGATTGTTGTTGTTGTTGTTGTTGTTGTTGTTGTTGTTGTTGTTGTATGGGGGGATAAGGGAAAGGGTTTTCTTTTTTTGGGGGGTGAGGGAGAGAGGGAGGCTGTAAGCATAATTATTATTTTTTTTCTTTCTTGTTCTTTTGTACGTCGTTTGTTTTCGTTTCGATGTTTAATGTTTTTCTTTTCTTTTCTGTTTTTTTTTTACATATATTTTGGTTTGAGTTTCTTTCTTGGTTTGTGTGTGTGTGTGTGTGTGTGTGTGTGTGTGTGTGTGTGTGTGTGTGTGTGTGTGTGTGTGTGTGTGTCTGTGTGTTTTATCTATTTTTCCTTGGTTCTTTTTTATCTCTCTCTCTCTCTCTCTCTCTCTCTCTCTCTCTCTCTCTCTCTCTCTCTCTCTCTCTCTCTCTCTCTCTCTCTCTCTCTCTCTCTCTCTCGTAGTGATGGCAGGCGTGATGGTGATGGTTGTGGTGGTGAGGGTGGTGATGAACATGGTAGTGGTAGGAGTAGTGATGGTGGTGGTGGTGTTGGTAAAAATAGTGGTAGTAGTGATGGTGATAATGGTGTTGTTGCTGAAAATAGTAGTG
>NC_087179.1:14796879-14799379 GCF_035594125.1 Scylla paramamosain | reverse complement strand
CCTCCTCCTCCTCCACTTCCTCTTCCTCTTCCTTACCTGGCGCAGAGAGAAAACCAACAAACACTAATTTCTCTCACGCCCACACGGGAACTGCAGGTGGTGGTGGTGGTGGTGGTGGTGGTGGTGCAGTTCCCACATTATTGCGGTCACGTGGACAGGTAATGGAGTAGGTGTGCTGTTTGTCTTCCTTCTCCTCCTCCTCCTCCTCCTCCTCCTCCTCTTCCTCCCCGCAAAATGAAGGTCGCAGCGAGGTAATATTAGCACCACGTGACTAATTGCAATGAATTAAAAGAAAACATTGATACAAACACCTCCACCACCACCACCACCACCACCACCACCACCACCACCACCACCACTACTACTACTACTACTATTATCACCATCACTACTACTACTACCACCATCACTACTACTATTACTGATACTTGAATCCTTAATAGCTCTTTAGTATCAACGGAAGGAGGAAGAGGAGGAGGAGGAGGAGGAGGAGGAGGAGGAGGAGGAGGAGGAGGAGGAGGAGGAGGAGGAGGAGGAGGACGTTTCTGCTAATGTCTTATCTTCTCTCCCGTCTCTTCTTAACCTCCTGTCTCCAATCCTCCTCCTCCTCCTCCTCCTCCTCCTCCTCCTCCTCCTCACCTCCTCCTCCTCCTCCTCCTCCTGAATATTCATGCACCACTGATGGGGATTGTCTCAGACCACCTATAGGCTGATTTCAACGTGTGTGTGTGTGTGTGTGTGTGTGTGTGTGTGTGTGTGTGTGTGTGTGTGTGTGTGTGTGTGTGTGTGTGTGTGTGTGTGTGTGTGTGTGTATGCGTTCGTCTTTAATATTTTTTATCAGAGTTACTCAATTCCTCTCTCTCTCTCTCTCTCTCTCTCTCTCTCTCTCTCTCTCTCTCTCTCTCTCTCTCTCTCTCTCTCTCTCTCTCTCTCTCTCTCTCTCTCTCTCTCTCTCTCTCTCTCTCTCTCGATAATAGGAAGACTAGGAGAGATAATTTAATAGCTGGGGAGAGAGGGGTGGGTGAGAGGGGAGGGAGAGAGGGGTAGGGAGGAGGGGAAGGGGGATTATGTGTAGAGGGAACTGGGAAATGGGGAAATGGAGAAGTCATGGGTATGGTAGAGAGAGAGAGAGAGAGAGAGAGAGAGAGAGAGAGAGAGAGAGAGAGAGAGAGAGAGAGAGAGAGAGAGAGAGAGAGAGAGAGAGAGAGTACACAACAAACACTGACTGACAGAGGAAAGACAATAACTTTCCCTTGCTTTCGTGAGAGGGGATAGAGAGAGAGAGAGAGAGAGAGAGAGAGAGAGAGAGAGAGAGAGAGAGAGAGAGAGAGAGAGAGAGAGAGAGAGAGAGAGAGAGAGAGAGAGAGAGAGAGAGAGAGAGTAAAGTCTGCAACAATTTCTTTTTTCTTCTTTTGCTCATCACTATTTTTTTTAATTTTCCTGCTTTAGATTCTTATTTGCCTGTTTTTTTCTCTCTCTCCTTTCTTTCTTCCTTTCCACTTTTCTTTATTCACTTGTTGTGCTTAACTCTGACTACTTTTTTTTACTGTTTTTTCCTCCCATCTTTCCTTTTTCCTTCTATTCCTCCCTTCTTTCCTTCTTTCTTCATTCCCTTCCTTTCTTTCTTTCCTTCCTTTCTTCTTTTCTTTTTTTCCTTCCTTCCTTCCTTCCTTCCTCACATCTCACCTCGTTTTACCCAACTCCTAATTCCAACTTTTCTTCGTATTCCTTTCTTCACTCCATTCACTTGCTTCTTCTTCTCTATCTCCTCCTCCTTCTCCTCCTCTTCCTTACTTACCTTCACACCTCTATCCTATTCCTCCTTCTCGTTCTATTTCTCCTCATTTAGTCTCACGCACCTTTCCTCCTCCTCCTCCTCCTCCTCCTCCTCCTCCCTTACCTGGACTGAAGTAACCTGATTGCGTGCCTTACTAAACAATTGAATACCTTGCAAGCTCAACCAAATGAAGGGAAGGTTTAAATCTAGTCCACCTGCTCCCCTCCTCCCCCCTATCCTCCCCTTCCCTCCCCCAGCGACTCTCTGTTCTTCCCTTGTCCTCCCCAGCGTCCCCGGGGAGTGAGAGTGAGAGAGAGAGAGAGAGAGAGAGAGAGAGAGAGAGAGAGAGAGAGAGAGAGAGAGAGAGAGAGAGAGAGAGAGAGAGAGAGAGAGAGAGAGAGAGAGGGTGAGAAAGAGCGCAGGTGTGTTTGTTCAATTCTCACCTGTCTATCTGTCAGCCTCCTATGTGTGTAAGAGAGAGAGAGAGAGAGAGAGAGAGAGAGAGAGAGAGAGAGAGAGAGAGAGAGAGAGAGAGGGTGGGTGGGTAGGGAGAAAGAGAAGGAAAATTGTGGATGACTCTCTCTCTCTCTCTCTCTCTCTCTCTCTCTCTCTCTCTCTCTCTCTCTCTCTCTCTCTCTCTCTCTCTCTCATAATTCAGTATTCCTCTCCTATCCTCGTATTCCTTCCACCCCCACCCACCACCACCACCAGCACACACACACA
>NC_087179.1:14774379-14791879 GCF_035594125.1 Scylla paramamosain | reverse complement strand
TTTTTTTCCTCCTCCTTAAACTTTCTTCTTGTATCTTTGTTTCCTCTTATTCTTTCCTTCCTTCCTTCCTCCTTTTCAACCTTTTATATACTTCTCTTTTTTTTTTCTCTCTCTCTCCCTCCTTCCTCTCCCTAGCATTCTAATATCTCTCTTATCTGTTTTTTCTTACTTTTCTGCAATTTTCCTCTCCTCTTACACACCAACTTTCATCTCGTATCTATCTCCCCCCGCAGTTTCCTTGCTCGAGTTTCCTCCTTCTCTAATTTTCCTTTTTATATCTTGTCTGTTATTCCAGTTTCCTCTAAAGGTTAGGAGGAGGAGGAGGAGAAGGAGGAGGAGGAGGAAGAGGAGGAGGAGGATGAGATGAAAGATAGAAGAATAAGAAGAGGTGAGATAAATGAGAAGGAAAGAAAGGAAGGAAGGAAGGTAAGAAGGAAGGAAAGAAAGAAGAAAGGAAGAGAAGGAAAAGTGCAAAATGAATAAGAAAAAAAGAAAGGAAAGAAGGAAGTGAAGGAAGGAAGAAGTGCCGGATAAAAACTTCCACTATTTCTCCTCTTCTCATTTCCCACCGTCTGCTCTTCCCATTTCCTACCATCTCTGTTTCCCATTCCCCACTCTATCTCCCTTTCCTCAACCCTCTCCCCAATCCTTTCATCATTTCCCACTCTCCCCCATCCCTTTCCCTTCTCCTCTCCCCATTTCCCACCCTCCCTCATTCCAGTTCTTTCCTCTCTCTTCTCCCCATCTCCCATTCTTTTCTCAACCCTTTCCTCCCCCTTCTCTCCCAGTTTCTCACTCTCTGCCCAACCCTATCCCCTATTTCTCTTCCCATCTCCCATCCTTCCCCCTCCCCATTCCTTCCTCTCTCCTTCCTCCACCTCCCTGTCTCTCTCTTCCCTGTAGCTAGTTAGAAGTAGTTACCAAAACAGCCTTGCAAGGACCAAAAGGTCTGTTGCTGTTTGGCTTTCCTTTGTATTCCTTTGTATTCTTTTTGTATTCCCATCTCTCAAATCCTCTTCATCCCTTCTCCTCCTTCCTCTTCTCCTTCTCTCTCCTTTCTCTCCCCCTCTCATCCCCTCCCACCTCCCTACTCTCCTCACCCCCCTCTCCCTATCCCCCTCCCCCCACCAGTCAGGAAGGCTTCCATTCTAAATCAGGACTTGGCGAGAGTTTAAAAGATTCACCTTTTCACAAACTTCGCCCCGCCACTCGTCCGCCGCGCCGCGTTATATCCCACACGCCCTCCCCCCTCCCCTCCCCCCACCGCCACCTGCACCCCCCCCACCCCACACCCCGCCACCGCCAAGCCACTCCCGCCTCATCCTCACCTCGTTCTCCCGCCGCCCTGTCTTGGAGTTTTTTAGTCTTTTATGAGGTCTCCATTATTATTTTGTCATTCTGTTTTCATTCTCTCTCTCTCTCTCTCTCTCTCTCTCTCTCTCTCTCTCTCTCTCTCTCTCTCTCTCTCTCTCTCTCTCTCTCTCTCTCTCTCTCTGTTGTTTTGGGTAGTTTTGTATTTGTTTTGTTCGTTGTTTTGTTTGTTTGTTTGTTTGTTTGTTTGTTTGTTTGTTTTAAAAGGATGGGTTTTTTATTACTTTTTTGTTTTTTCATCTTTCTTTTATTCTTTTCTGTTATTTTCTTACTGTTTGTTTGTTTGTTTGTTTGTTTGTTTGTTTCACTGTGACCTCATTTTGGTGTTCTCTTATTTTGTTTCTTTCTTTTGTATTTTCACTTTTTATTTTGCTTATTAGATTTTGTTTCATTAGCTTATTTTTTTTTTTTTTTTGTCAGTTTGTTTATGATTAGGTAACGTTTTCTTTTATTCCAATCTCATTTTTTGTTGTTATTCTGTTTCTGCTTTTATTGTTTTTTTTTTTCTCATCTCAATTTTTGCTCTTATTTTTTTTTACCTTCTTTCATTAAGTTTATGTTTATTTTCGTCTGTTATTCTGTTTATTCTATTTCTTTTTTTTTATTCTTATGTCTTTGTCCTTTTTTTTTTTAATCTATTTGTTTCTTCAATATTCATGTACATTTTTTTTTTTTTACGTTTTCATCCTATTATTAGTTTTCATCTGTATATTTTTTTCTTTTTCTTTTTTTTATATATTCACCGTCATATTTTATTTTATTTCCATCCTGCTTTCCTAACATTTCCACCTTATTTTTTTTCTCTTTATTTTTCTCCCATCTTCTCGTCACCGTCACATAGATATATTTTAACTATTGTTTTTTCTCTTTCCAGTTTTTTTTTTCCTTTAATGTTCTCTTCTCTTTTCTTTTTTTCTTTTTCAATTCTTCTCCTATTTTTTTGAGCTCACCATCTTTTTTTTTTTTTGTTGTCATTATCATACTTTTTATCTGTTCCCACTTCATTACCTCATCTACTTTTTATTCTTTTTTTTCTCTCTCTCTCTTTATTCCTCTCATCCATTTTCTTTTTTTCTTTTCTTTTTTTGGAGGGGTGACTCTTCATTACTCATTTTGTAAGTTTTTTTTTTCCTTTCTTTTTTTTTTCTTTGTCCTCATCTCCATTTTTTTTTCCATTTCTCAATTTTCCTCCCTTCATATTTCCTTTTTTTTCAGCCCACCGTGTTATCAAATTTTCTGCCGTTCTCATTTTACTTTATTCTCTTCTTTTCCTTCATTTGTTTTTGACTGTATCTCGCTTGTCACTCTTCATCATCTCATTTATTCTTTTATTTTAGATTTTTTCCACTGTCTTTCTCCTCCTTTCAGTTATCTCGTCTTTGTCTTCACATGTTTTTCGCTTCCTTGGTGGTAATCATTGCTTCTCCTCCTCCTCCTCCTCCTCCTCCTCCTCCTCCTCCTCCTCCTCTTCCTCCTCCTCCTGTTTTTTTTTTCTCTCTCTCCTTTCTTTTCTTTCCCAGTCACCCTCCTTTATCTAATTTCTCGCCTAGTGACGGTCCTTCCCCTTTTTTTTATTTTTTTTTCAATTATTTCCTTCCTTTCTTTCTTACTTTTCTTTTTGAGTTTCTTTTTTTCTTTTTTCTTTTATGTGTCATTCCTTATTCGTGTGTATACATTATCTCGTTATTTCATATTGTTTTTTTAGTTAGACAGACAGACAGAGAGAGAGAGAGAGAGAGAGAGAGAGAGAGAGAGAGAGAGAGAGAGAGAGAGAGAGAGGGTCATAAAATACAAACACAAGAGATTTAATCATTTCACCTCATTTCATTTTCATTTTCTAGCTTGAAGAAGAGAAGCAGAGAAACACACACACACACACGCACACACACACACACAAACACCATATAAACAACCCCAAAACATTCTAATCATTTCTCACACTCAGACATCTCATGCTGGCTTTACTAAACATACTACATCACTACCTGACGAGCTTATCTGCCTTGCGAACTCACGACTTCACAACACGATCTAACACGTCTTGAGGGATCGCGGGAGGGAAAAATACTGGGAGGGCCTGAGGATACTGACAAGTGAGCCGCGAGTACGAGAGGTCACTGTGCTTTGTAAAATGATTTGGGGTGTTTAAACTGTTGGCCTGTGTGCTTGTGTGTGTATATTTTGTTTCGTTTATTTGTGTGTGTCTCTCTCTCTCTCTCTCTCTCTCTCTCTCTCTCTCTCTCTCTCTCTCTCTCTCTCTCTCTCTCTCTCTCTCTCTCTCTCTCTCTCTCTCTCTCTCTCCCTGTGCCATTGTGTCTGTGTCTGTGAGTGAAAAGAGGGATAGGAGAAGGAGAAAGAAAAGAGTAGGAGGAGGAGAACAACAACAGCAGCAACAACAACAACAACAACAACAACAACAACAACAACAACAACAACAACAACAACAACAGAGAAGGGGAGGGAGAAAGAGGAAGAGAAAGACATGGAGAAAAAGGAGGAATAAAGCAGATAATGAAATGAGGCAAAATAATGTAAGAAGAAGGGAATACAATGGAAGAGAGAGAGAGAGAGAGAGAGAGAGAGAGAGAGAGAGAGAGAGAGAGAGAGAGAGAGAGAGAGAGAGAGAGAGAGAATAAAGGATGGAACGAAAGAAAGAACTGAGGAGGAAAATGTATAGTGACGTTTAGAGAGAGAGAGAGAGAGAGAGAGAGAGAGAGAGAGAGAGAGAGAGAGAGAGAGAGAGAGATTTTCATTAGCTTCATTCTTTTTTACTTAAACTTTATAGGAAGACGGGATATTGTCAAGGAAAAGCCGGGAAAAATAAACTCACACCAAGCCTTTGAAAAGCTGATGAAATTCTTTACTGTTTGAAAAATGGAAGAGATATTATTATACAGGGAAAGTTTGGTGATGGTGACGGTGATGGTGATGGTGATGGTGGTGGTGGTGGTAGTGGTGGTGGTCATGGTGGTGGTGATGGTGATAATAATGATAGTGCATGCTATTACTAATGCTATTACTACTACTACTACTATTATTACTGCTACTACTACTACTACTACTACTGCTACTGCTACTGCTACTACTACTACTACTACTACTACTACTACTACTACTACTACTACTACTACTACTACTTCTACTACTACTTCTACTACTACTGCTACCAACAATAAAAATGATAATAATAATAATAATAATAATAATAATAATAATAATAATAATAATAATAATAATAGGAAAAAGGTAAAGAAAACGTACAACTACATTTTCATATTATTAAAGTTCATCATTCAAACGAGAGAGAGAGAGAGAGAGAGAGAGAGAGAGAGAGAGAGAGAGAGAGAGAGAGAGAGAGAGAGAGAGCCAGCCAGCCAGCCAGCCAGCCAGAAAACGCGACACACACACACACACACACACACAGACAAAGACACAAAATACGTAGTAATATCAACCCAAACATTTCATTCGTCCAGGGCAATCCTCACCTATCTTGCATTAATCACCGGCTCCGCGCCTCACCTGTGCTCGCGAGGCAGGTGAACGCTCGCAGGCGGGGCGGAGCGGCGGCCTGCATTGTATTATCACGACCAGCATTTGTCAAGCAGGGGACGCATCTGTCAGCTTCATGAGGCGTTATGCTGTGGTGGGGTGTGATGATGACTTCACCGCCACTGCTGCTGCCGTCACTATCACCTCCACACCTGCACTATCAGTATTACCTCCACACCTGCATTATCACTATCATCTCCATACCTGAATTAGCCAGTTTTTTTTTTCCCCCTTCCCTTCCTAATGACTTCACTATCACCACTGCCACCATCACCACTGCTGCCGTCACTATCACCATCACTATCACCATCACTATCACAGTCACTATCATCACTATCATCTCCACCTCCACCCCTTTCCTAACCAAATGTGTTGCTTTCCCTTCACTTCCTAATGATTTCACTATTACCTCTGCTCCTCCTTTCACTGTCATTGTCACTATCACCGTCATTATCGCAATCACTATCACCTCCAGCTCCACGCTTGTTCTCGCCGTCACCATCACTATCACCTCCACACCTGTCCTAACCAAACGTGTTCCTTTCCCTTCCCTTCCTAACGACTTCACCATCACCACTGCCACCACCATCACCATCACCATCATTATCACCTCCATTAGATTTATCGCAACCTAGCCAAAGTTGTTAATTTAAACCTGCCTTATTTTCACTTCTCTTTCCCCTCTTCCCTTCCCTTCACTGCTACCATCACCACCACCACCAGTACCATCACCATCACCACCACTATCACGTGTTTTAACTAAACTTGTTCATTAAAATCTGCTTTCCCCACTCTTCCTTTCTCTCTCTCTCTCTCTCTCTCTCTCTCTCTCTCTCTCTCTCTCTCTCTCTCTCTCTCTCTCTCTCTCTCTCTCTCTCTCTCTCTCTCTCTGTGTTTCCCTTCCCTCTCCTTCCCTTCGTCATTATCACCACCACCACCACCACCGCCACCACTACCACCACCACCACCACCACCACGCACCTGTCCTAACTAATTTTATTCATTTTGCTTTCCCTTCTCTCCCCTTCTCTCTGTTTCCCTCCCCTTCTGTCATTTCTTTTTCCTCCTAAGCATCATCCCTTCGTCCCCTGTTCCTCTCCCTTCTCGTCTCTTTTCTCTTCTCCCCTCCTTCCTTTCCTCCCTCATACATCTCTTTATCACCCTTTTCCTTCTCTCACTTTCCCCTCCCTTTTCCTTCTTTCCCCTTAGATTTCTCTCTCTTCCTCATACGCCATCTCCTCTTTCCCCTTCCTCTCCCCTTCCTTCCCTTCCCTTCTCTTCCCTTTCTCTCAATCGTTATTAAATAATCCTTTTTTTTTTTTTGCATAATATAAAAACCGTTTGTCTGTGTTGTCGTATCATATTTTGTACCTTCACTTTATTACTCCCTCGCTTCTAGGATGATTAATTAACTACTGCCGCTATCATCATCTTCATCCTCACCATTATCATCACCATCGTCATCAGTTTGTAAAGGTAAAGAGTCATTATGTGTGTATGATTCACTCAACTTTTTTTTTTTTTTTTGAAAAGTTGTGTGCTTAAATGAGATTAGTTCATTCTTACGTAATTTCATGTCCTGAATCCAAATATCAGCTTAGAAAATGTTTATTATCTATAGTTGTTAAGATACGAGACATTTAATGTTTGAATATTCTACTACAATATATGTGTCATGATTTATTAGTTATTTACCCTCTTCCTTTTTTTTCTTGACGCTTATATTCGGCTGAAGAAACATCTCTTGCCAATGACCAGCAACAGTCTGCAAACGTTGTTGTGCTCCATTTACCCTGACACCGCTGTTCCTTGGTTGTAATATCTTGGTGGAACCTTTCATCGTGTTCGTCACTGGTTGCACCACAGTTCGCTGGAAAGAAGTCTACGTGTGAGTCCAAAAAGTGGAATTTAAGTGACATGTTATATTGCAAGTTCTTGTAAGTCTTGACGAGGCTTTCCTCCAATTCTTCATAGTTTTCTTCCCTTCGGTTTCCGAGAAATCCCTTTGCCACTAACTTGAATGCTCCCCAAGCATCTGAGTCAAAGTCGCCATTTTTAAGAAGCTCACGAATCTGAGGACCGATAAAGGCGACCTCTTTTAACTCAGCGTTGCTTATTGAGGTGAACTTTGTTTTTAAATACTCGAATCCTTGATCGGATTTATCCATAGCTTTTACAAAGTTCTTAATGAGCCCCAGCTTTGTGTGTAGCGATGGTAGCAGAATTTTGTTTGGTTCAGCGACAGGCGGATGTTGAACGTTTTTCATTCCAGGCTCCAGTGATTGACGAGGTGGCCAGTCTTTCTTGATATAGTGGGAACCTCTTGCACTGCTGTCCCATTCAGGGTGTGTCCACCCTGCAAGCCCATCACAAGAACATCAGCCTTTAAGTCACCACAGAGCTCCCACTAATGTTCACTATATTTTATGCTTTGCAGCATGTGCTTTACATTTTCATAGGTTTCTTTCATATTTGGTGCATAAGCCACAGGAACTAATGGCTTATTATTGCCGTTATGCAGTAAGACACCTTTTAGACTTGTTTTTGATGAATCTGTGAACATCCTCCAGTGACTGGGTTCATATTCCATGCCAAGTGCTTCCATCACACCAGTGATACATACTATTGCAGGCCACTGAATAACCTTCCTTTACAAAGAAATCGTTGAATTGCTGCTGACGGTCACGGAAATTTTGAAATCTTCACATCAGCTCCTTGGAGATTCCATTGTTGAAGACGAGAGCCTAGCAGCTCTGATTTATTCTTTGGTAGTTGTAGAACTCTGACAAGGTCGTGGAGTTCCCCTTGTGTTATGAGATGTGGCCTAGAGAACGCTTTTGCTTCATCAAGATCTAGGTCACCCTGTAATCAACCGCTGTCATTCTTCTTTTCTTCCTCCTCACCACTCTCCTAACCTGACTCGAATGATACCGAAGTTGGTGCATCAGGAACAGGTAGACTCTCTCCACGTGGAACAGGGCGAATAGCTGATGGAATGTCTGGATATTTAATGGACTACTTTTTCTTCTTTGACAAGCCCTTTTGTACTGGAGGTACCATACAGAAATAACAGTTGTTGGTATGGTATGTTGGCTCTCGCCAGGCCATCGGCACAGCATAGGGCACTCTTTTCCTCTTTCTGTTCAACCACTGGCGAAGATTAGTAGCACAAGTGTTACAGCATATATGAGGAACCCAGTTGTTATCCTAGTCACCAATATCATCCAGAATGTAGATGGTATCCTTTCTAACCATAGCACTTATACTGCCATTCTGTGATGCAAAAATTACCTCACCACAAATGTAGCAGAAGTCTTCTGCTTTATTCACACAACCACGAGGCGTGTGAAAGCAGAAGAGCAACAGACAATTCCAAGATAAACAAAACCTTACTACAAATCAGTCATTACAATACTGAGTATGAAATCTTAGCAGAAGCATTTATATAATTCAGTAAGAAAATAAAAATAATATTAAATGCCTAATAATAATAATATTAAATGCCAGTGAATAGTTATTATATATTAAAAAGTGTTTGACAAGGAAAACTACTTACATTTCACCACAAAATACACAATTGCACATCACAACCACCTTCTGTGACTGCCGGGTCAGTAATGAAGAGCAGTGTGACTGTGAGTGTTGTGAGAAACACACTGCCGCAAGCCTGTTGGATCCTGTTCTGACATGTAGGTAGAACTAGTAAAGCAGAACTAGCAAACAATTTTATCCATAATATTAATTATCAATGACCTGAAATTAGTCAAAAATTACTACTCTGGTCTCGGAAGTATTTTGTTTATTGACCAGTGAGTTGTTTACTTGAGTTACCTGCCTTCACTGCCACCATTTACATCATTATTGGCACTATCGTCATCACCATCATCATCATTATTCTCATCATCATCATTCGTATAATCACAATGTTTAGTATTTGTAGGTATGTATGTTAAAGAATTCTGATTCCCTGTCTACATTATCCTCACCATCACCATCATCATCACCACCACCACCATCATCATCATCATCATCATCATCCTCATCATCACTCTCATTACTGTCTCCCTCACCCTCATCATCTTTTTCTTTACCACCACCATCAGTATCATCATTGCATCGCTATCATAAATCATCTCACTCACCACCACCATCACCACACATCACCACCATTATCACCACATAAAGTTTACTCCCTCTAACTACCACCACCACCACCACCACCACCATCACCACCAGCAAACAGGTAACAAGGTAAACACAGTCATCGATACCTGCTTAGCGGACTCATTACAGGTAATTATCACCACGCCAGGCTCCATTACAGGTGTATATAGGAACTCGTTAATGAGATTTGGTGACTAACTGCCCTCACCTGTCCGCTCATTAGGGCGTGTGGGTGATTGGCGTGATGTGGGCAGTGGTCGGGAGGGTACCTTGGGGGGATGGAGAGGGATAGGTGTGCTGGTGACATTTACACCTGGGCGTGATGGATACAGGTGACAGGTGAGGTGTAATGGACTGTGACCTGATTGCTGCAGTTCATCTCACCTGTAGAAATAGCTCACCTGGCGTGTTTATGTGCGTGTCAAGTGTGTGTGTGTGTGTGTGTGTGTGTGTGTGTGTGTGTGTGTGTGTGTGTGCGTGTTTTTTTTTCTTTCTTTTTTTTCTGTTTCCCGTTCTGTTCTTTGGGGGAATTAGTCTTTTTCGCTTCTCTCCTTTCTTTCCTTTGTTTTTACCTCCCTTTTTCTTTCTTTTTATCTGTCTTTCTTTTCCTCTTTCTTTCTTTCCCTTTGTTTGCCGTTCTTTTTCTTTTCTTTCCTTCTTTCTTTCTTTTGTCTGTTTCTTTTTCTTTTTCTTTTTTTTTGTCTTTCTTTTTCTTGTTTTTTCCTTTTCTTTCTTCCTTTACGTTTGTTTTCCCTCCACCAGTTGTTTAGTCATCTGTTCATTCATTGGCTCATCCACCAGTCAGTCAATCAATTCCTTCATTCATTTATTCACTTTATTTATTATGTTTATTCTTTTTATTATGTATTATATTCTCTATTTATTCTATTTTATTTCTATTTATTCTTTTTATTTGTTCTATTCTATTCGTTCTTTCTTTTATTTATTTTTTTTACTTTTTTTTTGGCTTTATAAATTCATTGCTTCTTTGTTTAGTTAATTTTATCGTTCGTTTCATCCTTCTTCTTTCCTTTTTTCCTTTTATTTATTTATTTTTTTACCTTCAAAAAGTATACCCCTCTAAAAATATTTCCTAATTTACTTATTTAATTACTAATTCAATCATTCATATAACCACCCATAGTTTACTTCACATTCATCTCCCGTTCTTTATCTCTCGCTCTTTGTCTGTCATCCTTCTTGCCTTCGTGCCTTCCTTCCTCCCCGGAGCCAGCCAGCCAGCCAGCCAGCCAGCCAACCAGCCAGCCAGCCAGACAGACGATCAGCCAGCCAGCCAACCAGCCAGCCAGCCAGCCAGCCAGCCAACTCATGTCCTGCTAATGAAGATGCTCTCTCTTACAGACGAGGGGCGAGAGGTGACGGTGACCAAAACGAAAGTGTTTGTGGCCAATAACACAGCTTCCACTAAAGATGGTAAGCACCTCCTCCTCCTCCTCCTCCTCCTCCTCCTCCTCTTCCTTCTGGTGTTTGTTCAATGATAATTCTTCTTCTCCTTCTTCTCCCGATCCTGTTTCATTGTTGTAGTTCTCTTTTGTTTGTTTTCTGTTTTTTTTTATTGTTTGTTGTTTATTTCTTTGTTTTTGTTGTTGTTATTGTTGTTGTTGGTGGTGGTGGTGTTGCTATTGTTGTTGTTCTTCTTGTTCTTGCTCCTCTTGTTATTCTTGTCCTTGTTCTTGTTCTTTTCTTGTTGTTGTTGTTGTTGTTGTTGTTGTTGTTCTTTTCTTCTTGTTCTTGTTCATATTCTTGTTCTTGTTCTTGTTCTTCTTGTTTTGTTCTTGTTCTTCTTGTTCTTGTTCTTGATCTTGTTCTTGTTCTTCTTGTTCTTGTTCTTGTTCTTGTTCTTGATCTTGTTCTTGTTCTTCTTGTTCTTGTTCTTGTTCTTGATCTTGTTCTTGTTCTTCTTGTTCTTGTTCTTCTTGTTCTTGTTCTTGTTATTGTTCTTGTTCTTGTTCTTGTTCTTCTTGATCTTGTTCTTGTTCTTCTTGTTCTTGTTCTTGTTCTTTTGTTCTTGTTCTTGTTCTTGATCTTGTTCTTGTTCTTCTTGCTCTTTTCTTGTTCTTGTTCTTGTTTTTGTTCTTGTTCATCTTCTTCTTCTTGTCCTTCTTGTTCTTGTTCTTGTTCTTGTTCTTCTTGTTCTTGTTCTTCTTGATCTTGTTCTTCTTGTTCTTGTTCTTGTTCTTGTTCTTGTTCTTGTTTTTTTTGTTTTTCTTTTCTTCTCCTCCATCTCCTCCTCCTCCTCATCATCATCATTATCATCATCATCATCATTATCTTACTACTACTGCTGTTACTACTACTACTACTATACTACTACTATTACTACTACTACTACCACTACTACTACTACTACTACAACTACTACTACTACTACTAATAATAATAATAATAATAATAATAATAATAATAATAATCTTCTTTCATTGTTGTAGTCTTCCTTCGCATGTTCCATCTTCTCATTCCTCCTCCTCCTCCTCCTCCTCCTCCTCCTCCTCCTCCTCTTATTTCTCACACTTCCTCTTCCGTCCGTCTCTCTCTTCCCCGTTCTCTCCGTCTCTTCAAGTTCCGGAGACAATTTTATCTCCTCTTATCTCACCTGTGGACCCTCGCCTCTCTCTCTCTCTCTCTCTCTCTCTCTCTCTCTCTCTCTCTCTCTCTCTCTCTCTCTCTCTCTCTCTCTCTCTCTCTCTCTCTCTGAATCATGTAATATTCCTCCCGTTTAACTTTTTTTTTTATTATTTTGTTCTTTTTCTTTTTTTTTTTTTTGCAATTAATATTCATAGGTTTCGTTGGCGCGTGTGGCGATAGTACAGCATTTTATTGCCGCCTGCCTTTGTAATGCGCCGCGCCAACTGCCCAATGTATTAAACCCACATTAGCTCGTCCCTGCTTTCATATTCTGGCCGTGCTGTTTTCTCTCTCTCTCTCTCTCTCTCTCTCTCTCTCTCTCTCTCTCTCTCTCTCTCTCTCTCTCTCTCTCTCTCTCTCTCTGTATGTATGTGAAATTTAGCTTGCTATAGAGATGTGATTATTTGTTGTTGTTGTTGTTGTTGTTGTTGTTGTTGTTGTTGTTGTTGTTGTTGTTGTTGTTCTTTTTCTCCCACCACCACCACCACCACCACCACCACCACCACCACCACTACCACACCAATACTGCTACTACTACTACTACCGTTACTACCACCACCACCACCACCACCACCACCACCACCACTTTCCCTCTTGTCTTCATTCTTCTCTAATCTCTCCTTTCCTTCCTCTCTCTTCCTCCTTCGCCTTATCCTTTGTCACTCCTTTTTCCTCCGTTTCATTTCCTGCTCTTCTTCCTCCTTGCGTCTCCTCCTCCTCCTCCTCCTCCTCCTCCTCCTCCTCCTCCTCCTCCTTTTCCTATATCTCTTGTCTTAGTTTCCTCTTTCCATTTTCCCTTCTCCCATTCCTCCCTATTACTTCATCCCTCACCATTATCCTGCTCTCTCTCTCTCTCTCTCTGCTTTCCTCACCCCCTTTCCTTCCCCTCTCCCCCTCTTCCCTCTCTTTTCATCCTCATCTGGTCTCTTAATCCCTCACTTCCCCTCTCTCTGTCCCCTCTCCCTCTGTCTCACCAAATAATTTCCCCCTACCAGATATTTTTCCCCTCGCTTCCTCTCTCTCTTATCCCCTTTCCCATCTGTGTTCCCTCCCACTCTCCCCTCTCACTCTCCCCTTCCCTCACTTCCTATCTTCTCTTCCTATCTCTCTCTCTCTCTCTCTTTCCTCTCACCATCTATACCATTCCTTTCGTCCCCTTCTTCCCTCTCACTCTTTCCTCTTCCCTGCCTTTCCCTCCCATTTCTTTTTCCCATCTCTCCTCCTCTCACTGTCTTTCCCTTCCTAGTGTCCCTTTTCCCCTCTCTCCCCTCACTCTGGCCAAATAGGAGACTCGTTTCCATCACCTCTTCTCTCCCATCTCCTTTCCCATTTCTCCTCCTCATCTCTCTCTTCTTTCTCCTTCTTCTCTCAGTATCTGTACCTTCATGTTGTCTGCTCTTAGTCTCCCCTCTTACCACCCTTCACTTCTCTCCCATCTCTTTTCCCATTCCTTCTACCACCCTCTCACCTCTCTCCCCTTTCTCTGTTCTCTCCTGTCACTAACCACTCTCTCCTTCCCCTCTTACTCTCTCCCCACTCTTACCTTTAATTACTTCCTCCCCATCTCTTTTCCCATCCCCTTCTATCCCTCTCCCTTTTCTCTCCCCTCTCCTGTCAATAAGCTCTCCCTCTCCCACCCTCCCTAGGTCACCTCCGCGTTGAAATCCAAGGGCCACGCGAGCTGTACATTCAGGAAGGTTCGTCTCTGCACCTCACCTGCCTCGTCACCTCCTCCCGCGGCCCCTCCACACCTGTCTACTGGTACCACGACACCAACCTCATTGACTACAACTCCCCCAGGGGCGGCGTCAACCTGAAGGTGGGTGTGGCTGTGGCTGTGGGTGGGAGAGAGAAGTTAGTGTAGTTGTGTGTATTTTGGTGATGGAATGGGGTGGGTGTGTGTGGGGCAATGATGGGTGTTTGGGGGTGGATGGATGGGTGTAGTATGGGGGTGGAAGTTCTGTGGGTGGGTAGAGGTGATGGGTGACGGTGTAGGTGTGCTAACGTGCGTACTAAGTCATACACACACACACACACACACACACACAGAGAGAGAGAGAGAGAGAGAGAGAGAGAGAGAGAGAGAGAGAGAGAGAGAGAGAGAGAGAGAGAGAGAGAGAGAGAGAGAGAGAGAGAGAGAGAGAGAGAATAGAAGGGGTGTCTGATTTATATTTAAGAGGGAAGCGCACGGATTAAAAAAAAGTGACCGACGAACAGAGAGAGAGAGAGAGAGAGAGAGAGAGAGAGAGAGAGAGAGAGAGAGAGAGAGAGAGAGAGAGAGAGAGAGAGAGATTAAAGAGAGCTCAGTCCGAGTGTGTCTGAAGTTAAGAAGACATAATTTTCTCTGGTAATCACCACCGCAGAGAGAGAGAGAGAGAGAGAGAGAGAGAGAGAGAGAGAGAGAGAGAGAGAGAGAGAGAGAGAGAGAGCAAGCACATGTGTTTGACAAAATGACTCTAGAGAAAGAAGAATGAAGATTAACTAGGCTATGATTTTAAATTGAGAGAGAGAGAGAGAGAGAGAGAGAGAGAGAGAGAGAGAGAGAGAGAGAGAGAGAGAGAGAGAGAGAGAGAGAACTGGCCATCACTCCCTGTATTTATTTAAAAGTAACCTAGCTCTAATTGAATGATGGATTAATCGTTACTCTTTCTTTACCTACTCCGCTAATTAGAGAGAGAGAGAGAGAGAGAGAGAGAGAGAGAGAGAGAGAGAGAGAGAGAGAGAGAGAGAGAGAGAGAGAGAGAGAGAGAATAATAGCTAACAAGTAAAAATAGCAAATATTAGACACACACACACACACACACACACACACACACACACACACACACACACACACACACACACACACACACACACACACACACACACACACACACAAACAAACAAACAAACAAATATATAAACAAGCAAAATAAACAGGAAGAAAATAAGAAAGTGTCTCTCTCTCTCTCTCTCTCTCTCTCTCTCTCTCTCTCTCTCTCTCTCTCTCTCTCTCTCTCTCTCTGAAAAAAGCTCACCTGCCGCCAAATTATGTTAATCCCAGCCCTCATTATCTCAGGTGTAGGGGAGGGGCTGCAGGTGTGGGGCGGGGCTGCAGGTGTAAGGGGAGAGGGGGAGGGGGAGTGTGGGAGGAGGGAGATAAAGCAACACTCACTCAATAAACCAATAAAGCCATTAACTTTCTCTTATTATCTCTCATTTTATTTATTTGTTTTTTTTTTTTGAATGGTTAGTATTTTTTTGATTGACGGTGAGTTATTGCTGTTTTTTTCTTTTTTTTTTTTCTTGTTTTCTTTGTCTTGTTTTCCTTTTTCTTGCTCTTCCATTTTCTTTTTTCTTTTTTTCCTTCCTTTTTCTTACTTTTTCTTTTTCTCTTTTTTTTTTTTGCCGCTGATTTTTCGTTCATCTTTTCCTTCTGTGTGTGTGTGTGTGTGTGTGTGTGTGTGTGTGTGTGTGTGTGTGTGTGTGTGTGTGTGTGTGTGTGTGTGAGTGTGAGTGTGTGTGTGTGTGTTTCTCCCTTTCTTTATTTATTCTTTCGTCTATATATCTATGTATTTCTCTATTTGTTTATCCACGTCTTTATTTATCTATGTGTTTCTTCATTTGTTCGTTCATTCTTTATCTGTATTCGGTTATTCTTTATCTATACATTCCTTTATTCAAGTATTTGTTGTTATTATTATTATTATTATTATTATTATTATTATTATTATTATTATTATTATTATTATTATTATTATTATCATTATTATTATTGTTGTTATTGTTGTTGTTGTTGTTGTTGTTGTTGTTGTTGTTATCATTATTTTTGTTGTTGTTTCGTAATGTTACTTTATATTATTGTTGTTATTGTACGTTTTCCTTCGTTCGTTTTTTTTTTCCTTCGTAACTGTTCGCTTTATTTTTTTTTATTTTCTTTAACTTCTTTTATTTTTATCTATTTTCTTATTCCCTCCTTTATCTTTTACTTTATTATTTTACTCCAGCATTCTTTTTTTTTTCTTCACTCCGCTTTTCCATTCTCGGTATTCGTTATTTCGTTTTATCATCTTCCTTTCATTTTCTTCATTTGGCGCCAAGACGGAGGTGAGCGCTGCGGCAATGCGTATCCTGACATCTGTTACCTTACCAATATAATGTTGTGTCTTTAATCTTATAAATACATACTGTAGTTTGTGGTATCTCTCTCTCTCTCTCTCTCTCTCTCTCTCTCTCTCTCTCTCTCTCTCTCTCTCTCTCTCTCTCTCTCTCTCTCTCTCTCTCTCTCTCTCTTTCATCTTTCTTTCTCATTCTGTCTCCCTTTACATTTCCCTCTTTCTCTCCTACCTGTCACTCCCTCCCCTCTTTCCCTCCCTCTCTTTCTTTCTCACCTCTCGCCTCCCCATCCTTCTCTCCTCTCCCCTCTCTCAGTTCTCTCACCACATCATTTCCCTTTCACACCTGCCTAACCGCTCTTCCATCACTGTTGCAACACTTCTCTCTCTCTCTCACACACACACACACACACACACACACACACACACACACACACACACACACACACACACACACACACACACACACACACACACACACACACACCTGCTCGAAGTGGCAACTAAACACCGTCAACATATTCTCTCTCTCTCTCTCTCTCTCTCTCTCTCTCTCTCTCTCTCTCTCTCTCTCTCTCTCTCTCTCTCTGGACAGCGCTGTAAATGGACGCTTCTGATTGGTTCTCAGTGTAATGACGTCATGAAAATAGACCACTTGCAATTTTCTTGGGGCCAACTCGTCTGCTGCTGCTGCTTGTTTTTTTTTTTTTTTTTTTTTTTTTTTTTTTGTATGTGTGTGTGTGTGTGTGTGTGTGTGTGTGTGTGTGTGTGTGTGTGTGTATGTGTTCCTTAGTGCTTCATAAAACACTAACATTATTTTTTTACCTGGGGATATTAAAGTAGTATCTTAACCTAACTTAACCTAACCTGACCTTACCTAACTTAAAATTACCTGACAACCTAACCTAACATAATCTTACCTAACTTAACCTAACCTGTGCATCGTTATTAAATCCCATCTATGTTTCCTTTTTCTTATCTTTCTCACTCACCTTCCTAACATGTCTGCCTTTCCTTCCACCAATATACCCATCATCTTTTCTTTACCTGTAGTAGTAGTAAGTGAACACACCTGTGCCCTCATTAACACACTTGTACCTCTGTAATACCTCCATCTTACAGTACTACCCTTACTAACACCACCACCACCACTACCAACACCACCTTTCACATGGAGAAGTTAATTAGCATCACCTGTACATTAATTAGTAACACTCCTGCACCCTCATCCCTCATCTGACACTATAATACCTCTTCAGACATCACCACTAACATAATCAGTATCAATAATTTCACCTGTGCACCACTAACTTACACTCCATCACCTCCATCACCAACCCAACACCATTTCCACCACTATGACATCACCACGCATCACAGTAACTATTCTAACCTCTTCATACATCACCACTAACACAACTAATATCTCTAATTTCATCTGTGCATCACTAACTAACACTCCAGTACCTTCATCACTAACTCAGCACCATTTTCACCACTTTGACATCACCACGCGTCACAGTAAACATTTTGGCACATCACCAGCACCGCGGAATTCATCTTTACATCACTGATTAAAACCCCCAGTACCTTCATCACCAACCCAACACCACTTCCACCAAAGTAACATCACCATTGGTCATAACACTCGCATCACCAATAACATCACTTGC
>NC_087179.1:14759379-14769379 GCF_035594125.1 Scylla paramamosain | reverse complement strand
CCGAGCGGAGCGAGGGGGCTCCAGTTTGTTAGGGCACATGTGTACAGCCCGCCGCTCCGCCTGGCCCCTGGAGGGTGCAGCGATGATTTGGCCAGGAGCACACTTTGGTGTCCATCGCATATAAACATTGTGATTTCAGTCTGATAAACACCTCCTGGAGGGTGACTTTTGACGGCGCATCTTTCTTATTTAATGACATTTCTTCGGCAGACTCACCGTTTTGCCGAATGTTGCATATTTCGATTGATCGGCAAGTGAGTGAAGGTTTCTGCCTCGCAACTCGCGCAACTGTCGCCTCATCACTACAGGTCAAGCTCCAGCGCACAAAATGCGTGAATTATTTGCCATAACTCACTTCATATACGGGACAGCCGAGTTTTGGTTGACACCACCAGACTCACCAGTCACTGCACAATCAAGGTGTTTTGTAAATATTGACAAAACAAAAAAGGAAATGGTATTACGACGAGTTGAACTGTGAAGATGTAAAAAAAAAAATGTTTATAACATGTTTTACTTAAGCTCGTTATTTTCATTAGCTAGTCATTGAATACTGGAATATATTATTACATTAAGTAGAAAAAACTCTCATGAACAAGATAGTGTGATCAGAATGCTGATAAACCTCCAAATATTGAAAACACAGAGCCTTTTATAACAACTTGTCAATCGGCTCAACCATCACGGCGGCGCGACACTTAGCGTGGTGTGTGCTGACGGGCTCTGCGTGATCAGTCTGCGACGCGTTTGAAAATTAGAACCTCCCAGCCGCTGGGAGAAGGTCCTTTAAGTTGCTCAGCAGCTTAAAGTTCCTATTACCTGGTTGTTATTTTATTGTTATTATTATTGTTATTATTATTATTATTATTATTATTATTATTATTATTATTATTATTATTATTATTATTATTATTACTACTACTACTACTACTACTACTACTACTACTACTACTACTACTACTACTACTTTTCAAGTTTGAACCCATTATTTCTTGTTCTATCCTGATTATTGATCCTGAGAATTTTACCCATGTCACCCTTGTTTCATCCCCTATACCGCTATTATTCTTATTCTTATTATCTATTCTGTCCTCCTTCCTAATGCGAGTGTTAACCAGTATTCTCAGTCTTTCATTCCTTCTGCTGGTAAGCTCCGGAACTCACTGCCTGCTTCCGTATTCCCTCCTACCCATCACCTGTAGTGTTTCAAGAGGAAGATTTCAAGGCAGTTTAATCTTGCATACTCCTTTTGACTGCGCTCACTGGGGACTGGCAGCTTGAGTTGGCCTGTTCATCATCATCATCATCATCATCATCATCATTATCATCATTTTGTGCCTTGCATTTTTTTTATTATTATTTTTTACACATTTTTGTTCTTATCTTTTACGCATTTCATTTCATTGTTCATGCATTCATTTAAATTTTACTTGTAGGAGAGACCTTTGTACTTGTCTGTTTGTTTATTTGTTTGTATGTTTGTTTCTTTGATGGTATTTTCTTCATTACTGTTCATTCTTTTTATGGTGTGTTTCAGTTTTTATTCATTATTCCATACATCTTTTTTTTCTTTTTCTCTTTCTTTTTGTTACGTTATCATTCCCATTCTTTATTTTTACCTTCAGTTCTCTCTTTATATATCATCTTACAACTTGATTATAACTGTCTTTTATCTCTTTTCTCATTTTCTTTCAGGGACAAGTTAAAAAAAAAAAAACGGCAGCGGTGTGACTTGGTTTGAGAAAGTTTTTTTTTTCTTCTTTTATTTCATTTCGGTGCAACATTTTACGAGAGTGGAGGGATCAAAGTGGCGGTGATGGTGGTGGCGGCGGTAGTGGTGGTGGTAGTGGTGGTGGTGGTGGTGGTGGTGGTGATTTACCTGATGTTGAAATACTACACCAAATATAACTTATTTCTCTACGTAAGCTGTGTTAAGTATGCATTAGGTGTGTGTGTGTGTGTGTGTGTATGTGTGGGTTGGTGTGTGTGTGTGTGTGTGTGTGTGTGTGTGTGTGTGTGCGTGTGTGTGTGTGTGTGTGTGTGTGTGTGTGTGTGTGTGTGTGTGTGTGTGTGTGTGTGTGTGTGCGTGTGTAATTCGATAAGTGAATGTCATGAAGATAATTTCTTTTGTTCTTTTTTCTTTCTTCTTTCATTATCGCATTTTTTTCTTTCTCTTATTCTCTCTTTCTTTTTAGCTCGTTTTTTTCTTCTTTTTTTCATTTTAAGGTTGATAAACTGGAAAATATGAGACAGGTATTCTCTCTCTCTCTCTCTCTCTCTCTCTCTCTCTCTCTCTCTCTCTCTCTCTCTCTCTCTCTCTCTCTCTCTCTCTCTCGTTTCCCAGGCAACCTCATCCACACTATTCTATTACGGCACGCACACACACACACACACACACACACACACACACACACACACACACACACACACACACACACACACACACACACACACACACACACACACACACACACACACACACACACACACACACACACACACACACACACACACACATGTGAGAAAGGGACAGGTAAAATGTATGGTGTATTATTATTATTACTGTTGTTGTTGTTGTTGTTGTTGTTGTTGTTGTTGTTGTTGTTGTTGTTATTGTCGTTGTTGTTGTTGTTGTTGTTGTTGTTGTTGTTGTTGTTGTTGTTGTTGTTCTTCTTCCTCTTCTTCTTCTTCTTCTTCTTCTTCTTCTTCTTCTTCTTCTTCTTCTTCTTCTTCTTCTTCTTCTTCTTCTTCTTCTTCTTCTTCTTCTTCTTCTTGCCATTTCTATTACTACTGCTACTGCTGCTTCTGCTGCTACTGCTACTGCTACTACTACTACTACTACTACTACTACTACTACTACTACTACTACTACTGCTACTACTACTACTACTACTACTACTACTACTACTACTACTATTAGTACTGCTACTACTGCTACTACTACTACTACTACTACTACTACTACTACTACTACTGATGAGGAAATATTTCATTATTCAATAGAATTGTAATATAACGTACTATGAGAGAGAGAGAGAGAGAGAGAGAGAGAGAGAGAGAGAGAGAGAGAGAGAGAGAGAGAGAGAGAGAGAGAGAGAGAGAGAGAGAGAGCTGGGTATCATTCTGGTCTCTGTACATCACTGGAACAGACACGATGATTAATCCATGATTCTCGTACACAAAAGGAAAATGTATGTTATCTCTTCAGTCACTTTTAATCCTCTTACATTCTCTGGTTTATTTCTTTGATGGTACATTATTATCTTGTTTTTTTTCTGTATTTATCCTCAGTCCTTTTCCTGCTCTTTTTGCTTTCATTACATCTAACGTTCCTGCTCTTTCCTCTTCTGGTTTAGTTAGTAGTAGTCCATTATCTGCAAAGAGTAGAGCACTCAGATTTAGCTCTCTATCATTAAGTCCTCCTGTCGTATGTTATGAGTTCAAATAGCGTTGTTGAGGCTGCGCACCCTTGCCTGATTCCACTGCTGATCTTCATGCCTGCTTGTTTGCTTTCCTCCATAATAATATTTGTGTTGCCGTTAGTGTCTCTTTCTTTGGTCAAGTCTAGTATGCTGACATGGGCCTTATCATTCATCATCACATTGAACAGTGCCTTTCTGCCCACTCATTCATGTGTCTTTGGGAAGTCTATAGCCGTAATATGCAGGGGTCTTCCGTGGTGTATGGTTTCAATAGTGTTTAAGTAACAACAAGAAGCATATCATATGATCATATCATACGTTTCTATCACTGTTCTTCTCCTAAATCTATTAACAGTGGTGTTCCACAGGATTCTGTCCTGTCACCCATTTTCTTCTTATTATTATGATCTGAACCAAACTTCTTGTCCTATCCACTCCTACGCTGATGATACCACCCTGCACTTTTCCACGTCTTTTCACAGACGCCCAACCCTTCAGGAAGTAAACAATTCGCGCAGGTAATTCACAGAACGCCTGACTTCTGATCTCTCTAAAATTTTCGATTGGGTCAGAACAAATTAAGTATTGTTCAATGCCTCAAAAACTCAATTCCTCCATCTATCAACTCGACACAACCTTCCAGACAACTATCCCCTCTTCTTCAATGACACTCAACTGTCCTCCTCTTCTAAACTGAACATCCTCGGTCTGTCCTTTACTTATAATCTAAACTGGAAACTTCACATCTCATCTCTAGCTGAAACAGCTTCTATGAAGTTAGGTATTCTGAGACGTCTCCGCCAGTTTTTCTCACCCCAGCTGCTAACTCTGAATCCGTCCTTATCCGTCCATGTATACTCGTAGAGTATGTATGCTTCACATGTATTGGGAGTTGGGGGATTCCACTCATACCGCTCTTTTAGACAGAGTGGAATCAAAAGCTTTTCGTCTCATCAACTCCTCTCCTCTAACTGACTGTCTTCAGCCTTTTTCTCATCGCCGCATTGTTGCATCTCTTGCTATCTTCTACCGCTATTTTCATGCCAACTGCTATTCTGATCTTGTTAACTGCATGCCTTTCCTCTTCCCGCAGCCTCGCTGCACAAAACTTTCTTCTTTCTCATACCCTTATTCTGTCCACCTCTCTAATGCAAGAGTTATCCAGTATTTTCAGTCATTTATCCCTTTCTCTGGTAAACCCTGGAACTCCCTGCCTGCGTCTGTATTTCCACCTTCCTATGACTTGAACTCTTTCAAGAAGCAGGTTTCAAGACACTTATCCTATAATTTTTGACTGCCGCTTTTGACTTCTTCGGGGATCGGCACCTCAGTGGACCTTTTTCTATAGTTTTGTTGCCCTTGGCCGGTGCCCCTTCTACATAATAAAAATAAAAAAAAAAAAATAATGATATCACCGTGACTTGTCTGCCTCGCTCTCGTCACTACAAACACCACAAAATGAACAGCATAAAATGTGTTTCATACCGAGAACAGAGCCACCACCACGCGTCACCAGAAACACTTTAAATACTGCTTCTGCTCTGATGCTGCTGCTGCTTCTAATTCTTCTTCTGATTTTTCTAATTCCAGTTCTAATTATTCTAATTCTAATTCTTATTTTAATTCTTCTAATTGTAATTATAATTCTTTAAATTTAATTTTTCTTATCCCTGTAATTATAATTCTTCTGATTCTAATTATAATTATAATTATTCTAATTATATATAATTATTCTAATTCTAATTCAGTTTTTATTCTTTTAATTGTAATATATTTTTAATTGTAATTCATTATTGTAATTCATTTTTTTTCTAATTGTAATTTTTCTAGTTGTAATTCAATTTTCTTATTGTAATTAATTATATTTTCATTTTCTTATTGTAATTACATTTTTCTAAGTCTACTTGTTTTAATTCTGATAATCCTTCTTCTGGTGCTGCCGCTTATTTTCCTAATTGTAATTTTTCTAGTTGTAATTCATTTTTCTCATTCTAATTCTAATCTAATTCTAACTCTAATGTTTCAACCCCTGGTGGTGGTCGTGCTGCCGCTTCCTCCTCTACTGGTGGTAGTGTTTCTGCTGGTCTCTCCTCCTGACCCTGGCAGTTACATAGATCACTGAACTGACCCTATCCTGACCCTATCCTAAGCTATCCTAATTTGACCCTATCCTAATTTGACCTTGCCTTGACATTCTTATCTGGTAATTGAGTGTGTGTCAGTTTGGTGGTCTTTGTAGTTGCCAGGGGGTCCAAGTGGTGGAAGCATGAGAGGTCAGAACACCTCCCCTGCTCCCCTGGGCAGCTCCATCACGTGGTATTGGAGTGGATGCTCTGTGAAATTTTTAGCAAGTTCCGAGAGGGGGTTCGAACCCATGCTTTCCTCCCGCCAAACTTGTAATACATCACTCTACCCACTGAGCCACGAGGACCCAACAAATTTACTGTAAAGTTAGTCTATTTCCTCATCTTATGTTCGCGTTAATTAAAGAAAAATACTGCTTATTGTGATGCTAATGATTTTTTATCAGGCCATCTTTTATGTTCCTTTTTTTTTTTATATGATTTATAGGGATTCGCACGCTGGCGCCCTATATCTAAAGTTCTAAAGACCGTCACTCTATCCACTGAGCCATGGGAACCCCATAGCTGTGGATAGTAAAGAAGATGTATTTGAACACAGTATTTCCCTAACTGTTCATGCCGCACCAAAAGTTCAATAAAAATTACTGCTATTGATTTTAATGTGAATATTCATATTCACACCGATAATAAGATAAAATTAAGTACTGTGGACTGTTATAGGAGTAGCAGTCATGGAGTGAAAATAGTAGTAGGAGAAATTAAAGAACTTTAGAACGGTCGGCAGTCCTCGGATCTGGAGCCGCCTGTGGGAACCCGCCCCTGTGTTCTGTAGTGACTGGCACACGTGCTGCACCATCACCGACAAAACACACCATTACACCTGGGTGTGTGCGTGTGTGTGTGTGTGTGTGTGTGTGTGTGTGTGTGTGTGTGTGTGTGTGTGTGTGTGTGTGTGTAAAGTTCTGATTAAAATATTTTATTTATTTTTTCTGTATTATTATGTAAGTGTAAGAATAACTTTTGCCACATTTTCCAGTTTACATTTATACGCCAGTGATGCAATTACTGGTGACCGGAAATATATGATATGAAATCTTGCGGTGCCTTTGTTTCTTTATGTTATGTACATACGTCTTTTTTTTTTTTTTTTTTTTTTACTACTGCAGTCGAGCGCTGAGGTCAGATCTGTCAGTCCGTCCAATAATTTGATGGAATCAGACCACAAAGCACAAAAAACGTTCACCGACAGTAATAGCAGACGTCAAGGACAGAAAACTGATGAACAACGCTGCATGTTCCGCTGCTGTGTTGCTCTGTGTACCAGCGGCAGGAACACTGTATTTAAGGCAGCTTTATATTAATAGGCTTGAGGGAGAGTTCAATTAAAGCACTATTTACAGGAGAATTCACCCGTTGAGGGAAATAAAGTAACGTGATGTTTGTGAGTGAGGCACTCTGCGTCTCTGGTTACTGGAGGCACGTCAGGAATGTTGCTGTGTCTTTTTAATCAATAAAACAGCGACGCCACAGCACTTAGTTTATAGAGTTTGTTTTGAGTTTCGTGCACTCACTCACACAGCACTGAGTCCAGCGAGAGATGCCAACAGTGTCGATGTGGCTGGTCTACCGCCGCACGCTGGGGCTCGCTCACGCAGCCACTATCATTCTGTTTTCTCAGTATGTTACCAGTTTATCTAGTTATTCAGAGGGGAGGGCCGAAAGGGGAAGAGGGTACCGGCTGCAACACTCTGAAAGGCGTGGGGCACCTGGGGTATCCCGCCTGTCCGATGTTTGATGCCGCGATATACACTTTGATGATTCTTTTCAATAATGAAACTAATTATAATTATTACTGTTTTCTTCATAAAGGAAGTCTGGGCGAGGCAGTGAATTCCCATCCCCCTTGTGAGTCCCATCCCGGGTGGTGGTGGTGGTGGTGGTGGTGGTGGTGGTGGTGGTAGTGTCTGTTCACTTTTTTTAATTTTTTTATTTATGTGGAAGGATAAAAAGTTCTTGTTGTAATCTGCTTACAACGTGTGTAAGCAGAGCAGTTATAGAGCAATGTATTTTGGTCAAGTACGTGTGTCCTTCACTCCGCTGTTAAATGCGACGAAGCCGTACACTCACACTGGCTTGCTGTGGCTGTAGTGCCTCAAGTGTTTGTCTTTATTTGTATGTTACTTTTTTTTTCTCTCTCTTCCAACGTCACACACACACACACACACACACATCATGCGCAAAGCAGGACGAGGGTAGTGAGACCTCATCATTTCCTTGATCTACGGATTAGCTTCTGGGGAGAGAGGGGCGCGGAGGAATAAAAGCTACAAGACCGTGAGAGAGAGAGAGAGAGAGAGAGAGAGAGAGAGAGAGAGAGAGAGAGAGAGAGAGAGAGAGAGAGAGAGAGAGAGACGAGGGGGGGGAGGACGATGGAGGTGTAGGAGGTATGAGAAGCAGAGGGTGTGGGAGAGACAGGAGTGGGGAATGTGGAAGGGGAGAGGAAGAAGGCAGTCCCAAGAGTCACGTCAGAGAGCAGCACTAGCCAGTGACATCTACCACGAGAAAAAGACGACAGGTGTCCCTCTTGTTAGAAATATAGGTAGGAAAACTGCTTCATTAAATAGAGAGCCGTGCGTGCATACAAATTAATGAGGCTGAGAAGAAAAGATTAGGAAAAAAGTTATATCATTCAACTGAGCTTTTCTTTTTATTGTGTGTGTGTGTGTGTGTGTATAGCAACAAGGTCGTACATACGTGCATAATACTTCTCTAATGCTGTATCATCACCCCCACCACCCCACCACCACCACCACCACCACCACCAGCCATTATCATTATTACTATTACTATTATTATTACTATCATCATTACAACTCCCGTAATTACCAGGGCCGTATGAATTGTCCCATTCCCCCGCACATCAAACGACCCACCAATGGACGCGTTAACACAAACTTTGACGCTGCATTACCGTTTATTGAGCCGACCAATGAACAAATAGGAAATATGTATGTACACTACACTGAGTCACCGGGATAGAAAGTGTAGGGGAAGGGAAGGGAAGGGAAGGGTTGGGTTGGGTTACCTGTGTGTATGGGAGGGAGGGAGAGAGAGAGAGAGAGAGAGAGAGAGAGAGAGAGAGAGAGAGAGAGAGAGAGAGAGAGAGAGAGAGAGAGAGAGAGACAGAGAGGGGAAATTAGAAATATGGGTAGAAAAAAAAAGAGGAATCTCATTTCCTCCTCCTCCTCCTCCTCCTCCTCCTCCTCCTCCTCCTCCTCCTCCTCATCTTCATCCTCCTCCTCATCTTCATCCTACTCTTCCTTCTCTTCAGCTTGTGTCAACACAATGTCTTTTAGGGAGAGGAGGAGGAGGAGGAAGAGGAGAACGAGGAGGAGAAAGACAAAGAAACACAAAGGAAGAACTAACGACAGGAAACCATTAATATCTAACACATAGTAAGAGAGAGGAACACAAAGGAGGAACAAACAGCAACAGACCTGCTGGCTCCAACGAGGATATTTGTGGCCTGCTAAACTGTCTGGTATAAAGTGAGAGACGCGTAACAGGTGAAGGTTATCGACACTTGGATGGTAGTGAGTTTCAACCGTTAACCCTTTCACTGTGCCACGAAACAATTAGCAGCACCAGAAGCAATGCGTGAAGTGTTTATGAGCATCTATAAAAAAGTTATCGATGAAAAGGGATACATTTTGCAATTTCTTTCTAGTTCAAAGTGGATGTAGATCAAGTAAAGGTGTCTCAGAGTGATTGACGATCAACGAAAGAGGTACCAAGTGGCCGTCAAAGGGTTAACGATCCGATTAAAAAGGAATATTTTGCTTCGTTTGTCAAGAATCTTTTAGCAATTGTTTTAAGAATGCTGCGATTATTGTTCAGTTTGAGCGATGAATAGTAGAGTAACCTGGACTGATGTTGTCAAATCCCTTCTAAATGCTAAATGCTTCAGTTAAATCGCCTCGCATCCTCCGCTGTGTTAGTCTGGACAGGTCTAATTGATTCAGTCTTCCCCACAGAGAGTGTTTCTTAATATGGGAATCATCTCTGTCATTCTCCGCTGTGTTCCCTCCAGCTTTTCCACGCACGCAGTATTCGAGATGGGGTCTGACTAGAGAACTTTAGTGTTAATATTACTTTTCCTGAATTATATTGTAAAGTTTGTCCCATAAAGTCAACCAGTTTACTGGCAGCTTTAGATATCTCGGACGATTGTTTGCCAGGCGTTAGGTCGCTTGACACTGACACACCGCGATCTTTTTTTTTTTTTTTTTGCAGGAAGTCGTCCATTAGCCAAGTGCTGCTTCGAATGTGCAACACTTCACATTTGTCGACGCTGTTCTTCATTTGAGATTTGGTGGACCAGTGAGTCAGTGTGTTTAGGTCTGACTGCAAGGCTTCCCTCTCACTTGTCGAACCCAGATTACATTTTTTTTTTTTTTTTTGTCGTCGTCAGTAAATTTCGATACTTTACAATTT
>NC_087179.1:14739379-14744379 GCF_035594125.1 Scylla paramamosain | reverse complement strand
CACACACACACACACACACACACACACACATACACACACAGACAAGTCCCCCTTTAACATTTCAGTAAGCCATCACCTACGTTTTCTCCACAGCATTTCTCGTCACCTGTACTGCTTTATCACCTCACCTCACCTCACCTCACCTCACCCTGGCAGGCTCACCCCACAGCTCCACCCTGACAGCCTCGCCTCCACACAAGACACAGCAACACGTGGCAAATCATTTCATGTATTTCACAACAGCCCAGCAACACAAACAGCCTTGAAATTACAAACTTACACAGACAAACAACGAGAAGGATGATAAATACAGACTGCCTTGATCAAAACAACAACTACATTTACTGCAACAACAACAATCAACAACAAAACAACAATAACAAGATAAATTTAAAAAAAGAAGTTAATAAGTTAGTTCAATAAATTAATGGATAAAATCAACACATAAATTCCACCTCTGAACATCATCCACGTCAGCAAGGCCTCTCATTGGTCCAGACTATCATTACGTCACAGCATCTTCTCCCTGATTGGCTGCTGGTGCTGGGAGGTTGTGGAGTGCTTGATGTGGATTGGCTGGCTGCACTGTGACGTCATGGGTGCGAGTGGAGGCTATGTGGAGATGTGGAGGTTAAGTGGAGGTGTCTTCCAGTGATACTTCTGATGTCTCTACCTGTCTGCTCTCCTCCACCTCCTCCACCTCCTCCACTTCACCTCCAAGCGTTGACCTCAGCTGGTGTTCTGGTGGAGAGAGAGAGAGAGAGAGAGAGAGAGAGAGAGAGAGAGAGAGAGAGAGAGAGAGAGAGAGAGAGAGAGAGAGAGAGAGAGAGAGAGAGAGAGGTTTAACTCGTTTGTAAATGGAACAAGAGAAAGATGTTAGTTTATTCATACTTTTTCTTTTTACCTTTATTTTTCTTTCTTTTCTTTCTTTACTGCCTATCCTTCTTCATCTTCTCTCTTCCTTCCTTTATTCTCCGCCATTTTTTTCTTCGCTGTTACCTTCGTCATCATCACCATCATCATCACCTGACCTGTAGTTACCTTTCTTTATCCTCCCCATCATCTTCATCACTCCTACTCCTTCTCCAGCATCACTCATCATCACATCACCATCACCATCACCCATCACCACCGCGTCACCCCTCGCCTCCCCTTTACCTCCATTCTTTCATTCCTTCTCTTCTCCCGTCTCCCTCTTATCTTTCTTTTCTTCTCTCCTTTCTTCTTTTCTTCACTAGTATTAATTCATATTCACTTCCACAATTTCCTTCTCTCTTTTCCTGAAGTTGTCGTGTCCCTGTCAAATCGTCATGGAAACTGGTTTTTGCCACTTCATTTAGATTAATTTTATGTGTTTTAGTTACCCCTAACTCAAACATTCTTACATTTTCTTTGGTAGCGCGACTGAGCCATTCTCTAGACACGGCAAAGACCGGAGACTGATCCTTTTATAACAGACTAGCAAACCATTGAACTGTGATCGTACCGCTGTCCTTCAGAGCCTCATAGGAGCACTGAGAAATAGACCTGAAGGCGGGATTATTAGCTATAAGAGACGCCATGACCGGGGATCGAACGTGTGGTGCAGAATAGGAAGGATAACATTTTACACATTGCCACCAAACACCCGCCAAGTCGTAAGGTCATTGAGGTCTGGGTTTCTGTACGTCTGTTCCCTTGTATCCAGTTCTTTCCGTCCATTCGTCTCCTGTACAATATTAGTCTCTACCTATTAACCTTTATCCTCTTCTTTCCGTCCCTCCCCCTCCTGTACGCACTTCGTCTCTACCTTCTGACTTTCATCCATTCCTTTCCGGCCATCCGCCCTCCTGCATATGTCTAATCTTTACCTATTGACTTCTGTCCACTTCTTTCCGTCCCTCTCTCTACAGTACACACTTCTAGTCTCAACCTACTGACTTCTGTTCACTTGTTTCAATCCCTCCCCCTCCCTCACTCATCCTGACTCACCGCAAGTGTCCGGGCCGGCGAGGGTGAGGGGGACAGGACTCCTGCACGAGGCTTGCTTCAGCTGGCATTCATTGCTGTACGTGACCCCGTCTGAGCCACACACGGGACTCGAACTCTCTGAGCACAGCCGCGGGTCGATGCACTCATAGTAATTGCTACCTTGGGAACTCGAACTCCCCTGTGTACTGGAACCCCCGCGTGATGGTTTACCTTGGTGCGTGTCTCCTGGTGTGCCGGCGTGATCCCCGGGCAGCGTCACGTGGGGCTTGGCAGGCTTGTCATAGGGACTGATGGAACCTCCCGGCAGGGTGATGTGGGGCTTGCTGGGGGTTTCATAAGACCCCCCTGGAGATCCTGGCAGGGTGATGTGGGGTTTCTGAGGTTTATCGTATGAGCCTCCCGGCAGACTGGGGTGAGGCTCTGCGGGTTTTTCGTATGGGGCTCCAGTGACGTGTGACCCCTGTGGACTGCCCTGGGTGTGAGCCCCCCTGGTGGGTGTGTGAACCCCCGGGGTGGGTGTGGTGAACCGCCTGGGTGGATGTGTGGTCCCGGGTGGATGTGTGAGCCGCCTGGAGGGATGGGTGGTCTTGGGCGGATGTTGTGAACCTCCCCCTGGGTGAACTGGTGGTCTCGGGTGGATGTGTGGACCTCCCCCTGGGTGGATGGGTGGTGGTGGGTGGATGTGTGGACCTCCCCCTGGGTGGATGGGTGGTGGTGGGTGGACATGTGAACCTCCCCCTGGGTGGACAGGTGGTCCTGGGTGGATGTGTGAACCTCCCCCCGGGTGGACAGGTGGTCCTGGGTGGATGTGTGGACCGCCTGGGTGGATGGGTGGACCGTCTGGAGGAGAGGAAGCAAGGTGTGTTTACGTCTCACATGAGTGGTCCTCCTCCTCAACATGCAGACCAGTGAGGACAGCTGCTCCTACTCACAGACAACAGAGATTTGGTTCATTTGGTCACCTCTGAGTCACGGAACTATTCAGGAGACCAGTGTGGGCGTCTGAAAGATTGTTACTGATTATGGGAACAACAGCCCAGTAGAGGAAGGTTTCAGTAGTTGTATCTTCTCACCTGATCTCCCCTACTCCTGTTGGCTTCATACAAATTACCGGTTACTTTTTTTTTATATATACTTTTTTTTTTTTCATCATCCACTACATACATCACATTATTTTCATCAGTGTTCTTCCCCCATCACGCCACACCTCCCCAACACATCAAGCACACCCAGAACTACCTTCCCCACCAAACCAAATCACTCCCAACACACACACACACACACACACACACACACACACACACACACACACACACACACACACACACACACATTTGCTTTCCCACTAAACCAAACTCCACTTCCCCCATCACATTACACAACACTTACCTCTCCTGACCACCTTTCATCACCCACAACTCCACATTGCTTCCCCAACACTGTCCTCCCCACCAAGCCCATCCACCCCCCACCAAATAAAAAAAAAATAAAAAACATCTTTCCTCACTATCTTTCGAGGCCCAGACATTTTATTTCCTTCCTAACACTATCTTCCTTCCCATACACAGTCTTCCCTACCAAACCTCACTTCCCCACCACCATTTATCCGTCAAATTTGCCCAGTCTACCTGTCCAGTCTGTCTTCTGTTTACCTGTGCAACTCACCTGTCTGTCTACCTGTCTAAACCTTCTGCTTACGTACCTAACACACCTGCCTATACGTGTACTTTGTGTCCACCTGTTCAGTCTACCTGTCCATACCTTCAGTCCACCCGTCTAACTCACCTGCATAAACCTGTCTGTCAAATTCACCTGTCTAACCTCACCTCCACACCACCTTTACTGATCTGTCTAATTTGTCTACCTTATTTAGTCTACCTGTCCATATTTTCTTTTCACTTGTCTAAATCATCTGTCTAAACCTAACCTAACCTAACCTAACCAAACCAAATCAAATCAAATTTAACCTAATCAAACCTGGCCTAACCAAACCAAACCTAACCTAACCTAACCTAACTACCTAACCTAACTTGATGTAACCTAACCAAACCTAACTAATCTAACCTAATCTAACCTAACTTGATCTAACCTAACCAAACTTAACCTAATCGAACCCAGTCTAACCTAACCTAATTAAATGTAGCCTCACATCACCACCACACCTCACTTAAGAATATGAAAAAATAAGGGTTGATGCAAGAATCCACCAGGCCTACACGCGGCCTACCCGGTATGAAGCACACTTTCCTGTTTCCACCTCTCATTCCCATCCATTAATTTGTCTAATCTTCTCTTGAACTTCCCTAATGACTCAGCATTAACAATCTGATTACTGAGTCCGTTCCATTCATCTATCATTCTATTTGAGAACCAATTCCTTCCTATCTCTTTCTTAAACCTAGATTTTTCAAGCTTGAACTCGCTATTTCTTGTTCTTTCCCGGTTACTGATCCTAAGAATTTTGCTTGTCCTCCTTGTTATAACCCTTATACCACTTAAAGACTTCTATCAGGTTCCCTACGTCTCTCTAAAGAATGTAAATTTAACAGCTTTAATCTCGCTTCGTAAAGAATACTCTTCATCCCCTGTATCCTTTTAGTCATTCTCCTTTGTACTGATTCTAATAGACCTATATCCTTCCTGCACAGCATAGTCTAGATGAGGTCTGATCAGCGCCAGATATAACTTTTAATATTACTTCGGGACTTCTGCTTTTAACACTCCCAAAAATTAATCCTAATACCTGATTTGCCCTGCTTCTGTCTTCTGTGCATTGTTTTCTTAGATGGCGATGAGACTTAACTATAACTTTTATAGTTTTTTCCGTTCCCTGAACCAACCAGAGCCTCGTTGTTTACTGTGTACCTACTGTGTGGGTTTTTCTACCTACGCCAAGTACTTTGCATTTGTTAATGATAAACTGCATTTGCCATCTGGCTGTCCATTCGTTCATCCTATCCAAATTTGCCTGCAGGGCGAGGGCATCCGAATTTGGACCTAATTAATCTACATATCTTCGTGTCATCCGC
>NC_087179.1:14726879-14729379 GCF_035594125.1 Scylla paramamosain | reverse complement strand
GAAAAAAATGTAAATAAGAGACGAGAAAGAAAACAGAAGAAAAAAAGAAAAAAGGCAAGAGACGATAGAAAAGAAGAGAAAGATGAAGAGAGAAAGGGAACACGATGAGAAAAAGGAAAAGGAGAGAAAAAAATATGAGAGAGGAAGAAAGAGAGTAACTAAGAAAGGAAAAGACAAAAAAAAGATGAAAAAGGAAGAGAAGGAAAGGGAAAAAAAAAGCTAAATGAGATAGAAAATAAAATGGAAAGGAAAAAAAGGAAAAAGACAAAGAAGAAAGATAAGAGAGGTAAGAGAGAAGAAGGAAAAGAAGACTAAAGGAGAGAAAGGTGACAAAGAAAAGGAAGAGAAAGGAAGAAATAGAAGAATATATGAATGAAAGAGAAATAAAAGGGAAAAGCAAACGAAAGAAATACAAAAACACGAGTGATTGAGAAAATAGGAAGAGGAAGAGAAGGAGAGAGAAAGGAAGAAGAGAGAAGAGAAAGACAAATGAGACAGTAAACCAACGGGAAAGAAACAAGAGAGGAGATAATAGAGAACAGATAGAGAAGAGGAGGGAAAAGTAAAAAAAAAAAAAGAGAAAATAAAAGAAAGAAAAAAAGAAACAGGGCATGAATTAGAAGCAAAGGAAAGCAAAAAAAAAATAGAGAAAATAAAGAAAAGGAAACAAAAATGGAAGTAAAATAAGACTAAAAGAGAAATGATGATAACAGAGAAGAGGGAGGGAGGAACAAAACATTAAACAGAAACAAAGCAAAGAAAATAAATAAATAAATAAGAGAGAAAATAAAAAAGAAAGAAGAAAGGGAAAGAAAACTAAAAGAGAGATGATGATAATAGGGAAGAAAACGGAAGAGAAGAGAAGAGGAGAGAATGAGTGAGAAAGACAGGGACAGTTTAGACAGGTGACATGAGGAGGAGACACAAGCAGGTAAGGACGACACACCTGAACGGGGAAAGCCAGGTGACCGCTACACCTGATTGGCCGTGACGCCACACCTGTCCATTAGTCAGCTATGTAGGTGTGCCGGGAGGAGAGGGGGGAGGTGTGGGGAAGGAGAGTGTGACGAAGGGAAAAAATTAGACCGTAACATTTTTTTTTCCTTCTTTTTATTGTTATTTTTTTCCTCATTTATTTATTTTCTTGTCAATCTTTCTCTTTTTCTATTTTCTATATTTTCTTTTCTTTATTTATTTTTCAGATTTATCTTTGTCTCTTTCTTTTTCTTTCTTCCTTTCTTTCTTTTATGGTTAGATGATCTTCTTCTTTCTTCTTCTTCTTCTTCTTCTTTTTCTTCTTCTTTTCTTTTTCTTTTTTCTTTTCTCCTTCTTCTTTTCTTCTTATTTTGCTTCTTCTTTTCTTCTGTTCTTCTTTCGATTTTTTTTTCTATCTCCTTTTTGGTATTATTTTTTTTTTCTCTCTCTCTCTCTCTCTCTCTCTCTCTCTCTCTCATCATAGAAATAATAATAAATAAAGTTTTACCACGCAGGGACGGGGCAAGGCGAGGCAAGACGGGGCGGGACGGGGCGGGACGGGGGAGGGTGGGGCGGGGCGGCGTTGGGGCAAAGCGGGGCAGGGCGGGGCGATGTCAACTCAGGTAAATGATATGCAGTAATGAAATCTGTCAAACTCTCTCTCTCTCTCTCTCTCTCTCTCTCTCTCTCTCTCTCTCTCTCTCTCTCTCTCTCTCTCTCTCTCTCTGCTTCCATATTTTTTTCCTCTATTTTATATTCTCCCGTCTTTCCATTCCTTCTCTTCCTCTTTCACCTCAGACTCTAACCTCTTTCTTCTTCTTCTTCTTCTTCTTCTTCTTCTTCTTTCTGTTTAAATTCCATGTTTTTTTTTTTTCTTGTAACATGTTGGTTGCTTCCTTTTATTCATTTTTTTTTTTTTATGTGGGCCGAAACTGTAGGAATAGTTAGGTGGGGAGGAGCCTTCTGCTTTGCTATCATGTCTCCTCCACGGGAAGTTAGTGTAGGATGAGTGTACAAACAGGTTTCTTTTGTTTGTCTTCGTTTATATTTGTATTCCTTTCTGTTTCTCCTCCTCCTCCTCTTCTTCTCCTCCCCCTCCCCCTCGTCTTCTCATCTTCCTTCCCCTCCTCCCTTTCCTCCTTCTTTTCTTGCATCCCTGCATTTTCTTCCTCAACTCAACCCTCATTACCTCTCCTTTCTTTCCTAAGCCTAAATAAATAAATAGGTGTACCATGAGAAATAAATAAAAGAAAACGTGTAGAAGAAGAACAAAATTTTAAGGGGAAACTATAGAAGTATCTTTCATGCTTGATTATAGCACTCTTAACCAGGGAATAAGTCAATCAGTGAAAATTTCAGCCATTAGATGATTACACCGGTGGACAGTGGAAACAGGGATTATTATAGCTGTTGAATAGTGATCTAGTAAACAACATGGTAGAAAAAAAGAAAGAAAGAAAATATATATTAGGAAACGTTCTAATGGCACAACTTCTACTATTGTATATAAAACATAGTTATTGTT
>NC_087179.1:14714379-14721879 GCF_035594125.1 Scylla paramamosain | reverse complement strand
TGTGTGTGTGTGTGTGTGTGTGTGTGTGTATTGTTGTTATATTTGGTTATAGATCTGTGTGTGTGTGTTTGTGTGTGTGTCTCTACATACAAATGCATTTACACACACACACACACACACACACACACACACACACACACACACACACAAAGGTTCGTCTTTTTTCAATATTTTGGTTGTTTCGAGTGTGGATGGTTCTCTCTCTCTCTCTCTCTCTCTCTCTCTCTCTCTCTCTCTCTCTCTCTCAACATTTCCTTATATTATTACTGCTGTCCAATTGTTTTTTTCTTTGTCTCTTCCTCCTCCTCCTCCTCCTCCTCCTCCTTCAGCAGCAGGTGGTCGTAGCAAGAATGAATGAAAAGTCGTATATGGATAAACAGACACACGCATGAACGCCAAACTGGGAGAGGCGTGGGTGAGAGAGAGAGAGAGAGAGAGAGAGAGAGAGAGAGAGAGAGAGAGAGAGAGAGAGAGAGAGAGAGAGAGAGAGATGGCTGTTATCTTTTCATTGATACTAAATAATTATCACTATTTTGTCTATTTTTATATTTTTGTTGTGCGTGTTCGTCTCATGTTTATGAATTTTGATCTTCGTTTTTTTTTTTTTAATCGTTCACTCTAATTCACTCGCTCACTCATTCGTTTCCTCACGAAGCCAGTCACTCATTATCTTCCTCCCAATCACAGTTCACCCAAATCTCTTCCAATCACTCACTCACTCTCTCACACACACACACTCACCCCCAGTCACTCACTCCCTCGCATATTCACCCACACACTCTCCCCTCCCATTCACCCCTCTCACTCTCTCCCAAACAGGTGGAACTGAAAACCAAAGTAAGCGTGGCAACATTATGCTTCTGTGGCGGCTCCGTGCACCCCCACCACACCACCACAACCACCACCACCACGACCACCACCACAACGCTGCACCACAGACACCACCCCCGCCCCTGCCACCTCAGCGCTGACCACACCCCCACACCACCACCCCCGCCACCACAGCAGCAGGGGAAGATGTCGTCCGGGCCCCACGCCTCGAGAATCGCTAGGAAGTACAGGAGGTCACGGCTGAAGAGGGTCAAGAGGCAGGAGTTTAAAAAGTTGAGGGACATGGTGCCCGCCCTGCAGGAGAAGCCGGTTGTCACTAAGGTAAGGACGGCTGTGTGTGTGTGTGTGTAGAGAGAGAGAGAGAGAGAGAGAGAGAGAGAGAGAGAGAGAGAGAGAGAGAGAGAGCAAACTGGTTAAATCTTAGTAAGTTAAATCAATAAAATAAATAATTGTAGGATTGTTTTTTTTATCAATTATATATGTATGTATGTGTGTCTTTTTTTCTGGTGTTAATTATTTTTTTCTTTTTTAAGCACTGTGTGTGTGTGTGTGTGTGTGTGTGTGTGTGTGTGTGAGAGAGAGAGAGAGAGGGAGAGAGACTTCAAGCATTGTGTGTGTGTGTGTGTGTGTGTGTGTCTATCTTTTGAATCTCTCTCTCTCTCTCTCTCTCTCTCTCTCTCTCTCTCTCTCTCTCTCTCTCTCTCTCTCTCTCTCTCTCTCTCTCTCTCTCTCTCTCTCTCTCCATACCTTCCCCTGCTACCTATCTTTCATCTCCATCCCTCTTCCTTTTCCTTCCCTCCCCTTCCCTTCTCTCCCCTCCACTTCCCTCCACCCTTTCCCCCTGACCACCCTCTCCCTCTCTCTGGCCCAACAGGTGGAGGTGATCGAGGAGGCAATTAAGTACATAGATGAGCTCCACACGGCACTCATCGAACGCTTCAGGACGCGGGGCCTTCCCTCCACCCTACGAGGTAATGTGTGCTCCACCTCACCCTTCCACCTTCCTTCTTCCACCTTATTTTTTTTTTTCGATTTTTTTTTTTTTTTTTTTTACCTAGGTTCTTCCACTTTTCCTCTTCCACCTGATTTATTCCATCTTATCTGTCATTTTTTTCATTGTCTTTGTTGTTTATTTTTTTTTATATTTTCACTATTTTTGTCTTTTCACTTTTTTTTCGTTTTCTTTTTTTTCATCATTTTTTTTTGTTTCACCTTTGTTTCATCTTTTGTTTCATCATTTTTGTTCCATTTTTCATCTTTTTTTTGGGGGTTTTATTTTGTATTTATGCCCTCTATTGTTCCATCATTTTAGCTCCACCTTACCTCTTCCACCTCAGCGTTCCATCTTGCGTGTTCCACATCATCTATTCTGTGCTGTGCCACTTTTTCACTATTTTTCTTCTTCTTCCACCTTACTTGTTATACTTTACCTGCTCCACCTTACCGCTCCACCTTGTCCATCCCATCTTTCCTGTTCCACCATTTTTCTCCCACCTGTATTTTTTTTTTCCTACTTATTCCACTTGTCACTCTACAGTCTACACACCTGTTAATCACTGTACACACCTGTCCAATCACTTCACCTACCAATAAACACACACACACACACACACACACACACACACACACACACACACACACACACACACACACACACACACACACACACACACACACCTGTCCAATCACTCCACACACCTGTCTAATTTACTCCACACTTTTTTTTCATCTTACTTAGACACACACATACATTTTTTATAAGCAATCGCCGTAACTCTGAAGTATAAATGAAAAAAAAAAAAAACGATCGCAAACAAACCCACCTTTAAATTTGAAATAAGTATAAACACCACAACAAACAGCATAGAGAGAATCCGATGCCACGTAAGAGGGATCCAGCACCACAAAGCAAGGGACAGAGGGGGTTAGGGGGTCCACGTGCCGCGTACCATACAGGGAACGGTGCAGATACTCCACCCACGGCGCCTCATACCTGCCCACCTGCCCGCACCTCCAACACCTGGCCACGGTAGGAGGAGATGGTGGTGGTGGTGGTGATGGAGAAACTGAGGAGAGGAAGGTGAATACGATAGGATAGAGCTGAGGAGAAGAAATTGGAAGATGAATAGAGAAAGGAGAATTAGAAATGCAGAGAGGAAAAGGAGGAGGAGGAGGAAGACAAATAGAGAAAAGAAGGAACAGGGACATAACGAAAGGAATACAAAGAGAATTTTTGGAGAGGAGGAAAAAGGAATGAGGAAGAGGGAGGGGGAAAGAATAGCAAAGAGGAAAGGAGGAAAAGGGAAAGAGAAAAGGGAGGAGGAAAGGGAAACGATTAAGGAGCTCAAGAAAAGGAAAAGGAGAAAGGAATAAGAAAACAGCGAAGAGGTGGAGGTGGAGGAGGAGAGGAAGAGGAAGAGGAAGATAAAGTAGGAAGGTGGTGGTGGAAGAGGAAGACCGCAACCAATAAAGTATCGCGCGCGCACACACACACACACACACACACACACACACACACACACACACACACCATCACCATCACCATCATCATCATCATCATTAGCACAAACTCCATCACTTTCACTACACATTATCTCTCACATTACCTTTTTTGTTTGTAGAGAGAGAGAGAGAGAGAGGGGGGGGGGCAACAACAACAACTGCTACTAAAATAAGATTAAGATGATAGATAGACGAGGATAAAGAGGGAAGAGGAAAGTAGAGGAAGAAGAAGAAGAGGAGGAGGAGGAGGAGGAGGAGACGTAATCCTTTCAGAAACCGGACCTGCGCACCTGCCTTACTGGTTCACGAGGAGAAGGAGGAGGAGGAGGAGGAGGAGGAGGAGGAGGCGTATGGTTCGTATCACTCAGACCAAGAGGAGGAGGAGGAGGAGGAGGGGGAGGAGGTGAAATTAGTGAGGGACATTGAGTGAGAGGGAATCTGTCTCTCTCTCTCTCTCTCTCTCTCTCTCTCTCTCTCTCTCTCTCTCTCTCTAAACATTGATAATTATTGGGCGGTGTTTGTATATTGTTTGTCTTACCTTTTATATATCCTCCTCCTCCTCCTCCTCCTCCTCCACCTCCTCCACCTCCACCTCCTCCACCTCCTCCTCTTACTCTTCGTCCTCCGCCTCTTCCTCCTCCATTTAGTCGTTCTCCTTTTTCCTCCGTCCTTCACATGTCCATCTCCTCCACATTCCTCCTCCTCCTCCTCCTCCTCCTCCTCCTCCTCCTCCTCGTGTTGTTTACAGTCCCGGCCTGCTGGTTTTCGTATCTATGTAAACTTCAGTTGTCCACCGCCAGATGGCCACCTTGGGGGAGAAGATGGGGGTGGAGGGATGGGAAGGAAGAAGGGGAGGGAAGGGAAGGTAGTGTAGGGGAGGATAGGTTAGGGAGTAAGGGGGAGGTATGTGAGAGATTGAGAAACAGGAGGAGGAGGAGGGGGAGGAGGAGGGGGAGGGGGAGGATGAGAGCAGGCTGTGTGTCGTCAGGAAGCGTCACACACACACACACACACACACACACACACACACACACACACCTATTCATTCCTTCATCATCACCTTTCATCACTCCCTCCTCTCTCTATCATCATCCAACTCATTATTTTTTTTTTCTTTTCTTTCCTCCTCCAATAACCTGTCTCCATTTATTGCCTCTAATCACTCTCCTTCACTATCATCATCATCATCATCATCATTACCACTTTTCTAATATCTTTTTCATTGATTTCTTCTCATCACCTCTCCTCATTATCAAGTCTCCTCTTTATTCCTCTCTTATTTCCTCTCCCTCTTATCCCATCTTCCTTCCTTCATTTTTTTTTCATATTTTTCCCTCAGTTACAAATACCATGAACTTTATTGTCCTTCTTTCATTCCATTTTTCACCATCATCAAATTATTCCTTCCTCTTCTGTTTCTTCCCTCTCCTCATAACCTTTCCTTCCTTCATTGGTTCATTCATTCATTCCCCTTCTTTTTCATTCATTCTTCCTTTCATTGCACTGTCATCTCTCCTTTCCTTCCCAATAACCACACCACACCGCACCACACACACCACCCACACACCACCACAAACACCCCAAAACCGCATAGCCATAGATGCACCCCAGCGACACCACAAGGGCACCACACACCACTAGAGGCGTCCCATTCAACACCACACACCCCAAAACTCTGGCAGTGTTACCATCTTGTTTCCAATTGACATCACACTCTGGTAACACCCCAAACACACCCCAAAACACCCCATCCCTTAGCTCACCCCCCAAAAAAGCACCCCACACATCTCCACCCCACCCAGACACTTCTTGGCACCCCAGACTTTTGGCACTCTCTCTCTCTCACCTCCTCACCCCTCCACATCCCCCCCACTTGACCCCTGCGTGACCTGGTCGGCTAAGGTCACTCCCCACACCCCCCCATGTCCCCCCCATTTGTAAACACGTCCACCATGCTACAACACAGACGCCCACTGGGGTGATGGGGGTGAGGGGTGAGGGGTGATGGGGGTGGTGGTGTGTTTACATGATGTTTATGAAGCTTATTTTTTAGGTTCTCTCTCTCTCTCTCTCTCTCTCTCTCTCTCTCTCTCTCTCTCTCTCTCTCTCTCTCTCTCTCTCTCTCTCTCTCTCTCTCTCTCTCTCTCTCTCTCTCTCTCTCTCTCTCTCTCTCTCTCTCTCTCTCTCTCTCTCTCTCTCTCGGAAGGAAGGAAGGAAGGAAGGGAGGAAGGAAGGAAGGTAACTGTCTGGAGGAGGAGGAGGAGGAGGAGGAGGAGGTGGTGGTGGTGGTGGTAGTGGTGGTGGTGGTGGAGAAAAAAGAAAAGAATAGAAGAAAGAGGAGTAGAAAAAAAGGAGCAGGAGGATAAGAAGAAGGAGAAGGAGACGGAGGAAAAAAGAGGAGGAGGAAGAGGAAAAAAGGAGCAAGAGGATAAGGAGGAAGAGGAAGAGGAGGAGGAAAAAAGAGGAGGAGGATGAGGAGGAGGACAGTAAACACACAGGAGGGGGTCTTGTGGGGAATTTGTGGGGGGGTCTAAGTGGTGGGTGGGGCAGAAGTTTACTGGTGACGGGGAGAGGGGAGGAGGCAGGGTGTTGGGGTGTAGGGGGGAGATTAGCTGACCAACTGTTTTTTGTTAGGATGACCATGTCTGTCCGTCTGTCTGTCTGTCTGTCTGTCTGTCTATTTTTTTTGTCTGTCTGTCTGTCTGTCTGTCTGTTATTTATTTTTGTCGTTTTTGTCTTTGCTTGATGTTCTCTACTGATCTGTCTGTCTGTCTGTCTGTCTGTCTGTCTGTCTGTCTGTCTATATATCCCTTCGTCTTCATTCCAGCTATCATTTCGACTGTCTGTCTGTCTGTCTGTCTATCGGTATCCCTGTGTCTGGTAAGGGCCCTGTCTTTCACCATTGCCCTGTCTGTCTGGCCGTCTGGTCCATCAGGTTGCGTGTCTAACAGCCTGAGGTGGTGGCATGGGTGGAGGGGGAGGCGGTGGGGGACGGTGAGGGGCGCTACATCCCTCCCCTTCCCCCTTCCTCCCCCTCACCCCCTAGGAGGCGCAGCTATACACTTGGTCCTTATGTGTGGGCGGAGTGACGAGGAGGAAGAGGAGGAGGAGGAGGAGGAGAAGGAAGAGGAGGAGGAGGAGGAAGACAGTGTTCTTCTATATGGCAACGAGGAGGAAAAGAAGTTGGAGGAGAAGAAGGGGAGGAAGATTAGGGGAGGGGAATAGGATGGGGAAGGAAGAAGAGCAGAGGACTATAGGGGGAGAGAGAGAGAGAGAGAGAGAGAGAGAGAGAGAGAGAGAGAGAGAGAGAGAGAGAGAGAGAGAGAGAGAGAGAAAGGAAGGAGGGGAGGAACAGAGAGAGGAAGAAGGATTAGAGGAGAGGGAAAAGGAAAGAGGACTATGTAGGGAACAAGAAGGCTAGTTAGGGAAGAAAAAGAAGAGGAGTGTGATAGGAGAGAGGAAGAGAAGAAGGGGGAATTGGGAGGAAGAGGAGGAGGAGGAGGACTAGCGATGAAGAGAGAGATTGTGGGAGGAAGGAGAGGGGGAATAAGAGGAGGAGGAAGAGGAGTAACAGGTGGGTCTGTCTGTTAGCACCTGTTGACTGTCATTATATTATTAGTGCACCTGTCACGAGAGGAGGAGGAGGAGGAGGAGGAGGAGGAGGAGGAGGAGGCGTGCTACTGAGAGGAAGGAAAGGAAGGAAATAAAGAGAAGAGGAAGGTAAAGACGTGATGAAATAAGGAGAGAGAGAGAGAGAGAGAGAGAGAGAGAGAGAGAGAGAGAGAGAGAGAGAGAGAGAGAGAGAGAGAGAGAGAGAAATTATTTTTATTTTTATTCCTTATGTCTTTGTCCTTCATTTTTGCCTCTATCGCCATATTGCTCCTCCTCCTCCTCCACCTCCTCCTCCTCCCCCCTTCCTCCTCCTCGTCCTCCTCCTCCTCCATTAACCTTCTGTCCTTGAGTGAAGAAAATTTCAGATACCACAACATATGGTGAAAATTTCCTCCTCCTCCTCTTCCCCTTCCTCTTCCTCCTCTTCCTCTTGTCCTTTCCTCCTCCTTTTCCTCCTCCTCCTCCTCCTCCTCCTCCTTTTCTCTTACTTTATGCTCTTCTGGGTTCCTATTACCTCTTGTTCTCCTCCTCCTCCTCCTCCTCCTCCTCCTCCTC
>NC_087179.1:14689379-14706879 GCF_035594125.1 Scylla paramamosain | reverse complement strand
CTCCTCCTCCTCCTCCTCCTCTCCCTTCCCCTCCCCTCCCCCTCCCCTCCCCCTCACACACTCACCTGTGCACCTGTCCATTTATCCCCACCCCCACTCAAGCCCAACTGACGCGCCACCTGTCGGCCAGTTGTCTGAAGTCCTTTTGGGGGGAAGGGGAGGAAGAGGGGGGGAGAGGAAAAGGATGTACAGGAAGAGGATGAGAAAGAGGGGGAGATTTAAGGGAGGGGAAAAGGAAAATTAAGAAAGGGAAGAGAAAGAAAGGGAAGAAAGGAAAGGAGGGAGGAGAGAGTAACAATAGAAAGGGAAAGAGATAGAGGAAAAGTGAATAAGGAAAGGTGGAGGAAGGAAGGAAATGGGAGAAAGCGAAAAGAAGGAAAGATAGATAAGAAAAATGGAGATGAATGGAGAAATAGAGAAAGTAGGAAAGGAAGGAAGAAGTAAAAAAGAAAGATGAGAAATTAAGGAAAAAGCAATGAAAGGAAGATAGAAGGATAAGTTGTAATTATTCTTTCCTCTTCCTCGTCCTCCCTTTCTTCCTCCTCCTCTTCCAGCCACTCATACTAAAACGGATTCATCAATTACAAAATGTGTGTGTGTGTGTGTGTGTGTGTGTGTGTGTGTTGGCCTTGAGGAGACAGACGCACTGACGACAGACAAGTGAAAATAATGAGACGAAGAAAAATATATTGTAGCAGAGAGAGAGAGAGAGAGAGAGAGAGAGAGAGAGAGAGAGAGAGAGAGAGAGAGAGAGTAGAAGTGGGAGGGAGAGTGGAGTGTGGAGGGAGTTTCAGGGCCACACACTCCCGTCACGCTTCGTTGTGCAGCCTCTCTCTCCCTCTCCTCCTCTTACTGCCCACTGCCCTCCCTCCTCCTCCTCCCCCTCCCCCTTCCCCCCCCCCTCCTCGACATTGTTCCATCTTCGCTGACCCAACCCAAGCGTATCGGCTGGCGCCTCTCTCCTCTCTCTCTCTCCTCTCTCTCTCTCTCTCTCTCTCTCTCCTCTCTCTCTCTCTCTCTCTCGATAAATAAAACTCTCTCTCTCTCTCTCTCTCTCTAAATAAAACACAAGTAACTCTCTCAATCGATAAATAAAACACAAGTAAAATAATAGTAATATTTTCAATGTAAAAGTAGAATTGATATGAAAAGTGTACTACTACTACTACTACTACTAATAATAATAATAATAATAATAATAATAATAATAACCACTACAGCAACCACCTACTTACCATTTATCAATATCATCCATCTTCTTTCCCCCTCCCACTTCTCCTCTTATCTCTCTCCTTCCTTCTCCTCCTCCTCCCCCGCCTCTGCTCAAGCTGCCTTCCTATTGGCTGACAGATAAGACCATCCTTGCACCTCCAGCAATCACCTCTCTGCTACGATCAGGTCACGAGGCGGAGGAGGAGGAGGAGGAGGAGGAAGAGGAGGAGGAGGAGGAGGCAGAAGAAAAAGGATAATGGAAGGAATGAAGGAAAGAAATGGAAACAGATTACGAATAAGAAAAGGGAAAGAATGAATAAAAAACAAAGAAAATAAGTAAGAAAGGAACGAAAGGAGAAAAAATAGAAACGAAGTAAAGAATAAAAGAAGGGAGGGAGAGAGAAATTAAAAATAATGTATATAGTTGAAAATGACATGAATAGTAGTAGTAGTAGTAGTAGTAGTAGTAGTAGTAGTAGTAGTGTCGTCCCAGTTCCTCTATCTTTCAAACAATACTTGGTTTACCCACGATGAATATATTACATGGTTGGGGCGGGGCGTGGGGGAGGGAGGGGGAGGTGCGGGTGACGAAGGGCGTACAGAGAAGGGGGGGGAAGTGGGGCGTGGGGGGGATATTCTTTGAGCACGATTATGACGGGGAGACTAGGCTAGGGTGTAAGAGAGAGAGAGAAAGAGAGAGAGAGAGAGAGAGAGAGAGAGAGAGAGAGAGAGAGAGAGAGAGAGAGAGAGAGAGAGAGAGAGAGAATTTCGTTATGTCATCTCTATCTCAGCTTTACTTTTTTTCTCCAGTTCCTCTTTCTTCTACATTCATCTTCATTCTCTCTCTCTTGACCTGCCCCTCTTCCTTCAGTTTTCTCCCTTCTTCCTCCATACACATTCATTCATATGCTTTGTTATTCTTCCTTTCATCCACCCACATTCCTCCTCCCCCTCTTCTTCCTCCAGCCACTCCCACTACTCTACTTCTTCCTCCTCCTCCTCTTCTCCCTTCACCCCACTCATCTACTTCCTCCTCTTTTCTTCTCCCATACACACTATCTTCCTCTTCCACTCATCCACCCCCATCCCCCCCGCGCGTACACACACACACACACACACACACACACACACACACACACACTTCCTGCATCCCTCTTCAGCCAGCTCTTCCTCATTTTTCTCCAGATTCATTCCTTTTTCTTTCAGTACTTCCTCCCCTCCTCTTCCCCAGCCTCCTTCCTCTTCTTCCTCCACCCCTCTTGCTCCTTCCTCTTCTTCCTCATCTTCCCTCCCACTCTTCCTAGTCTTCCTCCCCTTACTCCTTCTCTCTTACTCTCCCCCCTCATTCCTCTTCCCCCACCACCCCACCTCCTCTTCCTCAACCCATCCCAACTCACCTCCCCTCTCTCTCTCCCCACAGACCTGCCACTGGAACCTCGCGAAGTCCACGGGGGCAACATTCGCGAGCTCGTGCGTCACCTCCTCGCCGCGTCCAGCCCCGCCGCCCTGCCGCCCGCCCGCCTGGAGAACGCCCGCACGCTGCCCTCCTTCATCCAGCGGGTGGCCAAGGCGCGGCGGCTCTAGGGGCGCGGGGAGGAGCCTGTAGGAGTGGTGGTAGGAGTGGTATAGGACTCCAGACGGCATTTCTACGAGGGATTGAAGGAATTGATGGACTGGTGCATGATGGGTTGATTGACTAAAAGGACAAGTGAAGGAGGAAAGGACGTGAAGGACAGAAGTGAAGGGAGAGATTGAAAGGAGAGAAGTAAATAAGGAAAGGACGTGAAGGATGGAAGTGAAGAAAGGGAGATAAGGAGATAAGTGAAGAAGGATAGAAGTGAAGGAAGGGACGTGAGAGAGAGATAGGCTTAAAGTGAAGGACTGGAGGGAGAGGCAAGAAAGAAAGAAGGAAAGATGACAAGAATAAACAAGAAAGGAAATGACTATGAAAGGAAGGAAGGAAGGAAAAAAAACTATTATTATACAGAAAGAGCAGATAATTAATGAAAATGAATGAAGGAAGATGACGTTTTCTCTACACTCTACTAAAAAGAAAACGATAGTACACTTTTCCAGGAGAAGCTCAAGAAGAAAAAAAAAAAAGACAAACTGAAAAAACTTGCCTTCCTTCTTTTTCTAGGACTGAAGAAAACTAGAAGACAGAAGGAAGGAAGAGAAAAAGAAGGAAGAAGGACAAGGAACAGAACACGAAAGGAAGCGAAAAGGAGGATAAAGAAGGACATGGAAAAGAAGAGGGGTGTTAATGAATGTGGATAAAGATAAATAAAGGATAAAGATGAATGAAGGTGTGTTAAAGAACGTAAACGAAAGAAGTGAATGAAAGATGGAAGGAGGAGGAAAGGTGTGTTGAGGAACATGAGAAAAAAGGATGAAAGAAATGAAGGAAAGGAAGGAAAAGGAGTGGACAGAGAAAAAAGGATGAAAGAAATGAAGGAAAGGAAGGAAAAGGAGTGGACAAAGAAGAGTGAATGAATGAAGGAAGGAGATAGGAGAAAGTGAAGGAAGTAGAAGAGAAGGAATCACCACCACCACCACCACCACTTAGGAAGGGAATGGGAGACTGTGATTGGCCTTAACAGTTATCAGAGGGGGGGTGTGAGGGGGGAGTGACTGGGTTTGTAAACATTGTGGTGGGATGTACTGAGAGAGAGAGAGAGAGAGAGAGAGAGAGAGAGAGAGAGAGAGAGAGAGAGAGAGAGAGAGAGAGAGAATATCAAGGTCATCCAAGGTTATTCTAAACACCCACTCCTTCCCCCTCCCCCTTTGCTTCTCACAGCCACGCCCTCTCCTCCTCCTCCCCTACATTTTTCTTGTAACTTCTACAGCTTTCTTTTCTTTAACTTTTCTTCTTCTTCTTCATCCTCCTCCTTTTTCCGTCTTGTTTTTCCTCTTCTGCTCTTCCTTCTCATTACATTCATTTCCTTCTTGTCTTGCACTCCTCTTCCTCCTCTTATTAAACTCGTCTGTCGTCGTCCTCCTCCTCCTCACAACCTGGAGGAGGAGGAGGAGGAGGAGATGAGGTTATACAAGGCTGTGTTCTCTCGCCTGGAACAGCCCCAAGTCTGGAACGCTGCTAGGAGGAGGAGGAGGAGGAGGAGGAGGCGTATCTGGAATGCGAGGCGGCGAGGGGTACGGCGCCCGGAAAGGAGATGGGGAATCCTGGGGGAGGAGGAGGAGGAGGAAGAAGAAGAAAGGAGCTGTAGAATCCTTGGGTGGAGTGGGTGGAGTAATGTAGGAGGAGAGGGTGGCACTGGAAGATGTGACGGGTGGAAGACGTGATGGAGGATGGAGATAGATAGGAGGAGGAAGAGGAGGAGGAGAGCGTGGCATATCTCCAGTCGATCAGGTGTGTCTGGGAGATGATTAGGAAAGTAGTGTGTGTGTGTGTGTGTGTGTGTGTGTGTGTGTGTCGTACAGGAATGTTGGGCTATTGTATGATAAAGTTGGCTAATTTTGTTTAAATGGGCATTGAGATCTTTCAAATACGTAATGTTAAAAAAAAAAAAAATGGTACTTTATTACTTTGAGAAAACCACTTTTTTTTACTTAACCAACTTCTTTGTTAATTTTAACGTCAACAAAAAGTATATTATAAAATGAAGAAACGCTTTATTTACAAAAAGTATATTATAAAATGAAGAAACGCTTTATTTACATAGATTCATAATTATTTTTCATTCTTTTAAATTCTGAAATAAACAAAAACTAGATAAACAACCATAAAAAAAGCACAAAGATAAACAAAAAAGTAAAGAAAATTACTGTAACGAAAAGAAAAAATAACCTACCAAAGAGATTTCAAGTGTAACCAACAAGTAATCAGAACAAAATAAAATAAACTAAAAATAAACTAAAATCCATGTATGTATGAATGCGTGCACGTGTGTATGTATATGTATGCAAACCCCAATTAATGTATGTATGTGTATGAATCAAGGGAATGGGGTAGGGGGGGGTGAGGTCAAAGGGTAGGTTACGGTCAGAGGGGGGAAGGGAAAGGAGGGGGAGGCAATTATTTATACAGGGAGGGGAGGGGGGGGAAAGAGGAGGAATAAGAGAAGAGAAAGCAGAGATAGAGACAAGGAAAAATGGAACAAGTAGAGAAAGAGATGTGGAAGGATAAAGAGGAGATAGGAAGAGGAGGAGAAGGACGAACAAAAGACGAGCAGAAAGGGAAGGGTGGAAGGAAAAGAAAAATGAGTAATAAGAAAAGATGTGGAAAGAGAAGGGTGAATAGAAAGGAGGAGGAGGAGAAATAAAGACGACGAGCAAAAAGGGAACCAGAAGAAAAAAAAAGAAAAGGAAATAATTGGACGTAGAAAAGATGGAAAAAGAGTAAGGAGGAAAAAAGTGGAGAAGGAAGAAATTGGAGGAGAATGGAATATAAAGATGGAGGAGGAATGGAATATAAAGAGGAGGACGAAGAAATTAGAGGAGAAAGGAATAAGGAGGAAGAGGAATGAATAAACAGAGGAAGAAGAAACTGAAGTCAGAATAAAAAAAATTAAACGAAAAAATACCGAGAAAAAATGAATATGTGAAAAGACGAAGGAAGGACGAGGAATAAAGAGCAAAAGAGGAGGAGGAGGAGGAGGAAGAGGAGAATACCCAGGTCCCCCTTAACCCCGCGCCGCCTCGTTGCCATTCCCCTCATGACAGCGGAAGTCCCTCTCTCATGAATCGGGAGGCGTGGGGGGGCATTCTCAATCACCCCGCCCCTCCCCAATACCCCCCTTAATCCCCCCTACCTCCACTCTTTCTCCTCTCTCCTCCAACCCCTTTACCTCCGTGTCAACCTGTGAATCTCCTGCCCCTCCCTCTCCTCTCTTCTACCTCTCTGACCAGCTCCTCCTCCTCCGTGACCTCTGACCTGCCCGGGTTTGATGGTGGGTTATATTCTTGCTTTACTATCTAGTGGCTGTATTTTTTAACTAAACGAGAGATGGGAAAGGGGAAGGGAAGGGAGGAGGAAAGGAAAGACTATGATTAAACTCTTTTTTTTTTTTTTAAGTTGGTTTCACAGTCTAAACTTGATTCTGACCTGGGCATTCTCTCTCTCTCTCTCTCTCTCTCTCTCTCTCTCTCTCTCTCTCTCTCTCTCTCTCTCTCTCTCTCTCTCTCTCTCTCTGCCGTTATCTCTCATTTTTCTAAGAAGCAATAGTGATGATGATGATGATGATGGGGATGATGGTGGTGGTGGTGGTGTTCCTTCACGTCAACACTCATGGGCCATTATCTAAAGGCAGTGATTTATTCGTGTGTATGCGTGTGTAGAGAGAGAGAGAGAGAGAGAGAGAGAGAGAGAGAGAGAGAGAGAGAGAGAGAGAGAGAGAGAGAGAGAGAGAGAGAGAGAGAGAGAGAGAGAGAGAGAGAGAAATTAATTTAAGAGGCTTTATTATATTATGGCAAAAAATTAATATTGTTAATTGTCTATGAATTCCTTGTTTGCTTACTGTGTGTGTGTGTGTGTGTGTGTGTGTGTGTGTGTGTGTGTGTGTGTGTGTGTGTGTGTGTGTGTGTGTGTGTGTGTGTGTGAATATATTCCAATCTAACTTCGTGTCTTATTAATTTTAAAACCAAGAAACTTTTTTTTAAAAATACTCACATATCAATGATTGTGTGTGTGTGTGTGTGTGTGTGCTTGCTGTACAGTGCTTCCTATGGGTCTCGAACACCCATACACCTGTCCACTTAATTAAGAACACCCTACAGTCACCTATGCAACACCCTATTTCTCTCACATTAATTCTCTGCACCTCACCTGCGTTCAAGACTCGCCACTGTATTCCATAACTGTATACGAGAAGAGTTTTTTTATTTTTTTTTTTTTTTATTAGATACTGTTCCAGTGTTCACTCTTCATAATACGTGGCGTGAATCTGTGGTAATAATGAGTTGGTTTGTTATCGTTACCTGTTGAAGTGGACAGGTAGAGGTGAGGAGGTGAGGCAGGTGAGGGAGGGGTTTTGCAGTGGAAACCTAAGGTGATGATTATGATGATATCCTGAAAAAAGAAAAGTAATCGATGTAAAACTATATAAAGGTTTTTGATATGAAATCAATGTTTTTGAGTGTGCGTACATTTTTACCTGACAGTGATAACCTTACAAATGATAATGCGTGTGAAATTGTTCATTCTTAGAAGGCCTTGGTGCTGAGCAGTTTTTTATTTTTTATTTTTTTATGGCTTGTAATAATATTCCTATCACTTGAAGCGATTTCACATTATTATTTCACATTATTATTGTTATATTCGTGAGATTAACATAAATGTATATTATCAGCATTATCTGTTGTATTTATTATGATTTGATTTATAATATTAGCATTATTTGTTGTATTTATAATTTGATATATAACTTTCTTTGGTAGACACAATGAAAAAACTGAGAATGTAATAATTTTTTGAAAGATAAACAAATAAAAAATAAACAAGCAAATACACACCAAAGGTTCTAATCAACAACAACATCACACGAGATAAATAAACACACACACACACTAGAACCTTCATCACCACCACCATCACCTTGAGCACCTGAGGAGAGAGAGAGAGAGAGAGAGAGAGAGAGAGAGAGAGAGAGAGAGAGAGTGAAGCAGCAGGTGAGATGAGTGTGTGTACTCTGCATGAGTGTGTGTACAGTGCCTGCATCTGCCGTGACTGTGTGCCAAACCTTGTACATAGTGTATAGAGGCGCGGACTGGCTGGTGACCGTTTTTGTATCTAAGACTCCTGTGAAGTAAAATTGATAACAAATAGTGTGTGTATTGCTGTTCATCCCTTTGTGTTGTAGTAGTAGTAGTAAGAAGTAGTAGTAGTAGTAGTAGTAGTAGTAGAGGAATTTTGACTTAATAGGAGGAAAAAGAGGGTGTTAGATGTGGAAAAGGAAAAAAAAAAGGGGATAAATGTAAATTAATAAACAAATGGAAATAAATGGAAAATGTAAGAAGAAAGGAATATTACTTAACATACGAACAAAAGGGAAAATGATAGAAATAAATAAAAAATAAGAAATCTTACTAAGCATACAAAAAAAGATGCGCACGCACACACGCACGCACACACACAACCACACCAGCTGTCTCCGTCCTCCTCCTCCTCCTGTGGCTAATGAAGAAGAGAAACAGGTAACCAGAGATCCATAAACAGGTGTCAATCAGCCGCCACCACCACCACTTCGAGAGGAAAGGAACATGAAGAGGAGAGAACATCAAGAGGAGGAAGAGGGAAGGAGGTAGAAGGCAATGGGGAAGAGGTGGGCATGAGAGAATGAGGAAATGATGCTGGAGGAGAGAAAGAGGAGACAGGAGGAGGAGGAGGAGGAGGAGGTGGTGGTGGTTGTGGTTTGTAGTGATACTATGCCAACACACACTCCCTCCTGACCAAGCATACTACAACTCCTCTTCCTCTTCCTCCTCCTCCTCCTCCTCCTCCTCCTCCTCCTTGTTAGTGGCGGAGAATTGGGAATGTTGGAGTAAACGTCTCTATTTTTTTCAACCCTCTCCTCCACACACACACACACACACACACACACCATCACAGTTCACCGCACATCGTAACCACACCCACTGGAGGAGGACGAGGAGGAAATGATAAAAAATGTAAAAATGAAGACGATAACAAACAGCAAATATAAATGAGAGAGAGAGAGAGAGAGAGAGAGAGAGAGAGAGAGAGAGAGAGAGAGAGAGAGAGAGAGAGAGAGAGAGAGAGAGAGAGAGAAATTGCTAATAATACAAAAATAATAATAAAATAATAATAATAATAATAATAATAATAATAATAATAACAACAACAATAACGCAGTCACAATAAAATCACCATCACCACCACCACCACTATCACCACCACCACCACCATGCCTATCCGTCCATCCCTTATCCTGTCAGCCCAGATCTTACCGAGGCTGTGGTCCAGGAGGAGAAGGATCAGCGCCTCTGTAGTAAAGGGATCGGATTTTCTTAAAGGGAATCAGGAGGAGAGTTCGATTCCCTATAACTGGTACTGCGTTGTCTGGGCTGTCAAGGTGTTCTGGGGGGTGTCTTGTGGGTGTCTGAGCCTTCTGGTGTGTCTGTGTGTGTGTGTGTGTGTGTGTGTGTGTGTGTGTGTTTCTACGTGTCTGTGTGTGTGTCTCTGCGTGTCTGTGTGTGTGTCTCTGCGTGTCTGTGTGTGCGCGTGTGCGCGTGTATGCGCGCGCGTGTGTGTGTGTGCATAAGTATGTGTGCGAGAGTGTGCGCGCGCGCGCGTTTGTGTGTGAACTGAATTGAATTGAACTGGAATTGAATTTATTGAGTAAGCTCAGACTTCATATAAAAGTAAGGAGCACAGCTCTCCAGCAAAAGAATACAAACACTATAAATTATACGAGTATACAGAATGTGCATAATATTACATAAGGAAAAAAAATACATACAAATGAAATACACTGCAAGCAATGGCAAAAAAATGAATAAAAAAAAAAGTGTATACATATATAATGGTACATACCATTACTAATTAAGAAATTAGAAAAACTATTGACCTGTTTTGCACACTATTTATCTAAACATGCGTAGCACCATCCTCAGATTCAAAGATAATTTCTTCACCACACTTGAACTTGTACTTTGCATGAACAAAACATATTTGAATTGTGTTGGCCTATTTATGTAATAATTTGATATATACATATTACGTAACCTAACAATTTCCACATCCGTACATTCAAAAAACATGAAATTCATCTCCTACTACCTCAACATTACACTTATTACATACCCTATCTTCTCTACTGACACCTTGATACCTACCAACATTTACAGGAAGTCTATTATTACAAGTTCTAAATTTACTCACTAATAGTGTGTGTGTGTGTGTGTGTGTGTGTGTGTGTGTGTGTGTGTGTGTGTGTGTGTGTGTGTGTGTGTGTGTGTGTGTGTGTGTGTGTGTGTGTGTGTGTGTGTGTGTGTGTGTTGGAAAGTGATGATTATGCAGGTGTTAATGACAGATAAGATGACGGTGGTGATTATAGTAGTAGTAGTAGTAGTAGTAGTAGTAGTAGTAGTAGTAGTAGTAGTAGTAGTGGTGGTGGTGGTGAAGAAAATGCCAATAATTAGATGTTAATGTTAAACGAGATAGAGGTGGTGATGGTGGCATTAGTGGTGAGAGAGAGTAGTAGTAGTAGTAGTAATGATGCTAACGGTAGTGAAAAAAAAATGCCAGTAACTAGATGTTAATTACAACCATACTAATAATAATGACAGTAATGACAACAACAAGTCTCTTAGTAATGCTGGGAATAAGAGTGATAAAATAAGAATAAAGAAAACTAATACATTTGCTTTAAACACACACACACACACACACACACACACACACACACACACACCTGGCCATTACCCCCTCACACCTTAGCCTCACCCTCATCACCACGCCATCCACAGCACCACCACACACCTGGCGGGCGGCGGGTGGGTGGCGGCAACGAACAGGTGGACAGGTGGAGCATTCAGGTGGAGCATTAGAGTGCAAAGAGTACCTGACACTACCCCCTCCTTAACACACCCGCGTGACCCGCCTGCCAACACCTGACGCGGCTGAGGTGTGCACTAATGACTCTCGGCCAGGTGTGCAGGCAGGTTGGGGATGGGAGTGTGTGATTGGTGGACAGGTGAAGTTGGTTTGTTGAGCGAGCCAATGGGAAGGGAGGCATGGTGGTGGTGGTGGCGAGGCAAGATGGCGTGGTGGTGGTGGTGATGATGATAGTGATAGTGAGAGAACATGGTGATGATGATGGTGATAATGAGTGATGGTGACTTAGGATTATGAAGGGTAATGGTATTGATGGTGGTGATAATGATAGTGAATTAGGTTTATGTAATGGTAGTAATGGTGGTGATAATGAGCGATAGTGAGAACATAATGAAAAGTAATGGTGACAAATAATAATAGTGGTGGTGATGATGATGGTAAATAATAATGAGTGATGGTTATGAACATTATCGATGAGAAATAACAATACCAGGGTCGGTGATGAAAATGGCGAGTGATCATGAAAAATTAATGATGACAAATAATAACAATGATGATAATGGGGTATGATAATGAATGATGATTATAAAGAGTGACAATAACAACATACGAACACACCAGCAAATGTAACACTCATATACCCACAACACACAAGACAGCCAGTACAAATTGCCAGGTGAAAAGAAGAGATAATTACAGGTAGAGAAAAAAACACAAGTAGCATGAACAGATACCCAGGTGAGGCAAGGCAGGTGATATAAGATGTGCCGGAAGAACGTAACGCATTTAGGAACGCAGGTGGGAACAGGTAACACGAAAGACAGGTGAGAATAAAGGAGAACGGTTTAGATAAAAAGAAAAAGGGATAAGTTTGATATAAAATGAATGAATAAATGGTTGAATGAAGAGGTTAATAGACTTGTGAATAACTAAATCAACTAACGTAAAAGAGAAAAAAGATTCTGATTGACTGAAGACAGGAAGGAAATAATAAGTTATGAAATTATTTTTTGAAAAGTAAGGCAAAATAAGGGCGGAAGGAAGGAAGGAAGGAAGGAAAGAATGAAGGAAAGTAAATAAACAGAAAGAAAAAAGTTAAGATACGAAGAGAACATTAAGAATAGGAAGGAAAATTTGTTACGAAGGGAAGGAAGAAAGAAGGAAGGAAGGAATGAAGGACGAAAGAAACTACATGAACCACTACTCACTGATCACCTTCCTTTCCTTCCTTCCTTCCTTCCTTCCTTCCTGCGGGACTCCCAGTTAATCATACGGGCATCTGCAGCGTCCATCGCCAAAGCTTCAATCTGAAATCCCGAAGTCATGAATTCCCGCTGCAATTAAACAGTAATCCAAGCAAAATTTTAACAAGAACCAAATCCGCAAAGAAATGCCACTGACGAATCCCAACACTTGCACATCAAACTATTCCATACGAAGGGAGGCTGGAGTTTTTTAAATTTGCATCCCTTAGTGAGGCGTAGGTTAAGAGGGGATCTGATAGGGGGTCTTCATTTAAGTGGTATAGGAGATATAACAAGGGTGACGTAAGCATAATTCTCAGTCAGTAATCAGGATAGGACAAGAAATAATGGGTTCAAGCTTGATAAAGTTAAATTTAAAAAGGAGATAGGTACGAACCGGTTCTCGAATAGAATGGTAGACCAAATGAATAGGCTCAGTAATCAGGTAGTTAGTGCTGAGTCATTAGGGAGCTTTAAAAGAAGATTAGACAAATTTATGGATGAGGATGCTTTATACAGGGAGAGCCACGTGTAGGCCTGATGGCTTCTTGCAGCTTCCACCACAAATAAACACAAAGCCAGTATCATACAGCATGAACAGCAGAGCACAGGATACGGCAAGAAACAAGAAAATTAACTAGTTCAAGCTCGTTAAGTTAGATTTAACTAAACAAGAAGAAATTGGTTCTCAAATAGCGAAGAATAGTGATCAGGTTGTTAGCACCGAGTCAATAGGGAGTCTTAAAAGATCATGCAAATTAATGTATAAGAGTAATGGGTAGACAGGCATCATTAGGGAACCATCACGTGTTGGCCTAATGGGTTGTTGCAGCTTCCCTTGTGTTCTAAATGTCCAAGCTTCAAGCAAGGCACAGCTGCAGCAAGAACACTCACGCAAACCCTTACCGCCAGTGTGGCGCAACACTTATAAATACATACGATAAATAAACCTCAACAGACAAGGTGCATATTAAAAGTACGTCCATTTTAGCCCTCCAGGTGGCTAACTCATTAAGAGTCATAAGAACACTAAAATAATGCAAGCCGCAAGAAGTCATCAGGTCTACACGTTGCAGTCCCCGCATAAATCAAACCTACCAATTTGCAGCTCTCATCCACATCCATAAATTTATCTAATCTTCGTGGCGGGTGAGTGGAGAAGCCGCCAGGGAGATGAGGGAAGGCGCCACAACATTGCACTGCGTCTGTGGACCCTATTTTGAAACACTTCTGGCCGCACCTCCGCTACTTTCAAAAGGCTCTAGTTGAAGTGATACGAGCTTTTAAGTGCGTTTTTACGTTTCTAGATTTGTACACTATTAACAGGATAAACACCCTCGAAAACCATTGCTAATAATTGCTGTGGGTTTTTAAAATAGTCCGTGGTGAGAGCAAAGCGTTTCCTGAACACGCGCCTTTGTCTTATCCTCGCCGGCGCATTGTCCAGCAAGTCCCAGCACGTCATGAACGCTTACTATATATAAAAAAAAAAAAAAAATAAAAAAAAAAAAACCGTCCCTCGTAAACAACCAATTACCATCTTTGAAATTAATAAACCTGGAATTTCACTGATAACAAACAATACTTCCCTGGGCAATGTCACGGCACACATCGCCCTTGACAATACACTCACCCAGGTGTTCACAAGCACAACACTGCTGACCCCGGAGCAGCGAGGCAGCGTGACCCATCACCACCACCACAGACAACGCACTGATGTTTCGTGAGCGGAAGTGCCCGTCGTACACACACACACACACACACACACACATACACGTAACGGTGACGTGAAACAATCGGGCGAATACAATTAACAATTTCACACACATCCATCATAATAACACAAATACACTCAGGATCACATCAAACAATACACAGGCAATGCAAGACTTAATTAACGCCAGAACGATGTTGACTGACCATCACAGTCTTATGAATCTTGACTGGACCAGTGAACCCGAAGCACTCGAACCCTGGAACCACACGTTTGAAAAGCACCTAAAAAAGCTCCGACTTGAGAGAGGCAAGCCATGATAAGCTCTGCAATAAGGTGCTGTAGGGTAGTTTTTATGTCTTTAGCTCTTAAGTTTTTCATTGTTTTGTATTTTACTATTGTATGATATGCCTGCTGGAGAAATAAAACCATTACTACTACTACTACTACTATTATTATCATTATTATAATTATCATCGTATATTACTAAATCGTGTATTGCATTATACATTGGCTATGAATAAAGGTTTAAATGCTCAATGCAAGAGAAACGAAGCTACTTATTAGAGCCGTCACGAACCCTTTGAACACAGAAAGCTTGACCAGTGAGTCCCCACAAACAACAATCACACGTCAACACTCTCGCCGCATCATCGCCACAACACACTGATGCTACACGTCCCTCCCTCCCTCCCTCTCTCCTTCCTTCCTTCCTTCCTTCCTTCCTTCCCCAACTAATGAATAACAGCCACACACGAGACAAGTCTTCATAATTTGTATAGTAAAGACAAAACTACCACGCCCACGCTCGCGGCTGTGTGTGTGTGTGTGTGTGTGTGTGTGTCCCCACGATGAATAATGGATGGGTACACACAAGACACCGACGTTATGTGCACGCGCTTACTGGCATGCGAGAGAGAGAGAGAGAGAGAGAGAGAGAGAGAGAGAGAGAGAGAGAGAGAGAGAGAGAGAGAGAATGAAGATAACTCGTCACATTGGTACTTTTCTTTACATCTATTTATCTTCCTTATCTCTCTCTCTCTCTCTCTCTCTCTCTCTCTCTCTCTCTCTCTCTCTCGATCTCTCTCTCTCTCTCTCTCTCTCGCACACACACACACGTTCACACATCAAGGCAAGAATAGTTAATGTCTTCTTTCTCTCAAGGACGCTGTGTGACCCTCCCCCCCTACCCCCCTCTCCTCAGGTCACTTCCTCCTCCCTCCTCCTACTACGACTCCTCCTCCTCCTCCTCCTCCTCTTTCTCTCGCTCTTTCTCTCATTTATTCTGCATATTTTTTTTCCGTGTTTCTTTTTGTTTCTGAATATTTTGCCGATTTGTCCTGCTCCTCTTTCTTCCTCTCCTCCTCCTCCTCCTCCTCCTTTTTCTTCTTTTCTTCTTCTTCTTCTTCTTCTTCTTTTCTCGTCTCCTCCTCCTCCTCCTCCTCCTCCTCCTCCTCCTCCTCCTCTTCGTTTCCTTTCTCCTTCTCTGATACCCTCTTCTTCTTCTTCCCCTTTCCTATTCTCCTTAGTGTGTGTGTGTGTGTGTGTGTGTGTGTGTGTGTGTGTGTGTGTGTGTGTGTGTGTGTGTGTGACCCTCACCTGGTCATTTGGGACTCCACAGGGCGTCTTTACATCCTCCTCCTCCTCCTCCTCCTCCTTCTTCTCCTCTTCTTCAAGATCCGCCATGTGAGGATTTGTATTCATTTTGAGAGAGAGAGAGAGAGAGAGAGAGAGAGAGAGAGAGAGAGAGAGAGAGAGAGAGAGAGAGAGAGAGAGAGAGAGATTTTTCAAGGAGTTTTCATTTCCATTTTCTTTTTTCTTAATGTTTGCACGTGCAGAGTTTTTAACGAACATAAGAAAGAAAATAGAACAAGAAAATATAAAAAGAAGGAAAGGGGAAGAGGAAAGAAAAGAAGCTAGAAATATAAAAGTAAAAGTAAAGGAAAACACAGAAAATAAAGAAAGGAAAGAGTGAAGGAAGGGAGGAAGGACAAGAGGAAGGAATGAAAGGAAGGTAGGGAGGATGGGAGGAAAGAATGAAAGAAAGCAGAGAGGAATGAAAGAAGGAAGGAAGAAAACAAGGAAGGAAGGAAGGAAGAAAGAAAGGAGGGAATGAAGGAAGGAAAGATGTTAAGAATAGTCAGAATCCTTCATGTATGTATGTATGTATGTATGTATGTATGTATGTATGTATGCATATGACACTAGCAACATTTGAAAACATAATACATTCAAAACATTCCTCTCTCTCTCTCTCTCTCTCTCTCTCTCTCTCTCTCTCTCTCTCTCTCTCTCTCTCTCTCTCTCTCTCTCTCTCTCTCTCTAAAACATCTACTTGCATTCTCCGGACCTTCCTGATATCCCGTCATGCCTCAGTGCTCGGGAGGAGGAGGAAGAAGAGGAGGAGGAGGAGGAGGAGGAGGACATTAAAATACATAGCCTAAGAAAATATTTAAGAGACAAAGAGAAGAGGAAGACTAGAAAAGCACGAGGAAGAATATGAAGAGGAGGAGGAGGGAGGAGGAGGAGGAGGAGGAGGAGGAGGAGAATATACTCAGGTGTACCGAATCATCACCATTCCTACAGGTGAGTTAATTAAGGCAGGGCGCGCTCCGGTGAGTCAGGTAGGTAGACGAAGAGAGAGGGAGAGGGGGAGGGAAGGTGAGTCAAGGACAGGCGAGTCATATTACCACAAGTAAGGAGGAGAGTGTGCTACCTGTCGCCTGGTAATTAGGACCAACAGGTGTGGTGCTGCTTGCTCTTTCTTTGTTGTTTTGCGACGAAAGGAAGAGAAGAAAGAAGTAGAGAAGAAGTGATATAGACTAAACCCAAGTGGTGGAATAGTGAAAAAATATGCCTTTCTCTCAACAAACACATAAATAAACACAATAAAATAAAACACCAATAATTACTCGTATTACAACTTAGAACTCTACAGGATCCGCCGTGCAGCCAGGGCGACTCTTACAACATTACAGGAAAACCCCAATGAATACACAGCAGCAGGCAAACCCAGCCCGAGAGTGTGATAGCTACGTGAACAGTAAACAGGTCCTGCAGTGTGGCTCCCCACCACTCAACAAAGATGGTAGTCATGCAAATGGTGAAAGGAAACTGGTGACCATAGTAAATAGTTGTTCTTGTTATTTTTTTTTTTCGCGTGTATTCACTGATAAAAATAATAATAATAAAATAAAATATAAAAAACTGTACATCAATCCAACCTCTCGAGACTACGACTGGACACTGCTGGACGACTTACTCATCGCTGGTGACATTCTACCTCCATCTGAAAAGATTAAATTTAAATACAAGCTCCTGTATCTGAAAACATTTCCCTAAGAACTATGAAGGAAGCGGAGCGCCAGACAAGCGCACGGCTGCTGGTCCCACGCAGCAAATGCTCAACATGTGAAGTTCCGACAAACTGGAAAAGCGGGTACACGTCACGCCGATCTTCAGGAGAGGGGACAGAGACAAGTCACAGGCAGGATATTATCGACCTGTCAGCCTGGTGTCAGTCTGCAAGTCAGTGGAGGCCATCACTCCAGACAGCATGATGAAGGCCTTGACACATACAATAAATACTTCACAACAATGTTTCCGTAGCAAATGTTCGTTACTGCATCATTTTTTCATTACATCACTGAAGAGTTTGATGAAAAAAAGACGAGTAGGTGTTATAATCTACATGTTCAGAAGATATCCAGTAAAGTGTCCCACACACGGCTGGCCGACAACACACACACACAGACACACATCAGGTATCACTGGTAATGTCTACCAGTGTAATGAACA